>NC_042621.1:97140554-97443054 GCF_901001135.1 Rhinatrema bivittatum
ACATGCTCTCACACACACATACAAAGTCAGACATATACATACAGGACCTCCTATTGTCATCAGGCCGTGGTGGGATGAACACCACCACGACCCAACGGCCTTCCTGCTTTTGGGGGAGGAGAACGGAAGTTGTGCGCGGGTGCACACGCACACAAATAAAAGCACAGGGCCTCTCCTTCAGCTGCCAGTGGGTTGAGTTCCGCTGGCGGCCTCTCCTTCAGCCAGCAGCTGAAGGAGAGGCTCATGTTTTTATTTGTGTGCGTGTGTGCTGCATTCAGGGCTGCCAAAACCTTGGTTTGAGTGTCCCAGCCCTGGACTGAGGCAGCAGGAAATGGCAGCTGGTGTGCTGCTATAAAAGCAACCATAGATCTGGCAAAGAGAAGTGGCAGAGGATGCTGCTAGAGAGCCATGATGTTCAGGGGTTGAGATGGAGGCAGAGAATAGTTGTTTCTGACAGCTGCAATGATTGCGGCTTTGTAAGAAACAAGGGCACCGGAGAGAGACGTCTGTGGTGTCTTCAGCAGCCGTCGGGTTGAGCTCTTCCAGCGGCCCTGTGGCCTCCCGCCACCCTGTGCAAATGCACGGTATGCACATCCGGTCGTGCCACGCTTGCATGTAGTAGGGTGGGTGGAGCCTGCTGCAGACACTGATGCTTCTTGCTGCTTCTTCTCTGGGCGGATATTTGGTTTTCATGCCTGCTGTTCCTTTCGGACATTCTTTGGGCGTCGCTTTGCATGCCCAATCTGTGGTGTTTCTTGGTTGATAATGAACTGCAGTTTTCTTTCTGTTGGGTTCTCTAGTCCCAGCTGATTTTTGGTTGTCTTGTGACATTAAAGAGACAAAAAAAAATCACTTTGTGGTCTTGATTCAAGAGCTTTTTTCTTTTGTCCTTGGTAATTTGTCCCTTTGCCTATACCCAAGGGGTCCTAGGCCTACAGTGCTAGTCGCTGTTCAGAAACTCTGACTCTATTGGTTTTTGTGGCTCAGTGGGCTTCTCGCCCCGTGCTCGCATTATGCCCCTGCCTTTGGACGACTTGCTGCATATTAGGGTTTCTGTCTGTCATACCAGTTTCTTTGAGGTGAAAAACCCAACTTTTTTTTTCCTCCTAGAGCCCTTGTAGGTTGGCTGCCTCATCAAAAAAGGGAGGGAGAATGGTGGTGTTTCCGCACTGAAGGGTTCCCCCATTTTTCCTGTTTGTAGCCTCTAGCTTGGGATTCAACCATGTGTGAGGACTGCCATCCTGCTTATCCTTGGAGAAAGCAGAGTGGCTTACCTGTAACAGGTGTTCTCAGAGGACAGCAGGATGTCAAGTCTTAAGATACCCTCCTGCCTTCCCTTGGAGTTAGTTTTTCCATGCATCTGCTATATCACTGACTGAAGCACTCTGCCTGAGAGACAGGGAGGTGGCTACAGCTGCACATGCTCAATAGGGTGTTGAAAGTTCTAGAATCTTTGAGATCAAAATTCTTTGCCGGTCTTCATCAGATGATATCACCCCATGTGAGAGGTCTGACATCCTGCTGTCCTTGGAGAACACCTGTTACAGGTAAACAATCCTGCTTTATATGGAGCTCCTTCTAGGCTTGCCTTTAGATTCCGGGTGACGTCTTCATGATGCATTATGAAATTATATAGTACAATGCTCACAGCTTAGTGCTGAATGCTGCCCTGGTGACAATGCCTTGGTTTTTCCTTCATTTCCATGTCTGATACTCATGCCACATTCCTGGTGTGATGGTGTGTGTATATATATACTGGGCAATTTTTGTTTAGCGCACCCTGAAATTTGTGACAAAACGTTTATTAGTGTAGGTGTCCGGGGATTACTCTTTAGTTAATTTTTGTGAGCTAGAATGAGAGTATCTAATTTTTTCAAGAGGCATATGTTTGTGATGTAATGTATTTTTAGTATTTTTGTATTGAATTTTGTTTTCCTAGCATGTAGCCAAATGGACTCTGGACCAATGAGTTATGTGCTGCCTTCTAGCAGATGGAGACAGATTCAGGTTTCAAAGCTGACGTCACCTTAGATACAACCCTGCAGTGACCTCAGCCCTTCAGTATCTCTCCGTCTCCTAGCAAATGTGGATGTGCTTTCCCTATCGGGATCGCTGTTTCCGTTTAGAAGAAAAAATTCTACTTTTAAATTAGAGAAAGATTGAGCCACTCTCCTGCGGTGATATCTAAAAGTCCTTCCCCCCCCAGTTGAGAATTCCTGAGGTAATTTCCGAGATCCCTCTGAGGTGTGCCTTGGTCTGGTACTTTGCTGGTCTTTCCTTGGACTTTGCTGCTGAAGCAGCTGAACGGTAGCGGGTGGAGGAAGCCGAGCGCAGTGGTGACGGCCAAAGCCCTCTTCCCTCCCCTCCTGCTGGAGACCATCTCTGTGGTCAGCTGGTAAGTGCAGAGCCCAGGTAAGTTTAAAAAAAAAAAAAGAGGATTTCCCGATTAGAGACATTGGAGTGGTTTCGGTAAGACTTCCTCTGGTCTCCTTGCTCAGCACACTGTACTGACGTCGATCCTGATCCGTTGGTGTAAAGGGAAGGGGGCATCTGAGCGGCTCTCCAGTGGGCTAGACCCCGCTTCAGGCTCAGTCAGCCCATCACGTGGTAGGCCGCATCAGTGCCATCTTGCGCGTATTTTTATGCGCCTTGCATTGCTCTCCATTCATCATCGGTACGCCCAGTGTGCATACATCATCACATACTGGAAGCCATCCAGGAGTTGACTGACCTGGAATGGGCCACCCCCTGAAGCGAGTTTTAAAGTTGGTTGAGCATTAGAAGCTCTATACCCACTGGAGCCGGCGGCGAGAGAATGCCTGCACTTCCCTAAAGTGGATGCTCTGGTCTGTGCTTTTTTGAAGCATACAACTATCCCAGTGGAGGGAGGAGCGACCTTAAAGGATGCGCATGATAGGCAGATGGAGTCCAACCTTAACCAAGCCTTTGATGCAACAGCAATCACCTTACAGATTGCTTCCTGTTGTGTCCTGGTGGCTCTCTCATGCCTGCTCCTCTCTAGAGAGGTGGATGACTTAGGGGCGTATTCCAGAGAAACTATGGAGCCTACTGCTGCCTTTTTAGCTGACGCGGGCTCTGACCTAGTCCGTTCCTCGCCAGGGGAGTGGCCTCAGTGATAGCGGCCAGAAGACGGCTATGGCTGCGAAATTGATCAGCAGACGCGACCTCTAAGGAAAACCTCACAAAGATGCCCTTTAAGGGATCACTTCTTTTCGGAAGCAAATTGGAAAAGCTGGCCAGTAAGTAGAGAGAATCTCCAGTGCCCCGGCTACCAGAAGATAAGAGAAAGCAGTTACAGCGCCCCTCTCCTATGAGGGACGAGCTAGGAGCTCCCAATTTTTACGACCCTACAGAAACTCGACATTTCAGAGTTCTCTGCCCTCGGGGAGGTCTCAGTCTTTTTGGAGCTGACAGCCCAAGAGAGGGATAGGTTCAGGTTCAGCTCAAACTCCCCAATGACGTTTTGTTGACTCATCCACGGAACGAGGAGAGAGGGGGTTGGCTATCCCTCTTCTATCAGCGGTGGGTTGAGATCACGTCAGACAAATGGGTACTGGATGTCAGACGAGAAGGATATGCATAGGAGTTTCGCAGGAGTCTCCTTGCCACTCCCAGCACAAGAAGCAGGCAGTGGAGCCTACCTTGATAAGGCTCTTCAAATTGAGGGCTATAATTCCAGTACCTGTGGCCCAGGAAAATATGCGGTGTTATTTCATCGTACCCAAGAAGGAGGATTCTTTTTGCCCCATCCTGGACCTCAAGAGTGTCAACTGACACCTACGGGGTAATTCATTTCTGCATGGAAACTCTTCTCCGTGATAATGGCCAAACAAACGGGAGAGTTCTTAACCTCCCTGGATCTCTCCGAGGCCTACCTTCATATTCCAATCCATCAAGAAAATAGTTTCCTATGCTTTGCAGTGCTGGGCCACCATTATCAGTTCTGGGTGCTGCCCTTTGGCCTGGCCACGCCCCCAGAACATTTTCCAAGATTATTGTGTTTGTAGTGGTGGCACTGAGGAAGGAGGGAATTCTGGTGAACCTGTACTTGATCCGCCCGAAGTCATTGGAAGAGAGTCTTTGGGTGACCAGCAGGGTGATGTCTCTGCTTCAGGAACGTGGTTGAGTCATAAAGCAGCTTCAAGCTGCTTCAAACCCTCCCAGTCCTTGAATATTTGGGAGTCTGGTTCTACACCAACCAGGGCAAGGTCTTCCTGCCACCCTCGTGGATAAGGAAGTTGAAATCCCCGATGCATCGGTTAATGAACTCGATACGCCCCAAGGTGTGGAGCTATCTTCAGGTCCTTGGTTTGATGGCGTCAACCCTGGAGGTAGTACTGTGGGCGAGGGCACACATACGACCACTTCAGTGCTCCCTGCTGTCACGTCAGAACCCACTGTCTCAAGACTATTCGATTTGCCAGCAAACCTACCAGTGGAAGTATGTTCTCGGTTCCAGTGGTGGCTGCAGGAAGCTCACTTGGGCAAGGGTGTAAGCCTGTCCCCGCCAAACTGGCCGGTCTTCACGACCGACGCGAGCCTCCGGGGTTGGGGAGCTGACTGTCAGGAACTGAAGGCCCAGGGGCGTTGGACCAAGGAAGAAGCACTCTGGAACATAAACCACCTGGAAGCCCGGGCAATCAGAGTGGCGTGCCTACAGTTCAGCCACATACTCCAGGGTCAAGCGGTCTGTGTGATGTCTGACAAGGCAACAGTGGTAGTTTACATCAACCGCCAGGGGGAACCAAGAGCCAGCAAGTGTCACTGGAAATAGATCTCCTTATGGAATGTGCGGAATTACATGTACAGATGATTTCAGCCTCCCACATCGCAGGAAAAGACAACGTCAGACCAGACTTTCTAAGCAGGGAGAGTCTGGATCCAAAGCCTTTGAGCTGGTGATAGATCATTGGGGCCTCCTGTCACTCGACCTGCTGGCTGCATCTCACAATGCAAACGTTCCCCGATTTTTTTTTTTTTTTTTTTCCAATCACTGAAGAGATCAGTGGTCCCTGGGGATCGACGCACTAGTTCAGACCTGGTCAGAAGAGGACTTACTATACACCTTCCCTCTGTGGTCCCTGCTGGGCAGGGTCATTCACAGGAGCGACCGCCACAGGGAATTATTCCTACTAGTAGCTCAGGCTTGGCCCAGGCATCTGTGGTTATCAGACATGCGGAGACTCCTGGTGGTGACCCCTCTGTGCTTCCCACCGCACAAGGACCTACTTCAGCAAGGTTCGGTCCTTCACAAGGATCCAACTCTATTCTGTCCTATGGTTTAGACCTTGAAAGGGCTCGCCTGATGAAGCATGGGGATTCGGCGGCAGTAATCGCCACCTTGCTCCACACGCAGGCGTTCTCTACATCCTTAGCGTATGTGCGGGTCTGGAAAGTATTTGAGGCCTGTTGTGAGGAACGCGGTGTTGCCCCTTGAATGGTCAAAATACCACTGGTTCTGGAATTTTTGCAGGACGGCTTAAATAAAAGATTGGCCCTTAACTCCTTGAAGGTCCAGGTAGCGGCGCTCTCCTGTTTCAGGGGCGAGGTGAATGGAACCTGCCTGTTGGTGCATCCGGTCATGACTTGTTTTCTGAAAGGGGTAAAACATCTCCAGCCACCCCTATGGTGGCTGTATCCCTTGTGGAATCTTAATCTAGTTTTGGAGTTTTTGGTGGGGCCTTCCTTTCAGCCGCTGAGCAGTCTTTCCTTGCTCTTATTAACCCTGAAAACTGTGTTCCTGGTGGTGATATGCTCGGCATGTCACATCTCTGAACTACAGGCCATTGTCGTGTTGGGAACCATTCCTCCAGATCACTCCAGGAGCATTACAGCTTCAAACCATTCCATCCTTCTTGCCCAAGGTACTCTCAGAGTTCCAATTAAATCAGTCTATTTCATTGCTATCCCTAGTTAGGCACAAGGACATGGAAGAATACCATCGCCTCCTCCATTTAAATGTCAGCAAACATTTGGTGTGGTATCTGGAATTTTCAGTCCACAAGATGGACTGCTTGTTCATTCTTCATAGTGGATGGAGACAGGGTGAACCAGGTTCGCGGGCTTACCATAGCTCGCTGGATCAAGGATGTGGTCCCGGGAGCCTATGTAGAGACAGGAAAGTCATTACCCTTTCAGGTTAAAGCTCATTCCACTAGGACTCAGGCAGTATCCTGGGTGGAAGCTAGACTGTCTCCCGTCGACATCTGCCGAGTGGCGACGTGGTCCTCCTTGCACACCTTCTCCAGGTTCTATCGACTGGACGTTCAGGTCTGAGAGGTCATAGCCTTTGCAAGGGCAGTGCTAACCGGACCATGGGCAGCCTCCCACTGTGATCAGGAGTAGCTTTTGTACATCCTATTTGTTCTGAGTCCATCTGGCTACACGCTAGGAAATGGAGAAATTACTTACCTTTTAATTTCATTTTCCTTAGTGTGTAGACAGATGGACTCAGCATCCCGCCCATGGCTGCCCAAGAATAGTACCAAGGAATCATCCGTGAAATGAATATCGATTCCAAGAGATTACGGGTAAGCTGTCGCCAAACCTCTCGATCAAGGCATCTATAAACTTGCTGGGATTCAGCGTTTGTTTGGTTTAGTACAGTTATGGTTATCTACTTTTTAACCATGTTTTAATCAAGTATTTTCAATAGTACGTCCACAACTGCTTTTGAAGAGGTCACTGCTGGGGTGTTGTGTATCTAAGGTGACGTCAGCTTTGAAACCTGACTCCCGTCTCCATCTGCTAGCAGGGGAGCACATAACCCATTGGTCCTGAGACCAACTGTCTACACTAAGGAAAACGAAATTATCAGTAAGTAATTTCTCTATTTTAGTTTAATTTATAATTTTATTGGGTATGTATCTGTGTAATCTGCCCCAGAAAAATTGTATATTTGGAAGATGCGGAATATAAGCATTTTAATAAATTAATAAATAAATAGCTCATCTGTGCTATGTAAGCGGAGTCAGCGACTGTTCCATAGTGAGCAGCGTCTTGTCCTTCTTGGTGATGTGTGTATTCTGTTGGAATAGGCAGTGCCAGGGGTATGGTAGACAGAGGTGCGGGGAGGGAGGGCAAGGGCATACCTGTTTCATGAGGTCAGTTGACAATTCTGTTTCACCTGCATCCCTTTGACAGGAGCGGATGCCTCTGGCTGTTGTGGGTAGCAATGCGGTGATTGAGGTGAATGGGAAGAAGGTGCGAGGCCGGCAGTACCCCTGGGGGGTTGCAGAAGGTAAAGGTTTTGGCGTTAAAGGTTACTTAACATTTCATTGCTGTATGTTGTCCTAGGGCAGCAGGAGGGAAGATGTGCTTTTGATACCTCTTATCCTTCAGCCATATTAAAAGGGTTGCATGCTCAGAAACCAACTGTAGAAAAAGAATGTGGGGAAGGCTGAAGGGTAAGGGTCCCATCTCACCATTCACTGATGTCTTTTTTTTCTCCCTCCCTGCTGCTGTTGCGACTGACAGAGGGCATTCTGGGTAACTCCTCTCGCTTTCAGTTCTTGCTTTCTTCCTTCCCTGCTGATCTCCCTGTTTGCTCTCTCAGCTCTCTCCCTGCTTGCTGCTGTTGCGGCTGTCTGCTTTTAACCCTTGCTGCTCTTGGAGAGAAGAACCACTCTTCCTAAGTCTGCATGGTCCTCTTGGTAGGCACGAGAGACACTGCCCTTCCCACCTTATCGTCACACTTCTTTGTGCAATGCGCTCTGATGGGGCAGGAGGAACCCTGTCACTCTTCTCCTGCTGTCCTTGAGTAGGAAATAGAGATCCTCAGTCATATGAAAGGCACTTGTGATATCTGCTTTCCTGCCTTCCTCCAAAGCAAGATGTGAAACTAGCTCCTCCCTTCCCAACCCTGAATGAGGAGAAATCTCTGGACCATCCTGCAGGGAAAGAGGGAGATTCTCTGGCCCATCCTGTACCAGGGAGAAGAGACAATTTCTAGCCTTCCTCTGAACTCAAGCACTCTGATTTAAGGGCAGTCTTTGTGCTATGCTTGAATAGCTTCTGACCTGCCATGCCTAAATATTCCTTGTCTGTGTGGCTGTCTAGGGCCTCTGACGTGCACATCACTGAGGGGCCCTTTATCTCTGCTGAATGAGTCACTATTGCGGTCCAATTCATTTGTTTAAATCTGGCTGAGTTGATGTGCCTCCATTTCCAGGCAAGTTGTTTTGGTGTGATTATACTGTCTATTTCACATGAACCAGCTTAGTTTATGTTCACTCAAGTCATAACATAGATACCCTGAAAGGTTTTTGGAATCCTAGAGTTTTCCTTGAATTCTATGCACTATCACATATTTGTTATGATAGAGCAAAATTGTTTTCTTCTTTTTTCCTGTATCCCTCTCTAGTTTTCTTGAGTTTTTGTGTGTTGTGATTTTTTTCTGGGTTTGTGTTTTATTTTTTAGTTTGCTCTTTTGCTGTTCTCAGCAATGCCTGCCCATCCCACTAGTGTGGCCAGTAATGTGAGTTTTTCTGTCGATAAGCAGTGCTGAATTAGCCATAACATGTGGGTGACATCATCCAGTGGCATCGGACCCCTGTCTCATAGCTAGTAGAGCTTTTTGCTCTGCTGAGCATGTGTGGGAATTCCCATTCAGGCGTTGCCTTTTGAGCCCCTTAAATCATTTTCTGTCTGAGCATTAGCACAGATGTGTACCTCCTATCTCTCTCTTTTCCTGAAAAGTGTTCAAAACATTTTTCTTTAAAGATGCCTTGCTGCCTCAGTAGCCTAAGCAGCATTTTTCAATGCTACTTTTCTAAAATAAATAAATAAAAGATTTTCCATCAGAATGTCTACCAATTAAAATGCCACAGTAAGTAGATTTAAAGATTGTATTTGTGGCAGAAGATGTCCATTACAGATGGATATGATCTCTTTTAACATTGCCATGGTCCAGACCATGACCAAGCCAGTTGTTATAATTGTGGATGAATGTCCCTGTGAACACAGAGGTCCAGGGCCTGGAAAATGGAGAAACCGTGAAAGTCTCGAACAAATTGCAGTCAGTCCTCTTCCTGAAGTGCAGCCTTTTTTTGTCTCACTGGGAATAGAGTTGACTGCTACCTCCTCTAAAATATTTCCCCCATCAGCAGAACAGGCTGAATCCCTAGGGTTGGGTAAACATAGCCTCCATGCATTGAAGAAAAGGAGAAGCCATAGAAGTAGTGAACGCTTGAAAAAACAGAGGCTCGAGTGCACCGGCACCATCAACGCATGGTGCATCACACCTTTGGCACTGTCAGCACATAAGGCTGCATCAGCACTGTCAAAAGCAAAGGACCCTGGTATCAGCACAAAAGGCCCCGGTGCCACTGATGCAAAAGTCTTTGGATCGAGCTCTGGAGCATCGATCTTTAACGCTTCTACCCAGTAAACCATTGGAAGCATCAATGCATCATACCACAAATCTTCCTAAATAGCTATGTTGGTCAGGTCAAGCTTTTCACAGGAGCAGAAGGGAACAAGATCCCTCTTTCACCTCCGATTTCTAGCATACTCTCTCCAACAAAATTACTGTCACAGAGTTTGCATTTAGAAACTTGAGATCCTATTTGCTCTCTGGTGCATCTTATTTTCAGTTTGCAGAATCTGTACTGGAGGCAAAGTCCAGAAGATGTACAAGATTCCCTTCTAGTATCAGAAGAATATTTTCCACCACCCACACCAGATCAGAGGGCATATTAGTCATTTGACCAATAGCAGGTATAGTGAAAGTTTTCTTTACCTTATTAGTGGCTAAGGATAAGGAGAGTGCCATGCAACCTTTCCTTTCCAGAATGTCATCTTTACTTCCATGAAAGAGAGTCCCAGCATCCCCAATTCATGTGGCTTTTCCATCAGATACCCTGCATGTGCTTCTAGCCCACAACCTTTGCATGCAGTGGAATCTAGCTATTTCAAGGATATGCACCAGGAGTGTACTCTTCCATGGTGACCAAGGACCTCTACTCAGTCACCATAATTGGAGTCCTGGATCAGTATTCTCTTGCCTCTAGGCACTGAAGAATGATCGGGAATTCCTCCAACCCACCCCCCAAGAACCTCCATAACACTCGTCTCTCTGGATGACCTTTCCTATTCCAAGTTTCTGGACAAATTAGGAAATGCCCTAGCAGTAAATATGCATAAGGACAAAAATCCTCATGCAGACTTCTTGGGCCTCATCCAGCTTCTGGCAGCTCCAGCAGACCCAGTAGCTATTCCTGTCCATCATATCCTGCAAATTTTATAAATAAGAATGTGGAAAGATCCCATTTCTTCTTCCCCAATAGCAAGGAAACTTGACATCAAGTTTTTGGAATAGTGCAATTACCTCATCAATCAATAGTGACAGAATCGGCTGTTAAAAGAGCAAAGAAAACAAGCATATATTTAAATACGCTGCCAGGGAAAGATCCCACACTATTGGACAATTTTGGTAAAAAGATATTTCAAAGTTTCATGCTTAATGCATGGATTACTGCTCATCAGTTCTACATGGTCCAGAAGTTACACAATTATATACAAAAGCTGAAGCCTTTTCTTCCGGCCAGTGATTGTGGAATTGCATACCCTCAGCCACTATTGGATGCCGAACATTGTATAGGGTATCTGCTTCTTCTTCAATCCGTCTACAAAGCATTTGATACCACCGCACGCTTCTCTTTGAGCTCCATTGCAGCTCGCCATGTGACCTGGTTGAAAGCCATTACCCTAAACGAGGATGTACAGGAGAAGTTGGTAGATGTACCTTGTCTGGGTGATAATGTCTTCGAAGAAAATTTCAGAGAAACAGTGACGCAAATAAAGGAGCAGCATATAGTGGTGCAGTCCATCTCCATAGGAACGGAACAATAGTCTTTTTTGCAAGGTGTCCCTTCTACACTTTAAAAGACCATATATCCAGAGACACTCCTTCTGGCAATTGGATATCATCCATCCATCAGCCAAAAAAATGATATATTACAAGCTCTATTTTATTAAACAGTATTCATCTATATCACTGTAATGCAAGTGTATCTTAATGTATGAGTGTGTTTGTTGCATCTGTGGGATGGTGATATGATTCTTATGATAGATTTTATGAGTTAGATTTATGACATATTGTGATATAGGTGAATACGGTTTGATAACATTTGAATTATTATAGCTTGTTATATATCATTTTTTGGTAGATTTTCTGTTGGATGATATATTTTTTGCCATTTCTTTATATATTTAAGTTGTCCATACATCAGCAACAGCAAATTCCAGTTTGCACCTGAGAGCATAAATGCAGTCAACCAAAAGCAGCACAAGTCCCGCCCAAGCCTGTGGCAAGTTTTGACAAGCCTTTAGACCCAGCAACTATCCTTTCCAGTAGGGGGGGAGAATCCATCAGTACCTAAATCACTAAAGATCGCTGGATTCTTAAGATTTTCGAGACTGGATACTGATAGCATTTCTCCCAGTTTCCCACACTTCCTCACTGCTAAGCCTACTATTTGGATCCATCTCGCTCGAAGGAGGTCCACCAAGAGTTGGACTTGCTTCTCGAACAGAGGGCAATAGAACTGGTTCCTCCCCATCTCTATGGCCAGGGTTTCTATTCCTGCTGTTTCCAACCTCAAGAAATCTGTGGGACTGAGTTCAATCCTGGATTTAAGAAGCCTGAACAAGCATATTCTCTGGGAGAATTTCAAAATGAATTCCCTCCAGACAATTCTCTCCTTTATCCAGAAGGCGGATTGGATGTGCACTCTGGATCTAAAAGATGCTTATACTTATATTCGCATTCACCTCTCCTATTGGCAATACTTGCGCTTTATGGTGGATTTTTCTCAGTACAAAGTGCTCCCCTTCGGCCTCTCTGCTACACAGCGGGTCTTCATCAAATGCCTAGCTGTAATAGCAGCGCATCTGTGCCACTAGGGTATCCAGGTCTTCTCTTTCCTGGATGACTGGCTTGTGACAGCGAATTCCCAAGAGGGTGTTCTAACCTCCCTGAAGAAATCAATACACTTCCTATATTCACTCAGCTTCTTCATGAATTTTGAGAAATCAACTCCAATTCCCTCCCAGTAAATCAAATTCATCGGGGTGTGGATAGATTCTCTGCAGGAGAGAGCTTTCCTTCCTTCAGATCAAGCACAAACTCTCCAGGCATTGACTCACAGACTGCTAAACACAGATTAGTCACCTGCCAGAGAAGTGCTGGTTGTTTTTGGTCATAAGGTGGCAGCAATCAACGTAGTATTGATGGCCCGCCTGCATATACATCTCCTACAGTGGGGCCTTTGTTTCCAACGGGACCAGTTAATACAGCCCTTATCAATCATAGTGGAGCTTTCCTCAGAAATGAAATTGAAATTGAGTTGGTGGTTTGGACCCCTTCATTCTACAGGAAGGAGCACCACTGTGACTAGTTCCTCACCTAGTAACCTTAGCAATGGAATCCTCCACAAAGGATTGGGAGGGGGGGTGGGGCATTCAGGCCCTTTTCGAACTCGAGGGATATGATCATTCCAGGAAAAATAATTTCAGATGAAATTCCTCAAGTTCAATGCTGAAAATAACTCTTACTTGCCACCTTCAAGGGAAGAGCATTCTCATTTGAACAGACAATCAAGTCCCCATAATCTATATGAGTAAACGAGGCACAGGATTTTGGACTGTGTGCCAAGAAATGCTAAAAATATGGGAGTGGATATGTAAACATGAAGTTGTACTGCACGCCACTTACTTTCCCAGAATTTGCAACACATTGGCAGATCACTTCAGCAGAATCTTTCACCCACACAAATGGTCCCTTCATCAGTCAACAGCCAACAGTGTTTTCAATCTCTGGTGATAGCTAGCAATCGACTATGTCAGAACAAAACAGAAAACTAGAAACGTTTTGCTCCATTCTTCCCAGCAAACTGGGATCCATCAAAATGTTTTTCTGCTATGCTTAAATGTAGATCTCATGTATGCTTTTCCACTGATTTCTCCAATAGTCAGGACAATGTAAAAAGTACTGAAGGGCCACGCCATCTAATTCTTATAGCTCTAGCTCCAGTATGGCCCAAACAAGTCTGGTTTGCATATCTAGTTCAGCTCTCCACCATCCTTCAGTTCCTCTTGGGTCAAATCCACACTTGTTAACTCAAGCAGATGGGCGACTTTTTTTCACCCGAACCTTCCCTCCCTCAACTTGATGACTTGGATGCTGCTTACCCAAAGAATTTGAGGACATAATAGTTTCTGCCAGAAAGCCGTCAACTAGAAGAGCTTAGGGATTTAAGTTGAAAAGGTTCACCATATGATGTAGAGTGCAACCACTTTGATTTTTCACGTGCAAACCAAAAGTTACTGATTTATCTACTTTTGATTTCTGATTCAGGCCTTGCCAGCTCATTAGTAAGAATGTATCTCAGTGCCCTAGCGCTTACCATATACAAACCGAACAGTTGAGACTCTGTCTCTCACGTTTCTAACATGGAAAGTAATATATTCCTTGTACCAGCAACCTCAGCCAGAAGAACATAAGAACATGCCCTACTGGGTCAGACCAAGGGTCCATCAAGCCCAGCATCCTGTTTCCAGCAGTGGCCAATCCAGGCCATAAGAACCTGGCAAGTACCCAAAAACTAAGTCTATTCCATGTTACTGTTGCTAGTAATAGCAGTAGCTATTTTCTAAGTCAACTTAATTAATAGCAGGTAATGGACTTCTCCTCCAAGAACTTATCCAATCTCCTTTTTTAAACACAGCTACACTAACTGCACTAATCACATCCTCTGGCAAAAAATTCCAGAGTTTAATTGTGTGTTGAGTGAAAAAGAATTTTGTCCAATTTAGTTTTAAATGTGCCACATGCTAACTTTAAGGAGTCCCCCCATGTCTTTCTATTATCCGAAAGAATAACCAATTCACATTAACCCGTTCTAGACCTCTCATGATTTTAAACACCTCTATCATATCTCCCCTCAGCTGTCTCTTCTCCAAGCTGAAAAGTCCTAACCTCTTTTAATCTTTCCTCATATGGGAGCTGTTCCATACCCTTTATCATTTTGGTCGCCCTTCTCTGTACCTTCTCCATCGCAATTATATCTTTTTTGAGATGCGGCAACCAGAATTGTACACAGTATTCAAGGTACGGTCTCACCATGGAGCGATACAGAGGCATTATGACATTTTCCGTTTTATTCACCATTCCCTTTCTAATAATTCCCAACATTCTGTTTGCTTTTTTGACTGCCGCAGCACACTGAACAGATGATTTCAATGTGTTATCCACTATGACGCCTAGATCTTTCTTGGGTTGTAGCTCCTAATATGGAACCTAACATTATGTAACTATAGCATGGGTTATTTTTCCCTATATGCATTACCTTGCACTTATCCACTATAAATTTCATCTGCCATTTCGATGGCCAATTTTCCAGTCTCACAAGGTCTTCCTGCAATTTATCACAATCTGCTTGTGATTTAACTACTCTGAACAATTTTGTATCATCTGCAAATTTGATTACCTCACTCGTCGTATTTCTTTCTAGATCATTTATAAATATATTGAAAAGTAAGGGTCCCAATACAGATCCCTGAGGCACTCCACTGCCCACTCCCTTCCACTGAGAAAATTGTCCATTTAATCCTACTCTCTGTTTCCTGTCTTTTAGCCATTTTGTAATCCACGAAAGGACATCGCCACCTATCCCATGACTTTTTACTTTTCCAAAAGCCTCTCATGAGGAACTTTGTCAAACGCCTTCTGAAAATCCAAGTACACTACATCTACCGGTTCACCTTTATCTACATGTTTATTAACTCCTTCAAAAAAAAAAAGTGAAGCAGATTTGTGAGGCAAGACTTGCCTTGGGTAAAGCCATGCTGACTTTGTTCCATTAACCTTGTCTTTCTATATATTCTGTAATTTTGATATGTAGAACACTTTCCACTATTTTTCTTGACACTGAAGTCAGGCTAACTGGTCTGTAGTTTCCCAGATCACCCCTGGAGGCTTTAGTTCTTTATTCTCCTTATATGCAATTCTTCTATAATAGGGTGATGCTTCACACCCACTCAAAGTTTCCACCAGAGGTTGGGTCAGCTTTCCACATTAATCAAACCCTCATGCTTCCCATGTTCTTCCTGAAGCTGCAGGCACATGAAGGTGAGAGAGAGTTTTGGCTTACTATAAAAGAAAAACACAGCCTCATTGTCAAGTTTCCCAACTTCTTTTTCTCTTATGCTCCCAACAGATGAAACATAACAGTGAGCAAATGTTCATTATCCAACAGGCTAGTAGACTGCATTGCACACTGCTGTAAGTTAGCAGGCATTCAAATTACAGACTCCACCAAGGGTCTGCTTGCATCAGTAGCTCATCTGCGAGCCATGCCTCTCAGAAATTTGCAAAGCTGCAGTGTGGTCGTTGGTCCATACCTTTGCCTTAACTGTCTGAGCAATCTCTCAAAGACTGACAGTAAATTTGGACAAGCAATTTTGCATAACCTATTCACTTATGTCTACTCTCCATGGTGGGCACTGGGTTGCTTATTAAGTAAACGTTCCACTGCAGCTCTCAGATTGGTACTTCGCACATGTTATGGCTAATTCAGCTCTGCTTGTCAATGGAAAAAGCAAATTTGCTTACTGTAAATGATATTTTCTGTAGATAGCAAATTGAATTAGCCATGCTAAATACCTGCCTGCTTTCCTGCAGTGTCAACTACCAGGCTAGACTTAGCTCTAAAATCAACTGAGGGGCTCATGAGGCAACACTTGAAGGGAATTCCTGTTCATACTCAAAAAGCTCTACTAGCAATGAACGAGAAGTCTCACCCACATGTTACGGCTAATTCATCCTACTAAGTATGGAAAACACCATTTACATTAAGCAAACTTGCTGTGTGTGTCTAGTGTTACTCAACCTGTGGCCTATCAAGGAGCCTTGGCATCAGTGTGACTTCTTTTTGCACAGAGGTTAGAACTAGTTTAGACATAAGAATCTAAAGGAAAGCTGCATCCACTTTGTAAGATTTCAGATGTTAGTACAGCAGGAATACGGAGCACTCTTGTATCCAGTTAAATGCTATGATTTCCCAGAACTAGAGAACGGCTGATCTTTGGGGCACAGTGATTGATACAAGGGGGTTGGTTCCAAGTTATGCATCTTCTAGCATGTATCTATTTTCCATCATGATCACCTATCAGAATTTTACCATCAGAAAGACGATCCAGACTAAGAAGACAAAAGTCCCCTGATCATATCATGGAATTGACATATTTTTCTTAATTACTTTTTATTGATTTTAGATAAATTATTTAGAAGCACAATCAACAAATACAGTCCTAATGTAATACAGAGGCTAACAGAACAACCAAATTCTATTGTGATTAGTTATTATACACAACTGACTTTTACTTTATTCAGAACTCAGTTCCAGCCTATTCCATGAGTTATGACCATAATTTCTTGAATACTTTTTTCTCTCCTTTGGCTTATAGTAAGCTTTCTCTAAGGGCATTGTATAAATTAATTTTCCCATTGTCTTTGAGTTGGTGCTTCCTTTGACTTCAGTGCAACTTAGTTTCTTTGCTATGACAAGGACCAGGCTGATAAATTTCCCTTGGGGAAATTAATTTCTTACCTGAATCTGTGTTCGGCTCACAAACCCGTGACTACAGGTCAAGAATTTGACATGTCTTGAACCCTTATGATGGGCCATGTTTGTAATAGTGACTTAGACTACCTCATGCAAACTCAATGGTGGTGGTTGTGCCACACCGGTCACAGTCTTATTCATGAAGTGCAGACAAATCTAACACCTTTTTGGTGTACTTGGTGGCACTGTTCCAAACATGATTGCTTTCAGGGTGTACATGGGAAGATGCAGGGAACTATGTTTAGGGATGTAAGAAAAATACATGCAAAGTACAATGTTTCATTGATTCATTGCTTTACTACTTGTGTGTTCTTATGAAAGATTACCAAGCACATGGTAGGACATGTTTATTTTTAGATGGAAAGGACCTTTGGACCTGGCTCTGACTGGGTTTTCTCTGAATGACCAAGGTTGAGTACCACTAGTTCTGGGTAGAAAAAATGGGACATGGAGAATGATAGGGTTGCCACCTAGTGGGATTTTGGTAGGAGCAGAGAATGGGATGGTAGTGGAGAGCATCTCCTTATAACCCGATCTGTGTCCCTTCAGAAACGCTATTAATTCTAACAGAAGCTCTGCCTTCATGCCAAACACATGCTCTCTTTTTCCTTGTTTAGTGGAGAACGGGGATCATTGCGACTTTACCATTCTCCGGAACATGCTGATCAGGTGAGTTTGAGCCAGGCTGCTTTCAAATAAGCCACAAGAAACTGGCAGATCTCTACTAATTGGGTGAAGTTGGGAGAGGGTTTAGTCTCATGGCCACACTGTACCACTCTGTCATTATTGATCTTTGTGTGTGGCACACTCGTTGCTGTCTTTATGCTAAGGTCTGAAGTGACTTTATGGATACATTTGTGAACTGTGATTATATTAAGTTTGGACTCTATGCTGCATAAGAATGATTCTCTTTGGAGAGATGTTTCTGGTTTCTGAGCCAGGTAGATGATATTTTTGGATTAACAAGGGAAACTGGGGAACGTTAGCTGTGATAAACCTTTTTTTTTTTTGTCTTCTCTTCATCACAGCTAAGAAGGTGCCAGCAAGGGATCTGAAAAAGTATGAACATAACTAACTTGTCATTATCCGCTGGCCTAATCTGCTTTATTACTGTCTCTTTGCTTAAACCTTATGGGATGTGCACTGAGAACCTAATATGCGTTTGACTCTACAGTCTAGGACTGTATGATCAGATTAGGGTTCTTATCTGGAGAGTATGTTTTTGGATATTTTGGTTCTTGTAAGTTCCAGATCCCTCAGTTGATTGAGACTGAAATAAAATAAATCAAAATGGTATCTGGGAGAGTTAAAAGTGATGACAGTGTTTTGACTTCTCAAATGTGTTTGGTTTGTTGTGGATACAGTGACTGTAGTATTGTTCTTTGTATTCATATGTTTTAATTGTATTCACAAGAATAGTTTTGATATCATTTTAGTATCCACAATTAACATACACCAAACATTTGTAATGCTCCCAGAACCAACTATGAGCTGTAAAATTACCAGAGAATAAATATTTGATCCCAGGAGTTGATTCTAAAGATTTGCTACTCAACCTTTGCTTCTCACACTGTGCATTTTGCAGAAAAGACCTTCCTTCCCTCTGGTAGAAAAACAGCACTCTGATATTATGGACCTGATTCTGTTTCTGTGGGAAAAGATGTTAACTCACGCCCTATTATATTAGAAGCAGCCCTTCAGAAAATTATTTGCTTTCCTTTTGTCTTCCGCTCATTCACGTTCCTATCTATCTTACTTCTTACAGGCATTTCTCTATTTTTCTTCTCTCCCCTATAAAAATTCCTCCTTTCTTTGATCCATTCATTCATTTTAACAGAAATGTTTTAGATGTGAATCATTTCTGCTACCCACATCCTTGAATCAATTCCGCACCATTCTCCAGAGCAAGCATATAAACAACTATTGCAAACTTCATATCAGAACTGTAGCACTTCTCTCCAATCCCAGCTGTTTGACATGTCTCAGTAAGAAACCTACTACATTCACCTTACCCCTGTTAACATTACAGATATTTTTTGTACTTCAAGAATATTCTAGATTAAATTTGCAGACTTCCCACTGCTCTAGACCCTTTGTTATCTTTTAAGACCCATGCATACATTTTTATATTCCCTATAAGGCAGAACGTACTCCCATATAACATACCATGCATCTTTTAAACCCTTTCTGCCAGCTTCTCAAACAAAGCCATGGTCATCAATGTATCACATTTAAAGTCGAGATTTCTTGACAAATATTTGTTTATTTTTAGGTATGTATTTTAAAAAAATGTATACCTCACCTGTACAACATCTGTTCTAGGCAACTAACAAATTTAAACATTCACAAAATATACATGAAACATGCTACATGTTCACTGCATTTCCCAGGAATTCTCTGGAAGCCTTTATAGTTTGCAAATAAAGCAGTCAGGGCTTTTTCTTTGTTTACAGTAAAACTTCCATATAGAGTAGGTCTCTGTTCTCCTCACCAATAGTTATGAAGTGTCAAAGCATATCATTATCGTGTGTACACAATGTACAATAAATCCTCAGACAACTTCCACATCGGACCAACTCAATATATCTCTCTGGAATACTCATCTTGTACATGTAAAACATTGAGTTTCCATTGTGGCTGGCTTTCCTTTCCTCCTCCTTCCTCCCCACTCCCTCTAATTAAATTTGTCACTTTCTCTCATATTCATTAGAATACAAACTATGTCCCTTGACAATGTTCATTATTCCCTGGGCTCACATATTCATCTCCATATTTTCTATTAAAGCCATAGGTTGTTCCCAAAATTGTTTGGCTTGCTTTTAAAGGTAAACAATGTATTGACACAGATCTGCAAGAATTCCATGAAGATCAGGACTGTTATGATGTGTTCTCTGTATGCCCATTACATTTCACAGAACATATCTGGAAGATTTTTAACCTTACATATAGGTACTGTGGAACTCCATTTTATTCTTGCGGTAAATTCTTGCACACAATCAGACTTCACAGTCCCAATAACAAATTTATCTGAAGACCTGAAGCTCTCATGCACAGCAAGTTCTTACAGTTAGGTCCCCTGAATTGCAATGCTCCTGCGCGTACATCTCCCGAGAATTTGCATCCAGCTCCTGATTTCTGGCGGGTGATTCTTTTGACACAGAGCATGGCTTTGGGTGATAACAATACCATCCAACACTGGACCCTGCCACTGAGCATTCAGGAGGTGCTGGACTGACCTCTGCACGTTCCAGCCTGGACCCTGCCGCTGAGCTTGTAGAAGACGCCAGGCGTTGCTTTCCAACCCAACCCCTGCCACTGAGCTGGGGTATTTAAAAAGCCGGTTCTCGGTGTGGAAGGCAGCAGTGTCTCTCCATTTTAATCTCCCATGGTTCCAATGAAAGCTTTTGCCTCTTCTTCAAACCAGATGCCAGCACCTCTCTCTATCACAAGACTAGGGCAAATAAGATATGTCATAAAATTATTTTCAATAATAAATTGTTGTTTATAAATGAAAGAGGGGTCATGGCCTTGGTGTTGAAACCAGTCCCATATTTATGACATTGTTTCTCCAAGGGCAAGCAGGATGGTAGTCCTCACTCATGGGTGACATCATCAGATGGAGTCCGATGTGGAAAACGTATGTCAAAGTTTGTAGAAACTTTTTAATTAGGCACACTGAGCATGCTCAGTGTGCCTAATTAAAAATTACTGAGGAGAGACCCTGTGTGTCCACACAGGGTCTCTCCTCAGTCTCTTCTGTGAAGCTGTGAGCTTCACGGTTGATTGAGCTCTTAAATATTTTGACATTTTGGCCTAGTGGAAAACTTTTTTCTTGTTTTTACAATTTTTTTTCTCTTTGTTTCACCTCCAAGTCCCTCTCGGAGCCTTCCCATATTATCCCCAGTCAGGGTCTTCAGTGTCTTCGGGTAAGTTTATTTGCAGTTGATTTCCCCTGTGGTGACTGTGCCTTGGTGCCCGCTGGTCATAGACACCTGCCTCCACCTTTGACCATTTTATTTTGCTTCATCATGTCCACGTCTGGTTTTCGCCAGTGCCCGCGGACCATGTCTATCACTGATCTGCATGAAGTTTGCATCCTCTGCCTGGGGGCATTGCATGATGTTTGGGGTTGCCACTTGGGTGACCAAATGACCCCGAAGGGATATTTGCTTCGACTTGACAAGATAGAGTACCTCTTCGGGTCAAAGAAGTCCAACCCATCGATGTCGGCATCAGGGGCATCGGTATCTAAGGACCTCAGAGTCACACAAATGGACACCTCGTTATCGACATCGGCAGGACTGTCGGTTCTATCAAGGTCGCTGGTGGATAGGGATGCCGGAGACCAACCACTGTCTATTTCCTCTGGATTGAGGATGCCAGGTTCATCATCTTTGACCTCAGCACTGGAAAAAGACAGGGCCAAGCATCATGGGAAGACCAAGAAGCATTGGTACCGGTCCTCGTCGCTGCATAGTGCTAGGCACGGGGATGCAATGACTCCAAAACAACCTCAGGGCAAAGGAGCACCAGTCCTTCATTGATGCCCGAAGTCCACAATGGTCTACACCAGTCCTGGTGCAGGTTGCTGATCCCCCTTGAGGATCTGAGGGAGATCTGGCCATCTATCCTTCCTCCTAGTTGGTGTTGGCATCATCAACATTCAAGGAGGAGCTGGAACATAGAATCCAGCTGACGGTGGAGCGAGCACTGCAGGACCACGGGCCTGTGGCACCAACAGAACGGGAGCCGGTACCACCTGTTCTCGTACCACTTCTGGAGAAGCTCAGTGTGCTCATTGGTGCCTTACTGACTCAGCTGGCATTTGGTTCCCAGGCCATTGCCTATGCCTGGCAGTGCACCAGGGCTGCCTCCTACCGATACGGTGGTCAGCGCCACTTCCTCAGAGGAGGAAGCTCTACTGAGGCTAGCGGAATTCTTATTGACTGAATTCTTATTGACTGAATTCTTATTGACTGTAAAGCTTGTTGCTGATTTATTGTTTATTGTAAACTGAGGTGATGTTATTAACGTGCCGCGGTATATAAAAAATACGAAATAAATAAATAGCGGAATCACCGAGGCCTATAGCATCCCCGTCCAGTACCATCGGTGCCTGCACCTTTTGGATATTGGCTGAGCACCTAGAGCCCCATCCCCTGTGCCATCAGTGAGGATGAGAGTCCCTATGACCCATGGGGGGATGATCACATGGAGTCTCCCACCAGACCCTTCTCCTTCAGAGGAGTGAAGGAAGTCTCCACCTGAGGACTTAACCTTTGCAGGTTTTGTGAGATTGATGGCAGAGCCCATCCCGTTCCAGCTGTTGACGGAGGAGGATGCTTGAGATCCTTCAATTTGTGGAGGCTCCTAAGGAGGTTGTGGAGTTCTCAGTACATGAGATCTTTTTGGAGTTGCTGCTGAGAATTTGGGAACCTCCCCTTAGTGTCTCCTGTCACTAAGAAGGTGGACTGGGTTTACCTCATCCAGAAGGCCGCCAGATTCAGTAAGCTTCAGCTGCCCCACTCATCGGTGGTGGTAGAATCTGCCCTCAAGAGGGCCAAGCACCCTCTGACCCAATCCTTGGCACTCCTCCCTGGGAAGTACCAAAGAGCAATGGACGCTAGTGGGAGAAAGGTGTTCCAAGGCACCATACTTATTGCCCGCATCGCTGCCTACTAGCTCTACATGAGCCAATATTTGCAGGGCATCTGGAAGCAGGTGCAAGGGGTGGCTGAACAGCTGCCTCGAGCAGCAAGATACCCTCATGTCGCTCTTGAGCAAGGGTTTGGAGTGTGGAAATCACAAGACCTGTACGGCCTATGCTGTTTTCAAGACAGCATCGAGAGGTTCTGCAGTGGGAATTGGCGCCCACAGAATGGCATGGCTGCAGGCCTCAGATCTCTGACTGGAGGTACAGGAACGACTCACTGACTTACTGTGTACAGGAGAGAATCTCTTTAGAGATAGGGTGAAGGATGCTGTGGCTCAACTTTGGGACCATTATGAGACCCTCCAACAACTCTGTCAGCACTCTGGACTTGTTCTCCTCTTCCAGGAGGCCATTGAGGTAGGGGCCAAGGAAATCCTTCTTTCACCAAAGAAAGTACTGTCCTCTGCCTCCTTGATTCCGTCATCATCAGATCTCTTGGGGCCATCCCAGGCAGCAGAGAGATCCCAAGCCTCAGCCGGCTCCTCAATCAAACACAGGGACAGGGTTCTGATTGGGCCACAGGAAGTATCAGCCAGTCGCCCATACCCAGAGTGAAGGATCCTCCAGTCAGGGGGCAGCTGCAGTTCTTCACAAACCAGTGGCCCAGTGTAACCTTGGACCAGTGGGTTCTGTCCATCGTCTTGTCAGGGGTACCAATTAGATCTATTGGGTGTCCCACCAAATTGCCCTCTGTACCCCTATTGGGGTCCGATAGTGCATCAGGAAGTACTGCTCCCTGGGCACCTTGATTCCCCTTTTGCAAAAAGGGGACTGGCTATTCTCCCTTGATCTACAGAACCCATACTCCCACATCGTGATCGTCCATGGTCACAGGAAATATCTCTACTTTGTAGTGGGGGAACAGCACTTCTAGTACCGGCTGTTGCCTTTTGGGCTTGTATCCGCCCCACAGGTATTCACAAAATTCCTGGTCATGGTGGCAGTGCACCTCTGCAGACTGTGAATGCATGTTTTTCCCTATCTGGATGATTGGCTGGTCAAGAGCATGTCTCAGGCAAGGGCAGCCAAGTCCATGCGCTTGACCTAGTTGAAGTCACTAGGGTATGTTCTCAACTACCCATAGTCCCATCTCAGTCTGTCACCTCAATTGGCCTTCATCAGAGCCCTGCTGGACACTACTCAAGCCAATGCCTTTCTTCCATGCCAGAGGGCTGTCACAGTAGTGGCCATGGCAGCAGAAGTTCAACAGAGCCAGCAGATTTCGGCTTGGCACATGTTGAGGTTGTTGGGCCACATGGCTGCAGCCGTCCATGTTACTCTCTTGGCATGATTACACATGCTCAGTGCCCAATGGACCCTGAGGTCTCAGTGGTGACAAACTGCACACAGCCTCCAAGATCGCATCCAAGTCACCCCAACCCTCCGGTACGCCTTATCCTAGTGGTAGGTACATGGAACATGGAATCTCCTTTCGGAGTCTTCCCACTCAAATTGTGTTAACCATGGTTGCATCTACTTTGGGGTGGGGAGCTCATGTGGATGGGCATGGTACCCAGGGCTCGTGGTCTGCTCAGGGAATGTTCATGTCAAATCAGCTTCCTGGAGCTCTGGGCAATCAGATTTGTGCTATGGGCTTTCAGAGATCAGTAGTCCAACAAAATTGTCCTGATCCAGACCAACAACCAAGTAGCAATGTGGTATGTCAACAGCAGGGAATCACGGGATCATACTTTCTGTGTCAGGAAGTGGTGCAGATCTGGTCATGGATGGTCTGTCCCATCAGATGGTGCTCAGGGCCATGTACCTGGCCAGAATGGAGAGCATGGTAGCGAATAGACTGAGTCAAGCCTTCAGACCCCACGAGTGGTCCCTGGACCAGGAGGTGGAAAATCAGATATTTCACTGGGGGGGGGGGGGGGGAGGGGAAGCACGGACGTAGATCTGTTTGCATCCCCCTGCAACAGGAAGGTGCATCAGTTTTGCTCCTTGCACAGGACAGACAGCAAACCAGCTTCAGATGCCCTCGCTCACCATTGGGGCACAGGTGTATGCGTATCCTTAGATTCCCTTAGTGGTGAAGACTGTCTTGAAGCTTCGCGAGGACAGAGGGACTATGATTCTCATAGCCCCTCATTGGCTGATGCAGGTCTGGTTTCCACTTCTTCGGGATTTGTCTATGCAGAAACCGATCAGTCTGGGGACTTCCCCAGATCTCATCACGCAGGATCAGGCAGGCTGCAGCATCCCAAATTCCAGGCCTTGTTGCTCACAGCCTGGATGTTGAGAGGTTAATTCTGCAGCTGTTCGATCTTTCGGAAGATGTCTTGGGTCCTGGTATCTTCTAGAAAGCCTTCCGTTAGAAAGTCTTTTGGACTGAAGTGGAGGAGGTTTGCTGTGTGGTGTGAGCAGAAGGCTCTAGATCTGTTCTCCTGCCCCACACAAAACTGCCTGATTACCTTCTACACCAATCGGAGGCTGGCTTAAAGACCACTTCTGTTAGGATCCATCTTAGTGCGCTTGGTGCTTACCACCATGGTGTAGATGGTTCGCCCATCTCTGTACAGCCTATAGTTGTACGTTTTATGTAGGGTCTGCTTCAGTCGAAGCAGGGACTCCTGTTGTACCTTGGGACATCAATGTGGTTTTAGCTCAGCTGATGAAAGCTCCTTTTGAGCTGCTGTGCAACTGTGACCTGAAGTACCTGACCTGGAAGGTCATATTTTTGGTGGTGATCACTTCAGCGCACAGGGTCAGCGAGCTCCAGACCTTAGTGACTTTATCCACCTTATACAAAATTCTATCACGACAGGGTTGTCTTGCATACGTACCCTAATTTCCTGCCTAAGGTGGTGACTGATTTTGATCTTAACCAGTCCATTGTCCTGCCAATATTCTTTCCCAGGCCCCATTCACACCAAGGTGAACAAGCACTGCACAGTTTAGAGTGCAAGCAAGCCTTAACCTTCTATCTGGAGCAGACAGAAGCCCATAGACAGTCCACCCAATGTTTTCTTTCTTTTGATAAAAATAGTTTGGGCGTTGCCAAACAGACACTATCCAGTTGGCTAGCAGATTATATCTCCTTCTGTTATGTCCAGGCAGGACTGCATTGTGGGTCATGCCAAGGCTCATTCTGTCAGTCATGGCAGCGTCGGTGGCCCACTTGCAAGCAGTACCCATGGAGGAGATCTACAAGGCTGCGAAATGGAGTTCTCTGCACACATTCACATCTTATTACTGTCTGGATAGGGATGACTGACACGCGAGTAGTTTTGGCCAGTCTGTCCTCAGGAGCCTGTTCGAGGTGTAGAACCAACTCTCCCAACCTAGGGCCCGTTATTTGGGTTCAGGCTGTCACCCCCTCTGTTACCAATAGCACCAGTGGTGTTGTGCCCATTGGTACCTGATTAGGTGTCTGTTGTTTCCCTTTTGTGTTGGGGAGCAGCCTGTAGCTAGAGATTCACCCATGTATGTGGACTGTCATCCTGCTTGTCCTTGGAGAAAGCAGAATTGCTTACTTGTAGCGGGTGTTCTTCAAGGACAGCAGGATGTCAGTCCTCATGAAACCTGCCACCACCCTACAGTTGGGTTTCTTCTATTTTTATTTTTCATTGTTGTTCTATGTTACGAGACTGAAGAGCAATCCCGCGTGGATGGTGGCATAGGGCTTGCTGAGCATGCTCAGTGTGCCTAGTCAAAGTTTCTAGACATGTTTTCCACATCGGGCTCCACCTAATGATGTCACCCATATGTGAGGACTAACATTCTGCTGTCCTTGGAGAACATCTCTTACAGTTAAGCAACTCTGCATTCCTGCAGAAAATTCAATTTTGACTTAGGTTTTTTTTTTGTTTGTTTTTTAAATTAAGACAGTTTTCAGGAGCTAATTGTGACTTTCTGCTGTTAGTCAGTTATAATCAGGAATCATACTGAAACTGAAAAACATATACAGACATTTGTTGCGATTATAATAATTGCAAATTTAAAAATTAGCAGATAGTCTCTTAGCCAGGAGCACAGTCTATAAACTTCAGTTTGTCTCTCTCTGCTGCAGATATTAATTTTCGAGTCTCCATTTCGTTGTATAACAGACAATCAATATAATCTTTTACTTCTTCAGGATCCTCTAATATTTTGGCCTTGTTAGTCGCAACCATTTTCATCCTTACTGGAGAGATCAATCCTAACTTTACTTTCCTATTTTTTAATCACTTTGACATTACTAGAAATTTCTATCTTGACTTTATTTGGGTCCACCAAAATCACAATTTTCTTTCCTTACCTTTACCTTGAGGTTTGTTTTTTTTTCAGAATTTCAATAGTTATCCAAAGGTACGAATTGCCCTCAGTTTTGGATATATTTTGTCACTGGTGTTTTGGGAAGGGGCTCTGTGCTTTTTCTGTCTCAAAGCCTTCATAAACTGAATTTCCAGTAGCTGTGGTAGAAATGTCTCCATAAATCTCCCTGAATCATTCACCTTCATTCCCCCCAGAATCCCCCAAATTCTCAGGTTATTTCTTTGGAGTCTGTTGTTTGTGTCTTCGAAGTCCCTTTTCTGGTCATGATTGATTTTGACATGGTCCTGTAGCAGAGTCATGGTATCTTCCAGCAAGGACTTTCTTTCCTCCAGGTCATCCATGCTGTTGAAAAAGAGAATTGTGCCATAAGGAAAGCCATCTCTGTGTTAATTTCTGGAGTTCAACCATTATTCTGTGTTAGTATCTTCAAGGTTTAGTGACATGCCTGGAGTTTACCCAGAGACTCTGGGATTTTGTAGGACTTGCTGCATCTTTGGGAAATCTCGGGCACGCTAATCCATGCCAGCCTTAGGGTGACTAGAACTCAGAAGTTCTCAGATATGCGTAATGATCATTTCAGTTTTCTTGCCAGCAGCCATTTCCTCTGGTGATGAAGGGTCCTGTTTGGTTCATTTGGCACTGTGTGATGCTGCAGAATGTGCTTCTGCTTCCAGTTTAACACTGGCCATAGCAGTTATCTCTTGGGCTAAGTATTTGGAAGAGACAGCAATCTTACTTGCAAGGTTTACAGAATTTTGGCTTGTTCTCAGCAAACTCTCTAGCACCCCTTGACAGTAGTCTTGTTAACTACATATTTCCTAGTGTGTAGCCTGATGGTACTCAGGACCAATGGGTTATATACTCCCCTGCTAGCAGTTGGAGACAGGTTTCAAAGCTGATGTCACCTTAGATACACCCCTCCAGAGACCTCAGCCCTTCAGTATCTCTCCTAGCAGATGTGGATGTGCTTTCCCTATCGGGATCACTGTACCCATTAGAAGAAATTCTACTTTTAAATTGGAGAAAGATTGAGCCCCGCTCTCCTGCGGTGATACCTAAAGGTCCCTCCCCCAGCCGAAAATTTCTGAGTTGATTTCTGAAATCCCTCAGAGGTGAGCCTTGGTCCAGTAGCCGGTTCAGCTGAAAGGCAGCGGGTGCAGGAAGCCGAGCGAGGCGGTGACAGCCAAAGCCCTCTCCCCCCGCAGTCGGTGACCGTTTCTGTACTCAGCCAGTAAGCGCTGAACCCAGGTAAGTTTAAAAAAAAAAAAAAAAAAAAAGGATTTACCAATCAAAGACGTTGGATGGGTTTCGGTAAGACTGCCTTCGGTCTCCTTGCTCGGTGTGCCATACTGACGTCATTCCCGATTCATTGGTGTAAAGGGAAGTGGGCATCTGAGCGGGTTGAGCACCCCCCTCCAGTAGGCTAGGCCCCGCTTCAGGCTTAGTCGGCTCACTGCATGGTAGGTTACATCAGCGCCATCTTGCACGCAGTTTTGTGCGCCTTGCATTGCCCTCCATATAGCATCTATATGGGCAGTGCATACTGGCACTGTGCATGTGCTGTGCGCACAAGTGCGCAGTCGTACGTGCAGAGTTCTCGAGCGCACAGGCTGTGTGTCGCCTTGCGTGGCCCGCTTAGGTGCCCAGAATCTGTGCGCACACGAGTCTTGAAGCGCAAGTCTGCTTAGTTCGCAGCTGTCATTTCTAATGGCTCTGGCAGTAAAGAAACATAAGCACCATTCTCTCTGCACTGCTTGTCATATTCTTACTTATGTTAGCACTGTGAGGAGGCCCAGGGAGAGTTGGCCTTCCCAGATTAATAAGCCTGGTTCCTCCCTTTCTGAGGATGGGTCAGTCACAACCTTAAGGAGAAGTACCCTGGATCTGAATAATCCTGGGGCTGGATCTTCCGTGGGAGAAGGAAATTCAGCAGCACCTACTCCAGTTCTTCCTGGGCTAGGTATGGACCTGGCTGCCTTCTCTTGGGTGGAATTCTTTAAAGGCCTTTTAATCCTTTGTACAGGCGCAGTCTGCTTCACATGCTCCTGCCCGGACGGAACCATGGCCAGTAAGGCCTTCCTTTCCGAGCCCTGTCTGCAGACCTCGAGACATGCCTCGCCTCGTCAAGGGTATACTTGGCAGGGACCCAGACAGCACAGACTAAGAAGAGGATCCAGATTCCTTGTAAGATGGAGAAATCCCTAAGGGTTTAGAACCCTATCAGACCATGTTATGTTTTTTTCCATAGAGATGAATTGCTGGCCCTGGTTTCCCAGAGATAGGGAGTTCCTGGGGCGGACTCCATGACGGAATTTAAGAAGAATCCCATTCTGGTGTCCCTACGGAAAGCCTCTTGCTATTTTTCGGTACTGGAAGCCATCCAGGAGTTGATTGACCTGGAATGGGATGCCCCTGAAGTAAGTTTTAAAGGTGGTCGAGCATTAGAAGCTCCCTACCCACTGGATCCGGTGGTGACAGAATACCTGCGCTTCCCTAAATTGGATGCTCTGGTCTGCACTGTTTCGAAATAAGCTACTATCCCAGTGGAGGGAGGAGCAGCCTTAAAGGGTGCGCATGATAGGCGGATGAAGTTCATCCTTAAGCAAGCCTTTAACGTGACAGCAATGACTGTACAGATTGCTTCCTGTTGTGCCCCGGTGGCTTGCTTGTGCCTACTGCTCTGTAGAGAGCTGGATGACTCTGGGCATATTCCAGAGAAGCTATGGAGTCTGCCGCTGCCTTTTTAGCTAACATGGGCTCTGACCTAGTCCATACATCGGCCAGGGGAGTGGCCTCAGTGATAGCGGCCAGAAGACAGCTATGGCTGCGAAACTGGTCATGAGATGCGATCTCTAAGGCAAATCTCACAAATATGCCCTTTAAGGGATCACTCCTCTTCGGAAGCAAATTGGAAAAGCTCACCAGTAAATGGGGTGAATCTCCAATCCCCCGGCTACCGGAAGATAAAGCAGTCGCTGCTCCCCTCACATTTCAGAGGTCTTGGTCCTCGGGAAGGTCTCAGTCCTTTCAGAGCCAACAGCCCAAGAGTGGGGCAGGTTCAGGTTCGGCCCAAACTCCCCAATGAAGTTTTGCCTCCCCGTCCACGGAACGAAGAGCTAGGGAGTCGACTTGGAGGAGACGTCCATTACCTGCTATTAAGTAAGTTGACTTAGAAAATAGCCACTAGCATCAGTAGCATGGGATAGACAGTTTTTGGGTTCTTGTCAGGTACTTATAGCCTGGATTGGCCACTGTTGGAAACAGGATGCTGGGCTTGATGCTCTGGTTAATCCTGGCGAAGTCATTGGAAAAGAGTCTCAGAGTGTCCAGCAGGGTGATGTCACTGCTTCAGGAGCTTGGTTGGGTAGTAAACATGGACAAAAGCAGACTCAAGCCCTCCCAGTCCTTGGAATATCTGGGAGTCTGGTTCGACATCAAGCAGGGCAAGGTCTTCCTCCTGCCCTCGCGGATACGGAAGTTGATATCCCAAGTGCGTTAGTTGACAAACATGATATGCCCCAAGGTGTGGCGTTATCTTCAGGTCCTCTGTTTGATGGCGTCAGCCCTAGAGGTATTGCCATGGGCAAGAGCACATAAGCGACCACTTCAACACTCACTGCTGTCACGTTGCAACTCACTGTCTCAAGACTATTTGATTCGCCTCCACCTACTGATGGAAGTATGCTCTCAAACTCTAGTGATGGCTGCAGGAAGCTCAACTCTAGTGATGGCTGCAGGGTGTAAGCCTGTCCCTGCCGCACTGGCCGGTCCTCACGACAGACACAAGCCTTCGGGTTGGGGAGCTGATGGTCCAGGTACATTGGACCAAGGAAGAAGCGCTCTGGAACATAAACTGCCTGGAAGCCCATGCAGTCAGATTGGCATGACTACAGTTCAGCCACATACTCCAGGTTCAGGCAGTCTATGTGATGTTGGATAACGCAACAACGGTAGCCTACATCAACCACCAGGGGGGGACCAAGAGCCAGCAAGTGTCACTGGAAATAGATCTTCTTATGAAATCATCTACAGATGATCTCGGCCTCCCACATTGCAGGAAGAGACAATGTCAGAGCAGACTTTCTAAGCAGGCAGAGTCTGGATCCAGGAGAGTGGGTGTTATTGGCCAAAGCTTTCAACTGATAGTAGATTGTTGGGCCTTCCATCAATCAACCTGCTGGCCGCATCTCACAATGCAAGATTTCCTGATTATTTTTTTTTTTCCGTCTCAGAAGAGAACAGTGGTCTGTGGGGATCAACGCCCTAGTTCATACTTGGCCAGAAAAGGTCTTACTGTACACCATGGCCTCTGCTTGGAAGGGTCATTCGCAGGATCAAGCACCACAGGGGATTATTCCTACTAGTAGCTCTGGATTGGCCCAGGTGTCTGTGGTATGCAGACATGCGGAGACTCCTGGTGGAGACCCCTGTGCCTTCCACACAGGGACCTGCTCCAGCAAGGCCCAGTTCTTCACAAGGATCTGACTCTATTCTGTCTTACGGTTTGGCCCTTGAAAGGGCTCACCTGATGAAACATGGATATTCGGTGGCAGTAATTACCACCTTGCTCTGCATGCGGACGTCCTTAGCAGTCATACGGGCAGGAGAATATTTGAGGCCTGGTGCAAGGAATCATGGTCAAAATCCCTCTGGTTCTGGAATTTTTACAGGATGGTTTGAATAAAGGGTTCTCCCTTAACTCCTTGAAGATCTAGGAAGCGGCGCTCTCCCGTTTCAAGGGCAAGGTGAGCGAAACCCACCTGTCGGTGCATCTGGACATAACTCATTTTCTAAAAGGGGTAAAATACCTCTGGCCACCCCTTTGGTGGCTGGTTCCCTTATGGAATCTTAATCTAGTTTTGTATTATTTAGCAAGGCCCTCCTTTTGGTCACTGCGCAGTCTTTCCTTGCGCTTATTAACCCTGAAAACGGTCTTCTTGGTGGTGATATGCTCAGCTCGTCGCATATCTGAACTACCAGCATTGTCGTGTCGGGAACAATTCCTCCGGATTGCTCCAGGAGTATTACAACTTCATATCGTTCCATCCTTCTTGCCCAAGGTAGTCTCTGAGTTTCATTTCAATCAGTCCATTTCATTGCCTTCCCTAGATATAGGCACAAGGACATGGAAGAATACCACCTCCTCTGCCATTTAAATGTCAGTAGGCTTTTGGTGCAGTATCTGGAAATTTCAGAACCAGTGCACAATACGGACCGCTTGTTTGTTCTTCACGGTGGCAGGAGACTGTGCGAACCAGCTTCGTGGGCTCCATAGCTTGCTGGATCAAGGAGGTGGTCACGGGAGCCTACGTAGAGGCAGGAAAGCCATTACCCTTTCAGGTTAAGGCTCATTCCTCTAGGGCTCAGGCAGTATTCTGGGCAGAAAGTAGGCTGCTGTCTCCTGTCGACATCGGCTGAGCAGCGATGTGGTCCTCCTTACACACATTCTCCAGGTTCTGTTGCCTAGACATTCAGGCCCGAGAGGACCCAGCCTTTGCAAGGGCGATGCTAACCAGACCGCGGGCAGCCTCCCGCCCCGATCGGGAGTAGCTTTTGTACATCCCATTGGTCCTGAGACCTCTGGCTACACGCTAGGAAATGGAGAAATTACTTACCTGATTATTTCATTTTCCTTAGTGTAGACAGGTGGACTCATCATCCCGCCTATGGCTGCACAAGTATGGTGCCAAGGAATCGTCCATGAAATGAATATTGATTCCAAGAAGTTACGGGTAAGCTGTCGCCCAGTCCCTAGATCAGGGCATCTATAATCTTGCTGGGATTCAGCATTTGTTTGGTTGAGTACAGTTATGGTTATCTGCTTTTTAATCGTTTTAATCAAGTGTTTTCAATAGTATGTCCACAATGGCTTTTGAAGAGAATACTGAAGGGCTGAGGTCACTAGAGGGGTGCTGTGTGCCTAAGGTGACGTCAGCTTTGAAATCTGACTCAGTCTCCATCTGCAAGCAGGGAGCATATAACCCACTGGTCCTGAGTCCATCTGTCTACACTAAGGAAAACAAAATTATCAGGTAATTTCTCCCTTCCATAATGCACTGAGGAACTTTAGGAGGAGGTGGTTCATTTTTTAGACGTATGAAATAAAGATTTGGGTAACTGGAAAAAGCAAGTGGAACATGTGGGATGATACAGGTGGTGGTAAAGTGTTAATGGGCTTCCAGTAGGAGAGGTAAAAATTGAACCATAAGTAAAACAGTTATTGGGGTTTGCAGAAGGAAAACGGGTGTCAGTGAAAAGCATTGCTGATGGAGTTTCTCAGGTGGGGAAAGGAGCTGGAGGGAGAAAGGAACTCTGTTGTTTCTTTACTGGAGAGGAGGTGGATGGAAGGGAAGCTAAGTCTGTTTCTGGAATGACATGGATACACTGCCCAGGCTTATTGAAATTACCCAAAAGAGAGTTTGTTCTGTTGTACTCCCATCGGCTTCTGTTTGCCAGGGAAGCTCGGGAGTGCTTTACTGTGAACACTCTCATCGGATGAGAAGTAGTAGTCTGACACTTACAAATACTTGCTCGAAGCTGGGAAAGAAGATTAAAAACAAAATGGAGAAAACATACATGGCTCATTTGCCCCTTTTTCTGAAAGTGTGCTTGCAAGAGCACAGAACTCTCCTGCCTCTGAGGATAATTTCTGTAGGATCCTATATAGCAATACATGCCATGTACATTGCAGACGCAGACTTCATAAGTTCGCTGTGAAAACCCTGAGGAAATTGGCTGAATATGCATGCAGATTACCTCGCAAAAATTACACCTGCTCCAAGCAGTGCAGAACTTTTATGCAAGGTAACTTAGACACATACTTCCTAAAATCAAAAAGTATGTATGTTCAGTTGCAATGCTGCCCCAGCTCTGCCCTTGGAATGCCTCTCCTACGCACGGGTCTGGGTTCTGTGCATACTTGCTCTGTTGACTGACTGATTTTCAAAACACCATTTACATGTATAAAACAGGGATGCACATAAGTCACTTTCAAAATCAAGCCTGAAATGCACACATGCTTCAAGCTATGTTTATACAGAGATATATTGTGTCGACTAAAGAGAGAGAGTTGCTAAGTTAGGACCAGCCATGGGTTGAGGAGGAGTTGTGGTTTTATGACTTTCTGCATATAGTGAAGAAAGAAAGTGGAGCTGCCTCCAGATGGCTGGCCTCAGTGCAGTGCACACCCAGCTCTAGTTGTGGCACCTTCAGACCATTTTAGTTCTTGGCTGTAGTTGTGTTGGGATTGCAGCGTCTACATGCTCTGGCATTGGTTTTTGTCTAGCTTCAGTATTTATGGTCTTTCTGTCAAAACTCTCCGTTTCAACTATAAGCCCCCTATTCTCTCATTTTGTGATGACTTGATGAATGGCCTTACTGCCTACCTCTCACTAATACCCATCTTTTCTGATTCCAGGACCCATATGCAGGACCTAAAGGATGTCACCAACAATGTGCATTATGAGAATTACCGTAGCAAGAAGTTGGCGGCTGTTACTTGTAATGGTGTTGATGCCACCAAGACTAAAGGCCAGCTCACAAAGTAAGGTTCTTTGATGGGGCCAGTGACTTGCACAGATAGAAGTGGGTGATTTTGCCCTCTGGTTTACATTGCTCCACAACTGTTTAAAGACATAAGCCTAGTAAAAGGGCTATGCATGGCACTCTCACTGCAGTCCGTGCACAACCATAACTGTAAGAATTTCAGTCATCCATGAGAAGGGATGAATCTGCATACTGCAACTGTGGAATTAAGTCGATTATTTACCATTTACTAAATTTTATACAATAATTTTCATATAATCCACCTGATGCAGCAAGAGATGTTTTCAATAGAATATTATTGGTGGCATGTATTACTGTATTGGCCAGACAGTTTAGTTTATTGTTCTTGATTTACCGCAAAATCATTTAAACACATCAAAGTGGTTTACATTGAAAAAAGAATAAATATTACAAATAGAATACTGATGCTAATCTAAATATAAATGTAACCATAACAGATCTAAAAATATTAAAATGTAAACAAATGTTAAGATGAAAAAACAATAACAGTCAAAATACATAACAATGCTAAAGCCCAAGAAAAATGGTCTACAAAAATAGACAGAAACCTAATCTACATGAATCTCAACAATAGCAACCAGAAGAGTATTAGCAATCATAACAATCCCAGTCCGCAACCTAAACCCCCTAGCTAACCTGCCTTCCTTTTCCCCTATCCATCCCGACCCCTAAAACCCTTCTAACTAACTTTGTTTGTTTTTTTTTTTTATTTAAAACTTATCTGCTCTCCGGAACAGTAGCAGGTTGCGCGGACCTGCTGGCTGCCGGCAAGCACTTCAGCAGGACAGTACTTAATGGCGCTGTCCTGGCCTGCTTATGCCCCGCCCCCAGCCTGTCCTTTTTCTCTAACCCGTTTTCCAGGTGTGTGTTCTTCGGCGCACACCAGGAGATAACGCGTGTAGCCGTGGGCCTTTGAAAATCTCTGCAGTGCCCGGCTACGCGCATATCTCCCGGTTTAACACGTGCCGGGTTTTATAAATTGGGCCTTAAATAAGCTAAAACATGTTAATAAGACTTGTAGGTTAACTTTTAACCCTGAATATAAGAGTGTGCTTTACATTCAGGTCCATGCTATAGAATGCCACCTCTAGCATTGCTGCCAGGGCCAGGAACCCCTGGGAGCCCCCATTAGGAGCTGCTGCTTCCTCCTCGTTAGCCCCACCCTTAGTGCTGCCTTCTATACCACAGCTCCAATTAGTCAGATTACACTCCTCTTCCAGAGCTCTGATTGGAAGAGCAGCGAGTAGCATTTTCGGTGGCAGGAGGAGTGGGAGTAGCAAGTTGGTGAGAGTGGCACTTAGTTGTGATTATAAGATTTTTTTTAAATATGCAAAATGTAAATAAAATGTTTTTATCTTATTATTTATTGATTTTTGTTTTAAAATATGCACAAACATAATGTATATCTGAAAGTAAAACAGTGGGCCAGCCAGAAGTAGAACAGTGAAGTGTGTTCAAGTTAAAATCACATAAACACACAGAAGCGGAAATAAAAACAAGCACCAAAGCTTCCTAGCCTACATTAAAGGAGGAACAAGATGAAAGAAAAGGCCAAAAAAGCAATAGAATAGTCAAAACAGTACTATAGTTCCTATTCTATAAATACAAGTACAACAGAAAACGATCATTTATCAAAATGTCAGAGAATTATTTCCTGACCACAAATACACAAGCAAAACAGGACACTTTAATCAAATCTAAGTTCATGAACTGTACTTCCCCCAGTCGGCTTTCCAGAGATTCCAGTTTAACAGCATGGTCTAAAAGGTTGTCGTCATAAAGAGACAATTTGTTTTGGACTTCTTATAAGACTCAGAAATTTTGTCAACGTACCTTGTAACATAATTTTCCAGAGCCTCCATGTCCAACTATATTGAATCTAAAGTCACAACTTTTGGCCTTACCAGATGGGTCTCTCTTACTTCAGCTGTTCTGGACTCACCAGAGCTCCTCTTCCCTGCTGTTGTCCTATGCCAATACCGGCCAGGAGCTTCCTGGCTGAGATGTTCATCAGTCATGGTTTCTTCCGCCTGGCCTCCCTATGTTCTGTCTCAGGCCCTCTCCATGCTCAGGCAGAGGACGTTCCCCCTGAGCTCCTTGCCAAACCTTATAGCATCGCTTCTTCTCTCTCATGTTCCAAACACATCCCCACCATCAGCTGCCCTGTGACAATTATACTCCTCAATGGGAGGACCACTGGCATCTTCTGTGTCTCCTGGTGCTTGTGGGGGCATCTGTTCCCGAACCGTTCCCCCAGGCGTAGAAATGTCTGGCTCAAACAACATGTGCCAGCGCAGAAAAATCGTCTGAGACTTGTCCAGTTCAAATTCCAAATCTCTCTGTGGTGACAGTCAAAGGGAACTCTGACAGGAATGCCATAAGCTCCCCCTTCTCTTCACTCCATTAAGGTCAGGAAATCTGTGCTAATGAATAAATAAAAAAAAAAAAAAGAAGAGAAAATAGATGAAGCCACGGGAATGTTCTCTGCTGATGCCATTTTGGTTCTCCTCCCCTCCAATAACCCTTGCTTTTGTAATCTGGCCAATATAGTATGTGTCACTTAGGTGGACTGAAAGAGCAGCTTTTTCACTTTTGTACAAATGCCTATGTTGATTCTTGTTAATATACCCCAGAAGGCGTGATAAATAGAATAAAAATGCTGTGACTGTTGCTTGTTAAGTTGTAATGTAGCCTCTTGGACTGGCTCAGTGCAGGCCAGCCAGAGCAGGAGATGATGCGGAGGCAGCGTTCACATCCTCTGGGAGAGAGTCTCCCCTTCCAACCAGACTTACCAGATTCTGGAGGGAAGCCTCTGTCTGTGGCCCCTGGCCAGGGGCAGAGATTGGGGGGGAGTGGGGTAAAACAGAGGAGAAGCCCTGTGCAATTGCGAATGAAGACATAAGAGAGACTGGTTCTGATCGCGCTGGAAGCCCAAAGGAGCAGCAGGAAAGTGCCAGGAGAAAACCTGAAACAAGATGTAATGCAGAATCTTAAAAATACAGAAAACAGCTTTTGCTTGTAGCTTGTAACGCTCATGATTACAGCCTCTTAAAAAATAGGCAATTTTCATTTAAGTATCCTTGAGTTGGTTGTTCTGGAACCTCATGTTGCTGTGCAGGATAGTTTTTTTTTTTTTTAAATTTGGGTATGTGTCACCTGGCATAAGTGTCTCTTCTATAGCTGATATCCTCACAGAAGTGAGTTTATGGCGGCGTGTTGTACAGTCATTTATTCCAGTAAACAGCTTGGCTGAATGCGAGCCTGACTAAAAGTACTTGCAGGTTTCCATAGTTTAGCTGGGTTAAAGAGTGACTTTCCCAGGGGCATTTTTAGGCTGGGGGGGGGGGGGGGGGGGGCGAGGAGAAATGGCACACATGTTCACTTTTCAGATGTACCCACACTTTTATATCCTCAACCCCAGCTACCACCCTGAGAGCGGGAGGAAAGCAGATGGTTTCCCTGGAAAAACCGCTGCAGTGTACACAGGCTAATAGTGACCGCAGACTATTTAAAATCCCCCTCCCCCCCACAGTGACTTCCTGGCCCCGTGGCTCTGACTGTGCCATATTCAAGTTGGTCCTCGGTTGGAAGGGGTCAGCCAGGCTTAGGAGACACCGCTTGGTTTCCAGGGAGGGGAAAACAGTTGCGGCTGTAGAAATCTCTGCACGGAGGGTAAAAATAGAAAAAGACTTCCTCTCCCACCACAAGGCTGGCAAGGGCGCGAGTGTTGCCCAGATGTGCCATCTGGTGTGGGGAGTGGAGATCTAAAAAGAGGAAATAAAAGGAGGGATTAAAAAAAAATAAAGAAAAAAATGACTGTTTTGTTTTCTAAAGAGATCCGAAAGAATGCATCCTGAGCTGTGTGTTCTGTTTTTGCTGTGAAGTTATTAAATATGAGTGGCAATCCGGGGGGGGGGGGGAGAGGCAGGGAGGGTTTTTTTTATAATATTCCAGGCATAAGATACCTGTTGGAAGCCTGCTTACCAGAAATAAATCCTGTTTGTTAAGAGATGATTTTCCACCTGACTGAGATGCCAACATTTTATCAAAAATCTTGGCAACAATGTTGAGAAGCAGGAATTCCCCATCTTGTGAATTTGTGTAATTACTGCATCATTCGTAGTCCTAGGTAATGTTCTAACTTGCAGAAAACAATTTTAACCAGTATGGCAATCATTTTCAGCAGTGGGGACACTGAAAGCACATCAGACTGTCCTGCATTAGAAGCAAGGGTCAGGCAAGATAGGCACTAGGCTTGGGGGGGCCTGTAGTGAGAGAATAGTTGCCAGTAAGATATGGCACTGCTGTCAGTTGCACTATAAAAGGGAAGCCTGCTGACCATCTGCATCATTGGAAGAGCCCTGTCCTCTACCAGCTGCAACACTGGAGGAGGCACCACTCCCCCTCGAACCAGTCAGGACACTTTGTAGCCCTGTGATGGTCCCCCTTGGAAGACATTGATTGTAGTCCTGGGGGAATTCTGCGCTACTGCAGAGCGCAGAATTGCCGTAGAAGATGAAGGCGCTGGCATTCTGTGAGCGGAGCAAACCATTTGCGGCGAAGATGAAGGCCCCGGCACGCCATGTGCGGCGAAGATGAAGGCCCCAGCACGCCATGTGCGGTGAAGATGAAGGCCCCGGCGTGCTGCGAACAGAGAGCGCGCTGTTCGTGGTGAAGATGAAGGCCCTGGCGCAGCATGTGCGGCGAAGATGAAGACCCCGGCATGCCGCAAATGGAGCGTGCACATTCGCAGCGAAGATGAAGGCCCCAGCAGGACGCGCTCTGCTCGCAGTGTAGATGAAGGCCCTGGGGAGAGTGAATGTGTGTAGAGAGGTGTGGGTGTGAGAGAGGAAAGGGGGTAAGGGGGAAAGTGAGAGAGCAGAGAGGGGGGAGGGGGTGTTAGGGGGAGGGGATGTGAGAGAGAGAGCAGGGAAGGTGAGAGAGTGGGGGGTGTGAGAGAGACCAGGGAGGATGAGCAGAGGGTGTGAGAGAGGGGAGGGGGTGCTTGAGTGTGAGTGCCAGAGAGAGGAAGCCTATATGAGGAGATTGTGAAGGAGTATGTATGTGTGAGAGATTTGGAGCTGGTGTGTATGAAAAAGGGATCATGTGTATGTGAGGGTGCTAGCTTGTGTGAAGGGATTGTGTATGTGTGAGACAGAGCTTGTGTGAGTATGTATGCGTGAGAGAGAAAGGGAGCTTGTGGGGGTGTGTATGCAAGAAAGAGGGCCCTGTATGAGGGTGTGTGTATGTGTATTAGAGAGAGGTAGCCATGAATATATGAGAGACAGGGACAGAAGGAAGCTTGTGTGAGGGGCAGTACTGAGAACAGGGTCAAACTCTGGGACTGGTGATAAAGTGGAAGGGGTTGAGCCTAGAGGTGGAGGGAAGAGATACTGGCAGATGGAGGAGTTGGGGCCTGAGAGGGCAAAGTGGCCAAAGGAGTAGGGAGAGCGAATGGAAGGAACACTCTTACAGTAAATTTCTAGGGGAATTCTGTATCTCTAAGTAATAACTTTTTTCTGTATTAATTTAAAATGTAATTACTTAGGGGGCACTCTTGAGCAGCGACCAATATGGCTGCTTGAGCCTGCACCTCCATCGGATCATATCTCGTTTAAGGGGAGAGAGCCTGAATTCGCTGGTTTTTTTTACTCTTTCCTACTTCACCTTTTTCCACAAGATAGATGGCATCGAATAAGGCGGGTAAGATTGAGGCTGCTTTCGCTGCTTCGTCATGCTCCAAAAGAACGAAACCGGACCCGCCGTCCCTGACAAGGCCTCTCCGTCGAAAATAATGGCATCTGCAGATAAAGTTCTCATGGACCTTAAACAGCTTAAGGACTTGATTCAAGTCAACATAGAAGCTACTACGGCTATAAGGGGTGATTTGCAACATATGTCAAACTGGCTAGACGCGTTCCAAAATCGAATCGACGACGTTGAATCGCAAGTGGTGTCGCTGCTGCTCGTGACCGCGCCTGTTCCGCACCTAGCCCAGGACCTGGATAAATTACAACAGGCCATCGATGACTTATCTAATAGAAACCGGAGAAATAATATTAGAATACTGGGAATCCCAGAAGGGGCGGAGGGAACGGACATCATTCAATTCCTCACACAACTGCTTCCCACTTGTTTATGGATCACCTTCGATTTTCCCTTCGAAATTGAGAGGGCGCACCGGATTCCCTCTTGACCCTTACGGAATTCGAAATATCCTAGACCTCTCATTTTTAAGGTCCTCCGCTAACCGCAAGTTTTGCAAATTTTCTCCGCTGCCCGGGCGCAAGCCCCAATAAACTATCAAGGGCATACTTTCCTTTTTGTGCCTGATTTGGTGAAATCAACAGCAGACAAAAGAGAGGCTTTTTTGGTGCTGAGGCCCAGGCTCCAAACACTAGGCGCAAAATATGGTCTCATGTATCCGGCACAAATGAAAGTTACCTGCCACAACCAAACTAAACTCTTCCAGGAACCGAAGGATTTGGATGCATTTCTTTGCTCTTTTGAAAACTCAGTCTATGGTCACTTGAAAAGCTACACCCATAGACTGACACACTACACTCTGTTGGTTTTGCGCTATTAAGCGCCATCGTTTAGACTGCTCCAAGAACTTTGTTGGATTCCTCTCCTTCTCATTATTATTTTTTTTTTTCTTATCGCTAAATTGCTCCTTGCTTCCAGAATGGCAGGAGATGGATATCGTGCAATAGTCTCCTTGAATACGTTTGTCCTCTTTGCTAAGAGTCTACATAGCTAATGTTGATCCCAATTTATATCCCTATATAATTAACCTAAGCTTGTTATTGCAATGGCTTTCTCTCCCTACAAGATTCTCCTTTAAGTCCTTCTGAAGGAGATGCGGTCTCGGAGGCCTATGGTCCACCTAGAGGCCCGTTATTTATTTTTCTTACATAGGCATTGCCTTGTAAAGCGAAGGCTACTTTACAGCCCTTTTGTATTTTTTTTCTGTTCTTCCTTTTCTCTTTCCTTCTTGGCTCTTCTCTTCTATTTCCTTTTTCTCGCTCTCTCTTTCTTCTAGTACTGTTGCTTATGCTTCTGACCCTAACATACCAGGCACCTATGGTTGACTGTCACACAGAATGTAATTTGCTGGATCACCTATGGCTTCTCAAATCACATCACTCAATTTCATATCTCTGAATGTTAATGGCTTTTCACACCCTATCAAACGGAGGAAGATCCTAACATACTTACAGTCTCTTCATCCGGACATTGTGCTGGTACAAGAAACCTATCTTTCGCCTTCTGGATTGCTTAAGCTGAAACAGCAGTGGGTTGGCGAGGTTTACTTCTGCCCGGCTGTCCACAAAAAAAAGAGGTACTGCTATTCTCATTTGGAAACAAATGAATGCCAATGTGACACCAGCTGGCTGATACGGATGGTCGTTGGAATCTCATTCAAGTTACTATTCATTAGGAGTGCTTTACGATTCTTAACCTGTATGCGACCACGACGGACGAGCCTCTCTTCTTCAATGATACTTTTGCGCATCTACTTGCCGTGGACTCCTCTTCATTGATCATAGGAGGTGACTTCAATCAACCGCTGGATCCATTTTTGGATAGTAAATCAATTGCTCTGATAACCTTCTCTAAGGCTTGCAAAGCCCTAAATCATCTGATGTCCTTTTCAACAGCAGGCCCAACTATCTGGAACAACATCCCAGCTGACCTCAGAATGGAACCCTGCCTACCAACATTTAAGAAAAAACTTAAGACCTGGCTTTTCCGCCAAGCCTTCTCAGATACCCATGACACACAATAGCCGACAGAACTTCCTTCAGGAGCAATGGATCTCCATATTACCCCTAAGTCCAGATTAAGAGCCCCCTGACTCTGCCTTGTTTATACTAATAATTTCTCCGCTATCTCTAGCCTTTCCTTCCTTCCAGCAGTCTATGCTTCCAAGTTTAATTTCCCTGTTAAATGTAACTTTGTTTTTTCATGTTCAACCTATTGTTTTTGATTACTGTACTTGGTTCAGTTCCCCAATTTGATGTAAACCGATCTGATATGGTCTCTACCATAAAGGTCGGTATAGAAAAGTGTTAAATAAATAAATAAAATAAATGTCTTCTCTTGGGCTGTCAGATCCATGGAGATTACTGAAACCTGAAGAGCGGGATTATACCTTCTATTCGTCGCCTCAAGCATCATATTCTCGCATTGACTATTTTTTTAATCTCAAATGGTTTGGTTCCTCGCATTCTCTCAGCTGAAATTGCTCCCATCTTGGTCTCTGATCATGCAGCAGTTAAGATAACTTGTGAGTTACAAACATCTATTTCTGTAGACCATCAGTGGCGTTTCAATACCACATTGGTTTCTGATTCGGACTTTCTGGACTTGATGCGTACTAAAATGTCAGAATATTTTGAATTCAATGCAATTCCAGATTCCTCTGAAGCCTCAGTTTGGGTGGCCTTCAAAGCCACGATTCGGGGAGAGATTATTAGCTATACTTCTTTCAAAAGGAAACAGAGTGCCTTAGTGGATCTACACCAAAAAGTAGCGGCACTTGAGCAGCAGCATATAGCTCGTCCTCATAAGTCTACCCTGGACGCTTTGCTGAAGGCTAAATTTCTCTATAATAAATCGTTAAGCGCTACTGTATACCTTCATGTATCCCACTCTAAAGCAGTCTACTATGCCTCTAATAATAAATGTGGACACTTACTAGCTTCATATTTGAAGAAACGTCAAGATAAGAAAAGAATTGTGAAAGTATATTCCTCCTCCAAACGACCATTGACTACAGATAAGGAGATTCTACAGGCGTTCTGAGACTTTTACCACTCCTTATATCAGTCCGAAATCATCTCTCCAGAGCTGGCAATTCAATCGTTCTCTACTATTTCGCACCCTTCACTTTCAGTAGAGCAATCTGATGCCTTGGATAAGCCAATTATGCAAATGGAAATCCATAAAGCAGTTACTGCGCTTTCCCCTGCAAAGCACCTGGATCAGATGGTCTACCTGCGGACTTCTACAAAGCATTTCAAAAAGATCTTGTACCATATATGCTTACATATTTTTCAGCTGCCTCCTTACAGCCTGCTCTTTTCCCCACCTTTTCTGAAGCTTGTGTAGTGGTTCTTCCAAAGCCAGGTAGGGATGAGACCAACATTGGTAATTACAGACCCATTTCGCTTTTAAACTCAGACTACAAGATTTTCACCAAAGTGATAGCGTCCCACTTAGTCTCTGCTATGTTACCCTTAATCCATCCAGATCAGCCTGGTTTTATTAAGCATCGTCTTATTGCTAATAACATTAGACTCTTCTTACATGTGCATGAGACGACCCTTACTCAAACTCACCCTGTGGTAGCTGTATCACTAGATGCGGAAAAGGCCTTCGAAGGGTCGAATGGCCTTTTCTCTTTTCTACTTTGCATCAATTTGGCTTTGGTCCTAAATTAATTTCCTGGATTCGCCTACTATATTATTCTCCTACTGCATATCTTTATATTAATAATCAAATTTCACCTTCCTTTTCCTTATATAGAGGAACACGCCAAGGTTGTCCTTTTTAACCTGGCTTTGGAACCAATACTCCTTGCCATTCGGCAAGACAAGCGGATTGTAGGGGTACAGCTAGGTTCAGAAGAGTTTAAACTATCTGCATATGCAGACGATGTGCTTCCTTTTCTCCGTAATCCTGATACTTCCCTTCCTCATTTATTAGATCTGATCGAGTCCTACTCATCGGTCTCTGGTTATGAAATTAATTGGCATAAAACTGAACTACTTCCCTTAAACTATTTGGGTTCTCTGGTAGATCTCTCCCACTCTCCTATACAGAAAGTGCCTCATGGTCTCAAGTATTTGGGAATTACATTTTATTCAGACCCGCAACAAACTATTAGTAATGCCGAATCTCAAATATTACAAACCCTGCGACATCTCACCTTACAATTGTCTCCTCTTCATCTTACGTGGTGGGATAGATTGGACACTATTAAAATGGTTTTGGCCCCTAAGATTACCTATATTCTTTCTATGCTACCGATTTTTTTTTTTTTTTTTTTTTTTTTTTTTTTTTTTTTCCCCCCAATGATTTTTATAGACACGTAGATAATCTTTTAACTCTATTCCTGTGGAATCACAAGATCCCCAGGATAGCACTTTCCAAATTAAAGATGATAAAATCTGATGGCGGGGTTAATTTCCCTGACTTTTATTCGTACCATCAGGCTTTTATTCTCCAACAAGCGCATCATTATTCCCTCGCACAGAGTCTGGGTGACGTTCCTAGATGGTTAGCAGCTGAGTCACACATTTTTGCTCCGTACCCACTTACCTGTTTGCCGGGTATGGGAACCTTGCTGCAGCATACCTCCAGTCCTATTTTGAGGGCACTTCATAGGGCATGCAAGGAATTTGATGCTGTTCATCCACCTGACTGTAGCCCTTGGCATCTCTCTTGCATGGCACCTGTATGGCATAAACCCCTCTTTAAAAATCGGACAGCACTCTCTAAATTGGCCCTGCTGGAAGTCCAAAAATATTTGGCGCCTGACTGACGTTACGGAAGGTTCGGTTATTCTCCCCTTTTCCACGATGCAGGAAAAATGGGACCTATCCTCTTCTCATTTTTATAAATGGCTCCAACTGCAGAACCTTCTAGTTTCTAAGGCCTTTTCTAAGTTTCAGTTGACCAACACACCAGTTTTGATGCAAGTATATCAGGATTATGGAAATAAGGGGCATTTAGTGTCTCGCTTGTATAAACTTGTCCGGTCTCATCATTCTCTTGCTTCGCGCAAGGGTGTGAGGTCAGTTTGGGAGAAAGACCTGGAGGTTACCTTGGATGATTCTACCTGGAAATACTTGTGGTTAGTCTCCACCCGTATTTCATTATCCACCACCATTACACAGACTACTTATTTCTTATTGCACAGGGCGGCCTGGACCCCTTGGAAGCTACATAGAGCGGGACTTCTCTCATCCCATAAATGTTGGTCCTGTAACATGCCTAATGCCACCTTGGAACATGTGATATTTCTCTGTCCCAATGTTAATTTGTATTGGTGTCACCTTTGGGAAACCGTGGCTCTGATATTTCCTATTGCCCGACAGCCCACTAACACCCTGGTAATTCTGAGAGGGACGTGCCCATCTCTCAATATCTCCCTGCCTCATAAAAAATTACTGGATTTTCTGGTAAATGTGGCATTACACAACATTTTGTCCAACTGGAAAAGAAGTGATCTGCTCTCCTACCACCTTTGGTGGAATTCTGTATGTATGTATTATAAGTATGAAAAAGCTATGGCCATCAAATTTCATAGGCTAGCCCACTGGGCCTTGGTGTGGAAGCCATTAGAAGAATATATCAATAAATTATAACTGATGGGTTAACCTTAGGGTCTTGGTATCGATGTCCTTTTTCTTTTTCTCTGTTTCTTTTCCTCCTGTCTGAACTCTATTTCTTCTTCTTCTTTCTTTGTTTCTATCTCACAAGGGTGTATTTTTAATGTTGTATCATGGTTGTTCTATTCTGACATTATGCGGATTCTATGCGCATGGTTGTTTTGATAGTATTGACATGCTTAGGTCTCCCATATGTCATTTCCCTTGTATTATTGTTTGTGTATTATTGTTATTCTTTGCATAAAAACAATAAACATATTGAAATTAAAATGTAATTACTTAAAGGCTGTCATGTAAATTGTGTTTTCCCTGTACGTACCCGGATCAGTCCAGACGGCTGGGTTTTGCCTCCCTTCCAGCAGATGGAGACAGAGAAAATCTTTGAGAGTGCCCTCTGTTAACTTGGTGAGCCACCTGCTGCTCCTCAATATTTCTCTGTCTCCAGCAGTTGGAGATGGTGCAAACCTGTGGTTCTGATCCAAGCAAGAGAAAAAAAAAAAAAAGTTTTGGTGACTGGAAATTTTCTAGGAGTCTCCCAGGGAGTTGTGAGGTCCTGGTGAGACCCCTCCCCCCCCCCACCCCCTCCCGGTTGCAGGCGTATTTCCGACGAGCAGGGGTTGGGAGCCCTGAGCTTTGTTTCCACTGCGGCCAGCAAGGTGATAGCTGGGGGTCCAGTTCCCTCCCCCCTCACTTCACTCTCCTACTGCCATACCGGACTCTTCAAGAAAAGTAAAGTTTAGTTTAAAAAAAAAAAAAAATTTTAGGCACAGGAAGAGTGACGCCGGGAATACCTGTTTGGGGCTTCCCCTTGGTGGCAGGTAGGCATTTCTATTTTGTTCAGCCGGAAGCTGAAGTTTGTTTAATTTTTTTTTTTTTGTGGAACGATTCCCTGGGCGGTTTTTTCTTTTTGATCTGGCCAGGCCGCATAAGGGCTACTGCACCCACTGCAGTGAATGGCTCCCCAGTCGAGCCGCATCCAATATTTGCAGCCGGTGCCTCTCTGGAGGAGAGGACAGCGCCGGAGGGAGCAGTGACGGGGGAATCGCAGCAGTGTAGCGCCGGGAGGCTGCTCGCTAATCGGGAGGCCCCGTGGGACCCGTTCCCACTCAGCGTGGGAACGGTGGCCTTTTTGAACAATTTTGCACCGCTGAACTCCGAGCACTGGGGGGAGGGGGATCTCGCTCCGTTTCTTTCTCTCACAGATTCGAGTTCCGGGGCAGCCCAGGGAGTGAGTGGGGGCTTTCCTGATGATTTTTCTGACCCTTTAAAGGGTAGCTCGATGGGTCCTGCACTCTTTTCCCCATGGTTTATTTTATTGCTGTATCAGGCCTTTCTGGCCAGTGGGGGCGACAAGAGGGGCCCTTTTCCCCTTCAGGGGCCTGCTGTCCTCCGCCTAAGGTTCCCCAAAGAGAAGAAACACCCGTGGCAATGCGTATTCGCCGGGTTCAGGCCTTGGCCCCGAAGGACCCGGAGCCCTCTTCAGATGACTCTGACCAGGGGGCAGGCAGGGCCAGTGGCCCCTCTCTATCCCTCAGACAACCCAGATGCCAGCATCACAGCGGATCAGGCCCCCTCCAGTGGAGGGGGATGACCCTAAGGTGGTCCGCCTGTTTCAGAAGGATAAACTGGCGCCATTAATTCCTTATGTTTTGGCCGAGCTGGATATCGCGGACTCACCTGCCGATCCCGGTCTCAGCACAGTGGACCCAGTGTTGGCTGGGTAACAGGGTCCGGCCCGTACTTTTCCTCTACACGAGATGGTGCGGCAGATGATACTACGGGAGTGGAATTCCCTGGAAAAGGGCCTTAAGGTTAGCTGGGCCATGGACAAGCTGTACCCCTTGCCTGAGGACGTATTTGAGTTACTACGGACTCCAAAAGTGGATGCTTCAGTTTCCGTGGTTACCAAGCAAACCACGATTCCAAGGATCTACAGGATCGCAAGCTGGAAAGCTACCTCAAAAGGATTTTTGAGGTTTCTGCATTGGGCATTCGAGCTGCAGTTTGCAGCAGCTAAGTGCTTCGAGCAGGCCTGCGCTGGGTGCAGCAGTTGCAGAGTGCCAAAGATCTTGAGCCAGCGGAAGCAAAGCAAGCAGAGCACTTGGAGGCGGTGGTCGCCTATGGGTCGGATGCCCTCTGACCTTCTTCACACATCCTCACAAACAATGGTTTCTGCGGTGTCAGCACAGAGACTTCTTTGGCTGAAGTCGGTGGATGTCTCTTCCAAGTCTCAATTGGGGGCTCTTCTCTTTAAGGGGAGGCTTCTTTCTGGGGATTATCTGGAACAGCTGATCAAGAATTTAGGCGAAAATAAGCTACACAAGCTACCGGAGGACAAGACACGAGGGCAGAAAATGTTCTCCTCTTCCCGCTACCGTTTTTGGGGACAATGGTATTTTCGTTAGAGCAGGGCTCAGAATGCGGGCAGCAGGCAGACCTCGCCGAGGTTTCAGTCCTGGTCGTCAGCTTACCGTGGGCAGCGCGCTCCCTGGGACAGGGCAGGTCAAGGCGCCGCAGGAAACAATGTCTCGCAATGAAGTGAGGCCGGCCCACTCCATGGATCCTGTAATAAGGGGACGGCTGTCTCTCTTTCTCCAGGAGTGGGTCCATATCACGTCGGAACATGGCTACACATTAGAATTTGCTCGTCTGGTCCGCAGTCTTTCTAGTGTCCCCGTGCGGCTCCCCAGCAAAGGAGTTGGCTGTTCGCCAGATCCTAGAGAGACTCCAAAGTCTGGGGGCTATCGTACCTGTCCCTCTGGCGGAGCAGAGGAAGGGTCATTACTCCATTTATTTTGTCATCCCCAAGAAAGAGGGAACCTTTTGCCCTATCCTGGATTAGAAGAACTTCAATGTAGCCCTCAAGATACCCCATTTCTGCATGGAGACGCTTCGCTCGGTAATCACAGCGGTGCAAAAGGGCGAGTTCCTGGCATTCCTCGATCTGAAAGAGGCCTATCTTCACATCGGCATCAGTCGGGATCACCAGAAGTTCCTCAGGTTTATGATCTTGGGTCAACACTTCCAGTTTTGTGCCCTACCATTTGGCCTTGCCACAGCGCCGCGGATGTTCACCAGGGTAATGGTGGTGTTGGCGGCGTCCCTGAGGAAGGAGGGAGTTCTGGTGCATCCGTATTTGAATGACTGGCTCATTTGGGTGAAATCGGCAACCTTATGTGACAAGCGATGGAGGTGGTCTTAGCCCGGCTCCACTCTTTGGGTTGGGTGGTCAACCTTGCCAAGGGCCATCTGGTTCCCTCCCAGGTTCTGGAGTTTTTGGGAGCCCAGTTCGACACGCAAGTCGGCAAGGTTTTTCTTTCAGGGGACAGAATCATCAAATTGCGTGGTGAAGTACAATCCCTAATGTGTGCTTCCATGCCCAGAGTATATGATTACTTGCAGGTCCTTGGCTCTATGGCTTCGATTTTGGAGTTGGTCCCGTGGGCTTTTGCACATATGAAGCCTCTGCAAGCAGCCTTGTTGCCCCATTGGAATCCCTCCTGTTACCGCTCACAGAGATGGGCCCGGTCCAGTCTCTCATGGTGGCTAGTGCAACTGCATTTGGAGCGGGGTGTGGACCTGGAAATACCCCGCTGGATGGTGATCACAACCGATGTCAGCCTCTCCGGTTGGGGTGCAGGGCCAGTGGTCGCCGAAAGAGGCGTCATGGTCGATCAATCGTCTCGAGACACGGGCTGTGCGCTTGGCTCTGGAGAGTTTTCTTCCCATACTATGTCATCAGGCAGTGCGAGTTCTGTCTGACAATGCGACGACAGTAGCCTGTATAAACCGACAAGGCAGAATAAGAAGCCTTCCAGTGGCCCTCGAAGCAAATCTCTTGATGACCTGGGCAGAACAACATCTTCAAATGTCGGCGGCCTCACACATTGTGGGGGCCTCTAACATACAGGTGGACTTCCTCAGTCGCCACCAGCTACACCTGGGAGAATGGGAGCTGTCAGAAGAAGCCATGTAGCTGATATCCCACCGATGGGGCGAGCCTCACGTGGATCTCATGGCAACCCACGCAAATACCAAGACTCCTCACTTCTTCAGTCGCAGAAGGGATTACGGCGCGGAAGAGGTCTATGCTCTGGTGGTTCCCTGGCCACGCAACATGCTCCTGTATGTGTTCTCTCCGTGGCCTCTGGTGGGAAAAGTATTAAGAAGGATCGAGATTCATCCGGACCGAGTCATTCTCATGGCTCCAGAGTGGCCACGAACCAAGGACGGCGTAGATCTTATGAATCTGTCGGTGGAGGGACCCCCGAGGTTGGGTCATTTACCAAATCTTCTATGACAAGGTCCAATATTTTTCGATCAGGCAGCTCGCTTTTGTCTTGCAGCCTGGCTTTTGAAAAGCGTAGACTGCGAAAGAAAGGATGTCAGGAGGAGGTGATCTCCACTCTACTGCAGGCTCTGAAGACTTCTACCTCCCTGGCCTATGTCCGTTTATGGAAGGTTTTTGAGTCTTGGTGTAAGTCACGGAGGGAGGATCCTCGGAATGCCTCTGTTTCCTTCATCCTTTCTTTTCTGCAAGACGGTCTTCAGAAGGGGTTATCCTTCAATTCCCTCAAAGCCCAGATTTCCGGGTTAGGCTGTCTACGGGGCTGGATCCAGGGATCTTCTCTGGCAGCTCATCCGAATGTCATGCATTTCCTTCGTGGAGAAAAGCATCTGCGGCTGCCGACCTGGCAGATATGTCCTTTCTGGAATTTGAACTTGGTTCTCTGGGTTTTGTGATGCACCCTTCGAGCCTATTAGAAGAGCTACCTTGAAAGACCTTATGCTGAAAGTGTTTTTTCTGGTGGTGATCTGTTCTGCCAGGAGGGTGTCTGAGCTTCAGGCTCTGACCTGTAGGGAACCTTTTTCTATGTATCTCGGAGTCCGGTATTTTGTTGCGAGCGGTCCCATCCTTTTTGCCAAAAGTGGTCTCTGCTTTTCACTTGAATCAGTCAGTGGAGCTTCCAGCATTTACGGATGTGGATTTGTCAGAACCTCATTTTAGGGAGTTAAAGCGTCTAGATGTTAGACGTGCTTTGCTACACTATTTAGAGGCTAGTAGGCTACCAATGATTTCTGGGTGTCGGATCATCTTTTTGTCTTATGGGAATGGCCCTAAGAAAGGTCAGATGGCATCTAAGGCCACCATTGCTCGTTGGTTAAAGGAAGCGATTGCATCACCCATATCTGTTGGGATCGCTCAGTTCCAGAAGGACTGAAAGCTCATTCCACTCGAGCACAGGCGACTTGCTGGGTGGAATGCCAATTGGTCTCTCCGCAGGAAATCTGCAGGGCAGCTACTGGAAGTCTTTGCACACTTTTGCTCGACACTACTGGTTAAATGTACAGCAAGCGGAGGCTTGCCATTTTGTAGCCAGTGTTGTTCGAGCGGGACTTTTGCAGTCCCACCCTGTTTAGAAGAAGCTTGGGTACATCCCAGCAGTCTGGACTGATCCGGGTACGTACAGGGAAGGGAAAATTGGCTATTACCTGCTAATTTTCGTTCCTGTAGTACCACGGATCAGTCCAGACGCCCATCCAATAATGGGTTGAAGGGTGTAGAAGAAGAATCCGCTCGAACTGATCTATGTTCTATAATATTTTCCTGAAGAGAGGTATAGGTCTGTCCTATTCGTTTACTGCCGTTTTTTGGTCATTTTCTTTTTCAAAGTTCTGTTTTTACCCTCTGCTTGTTTGGGGAGGATAGAGATTAGGTTAATTCATGAGGTTTTTTTTTTTATCTTTAAAGTGATTTCTGGTTGGGTATGAACAAATACTGAGGGAGCAGCATGTGGCTCACCAGGTTAAGAGAGGGTGCTCTCGAAGTTCTTCTCTGTCTCCATCTGCTAGAAGGGTGGCAAAACCCAGCAGTCTGGACTGATCCGTGGTACTGCAGGAACGAAAATTAGCAGGTAAGAACCAGTTTTCCTATTTTGACCAATATAAAGTTTGCAGAATTTTTGTGTGCAGAATTCCCCCAGCAGTATGATTGGTACTGCGTAGCAGTGAGGTTCTCTTATGCAAGGAAGGTTTTGACAAGTAATTGAGTAATGAAGCTGTCTGCTACTTGTATCTTGCATTGGTATGAGACACTCTTCTGCTTTGATTGTGCAAACAATTGTAGCTCTCCCTGTGAATAAGGCTGTATTTGTGGGAATTTATTGTTCATGCATAAAGCATAGCAGGTAAGTAGCATGAAAAGTTCATATGGGAGGGTACGTCTTGCGTGCTGGTTTGCACAGCCCTGTTGTGTTTTATTTATTTATTTTTAACAGATCACTGTTCCAGTCCTAAAGCCAGAGAATGAAACGCCAGCATTTGAGACTTATTACTTGAGTGCAGTACAGCTTTTCTCCTCTATTGTCTATTACATTTTGAGAAATCCCAGGGTTGCCATAGTAACTGGGTAATTTCTACTTGCTGACAGCATCAGAAAGTGAAGATACTGTGGGGGTTTTTTGTTGTTTTATTTTAAAATACCTCCTTAAGGACAAAGAGAGAGAATTTACACTGTGTACCAAAAAATAATCAAAAGAGAAATCAAGAAAATGCACCAATTCATATTGAGCCCAAAACTGAAAGATGGCCGTTTTAAGTAACTTAGCCAGATATGAGTTATCCGGCTAAGTTACAAGGGATATTCAGCGACATGGCTATGCAGCTGAATATCTGCAGTCAAGCTGCAACTTAGCCGGATAAGTTATCTGGCTAAACAGTGGCATCCAGATCTGCCCACTGCCCCACCCACTGTCACATTGGTTACGAGTTAGCCAGATAAGTGACTTAATCCAGCTATTGGCGCTGAACTCGCTTTCAGCATCGGGCCCGTTGTAAATAGCCAAGTCCAAAATAGAGATAATGGGTATGAAAATGCACAATCGCAACCAGTCGATGAAATTCTAAATAAGTTGTCATGCTGTATCATCCCCAATCATTTAATACAAAATTTAAAATACTATTCATATAACATTTAAATATAAATTGTATACTTGTGATGGATAGGGTAGCATATGTGAATGAGAGAGATAGACAGCTAACTCTCTGATACCAGATATGATATAATGCTATTGATTGAGCCAACACAGGATTAATTACTATGGTTTTTGAACTGGTGTCTTGAGGGTTTATCATGAGATAATATTACTGAGAGAAAAGCTTGGCTTTTGGTTGAAAATTCTCCACATATTCCTTACTTTTACACTCTTCCTAAAACTGTTTAACATCACCTCCAGAGAGATCTGTAGTCTCGTGTATTGGTCCAAGTTTGTAGATAAGTTTCCTCAATGTTTTGTCTCAATGGCTCAGTCCTGTGTACACGATGCATCTCATTTTATTGAGCTTTTGAATAGGTTCCAAACTATGTCTAAGAATGTCATATTGGTTAGTGTGGACATCGAGTCCATTTAGTTAACTTGACATTTAAACAGAGCGACGTAATAAACTCTTAAATATTGAAGGGGGATGAGTGATGAAGGCACTGCTTCATTGTATTAGTGATTACTAGAGAAGTGTGCAGTAAAGAGTCTGCATCAGAACAGTTTTGCCTTCACTCTCCTTTGTCTGATTAAGAAGATGGGGATGCGCAGGCCCAGTCTTTATATCACAAGCTCTCCACTCGTATGCCAGGATTCCCGCCGAGGCACTGTGTAAAACCTTTAGCAAGCGGCAAGGAGTGTGTTGCTAATGCCAAATACCCCTGTTATGCTTGCTTCACAGAAGCCCTCTGGCCCAGATGGAGGAGGAGCGAAGGGAGCATGTGGCAAAGATGAAGAAGATGGAGACTGAAATGGAGCAGGTGTTTGAAATGAAGGTGAAAGAGAAGAAACAGAAACTCAGAGACTCTGAGGCAGAGGTGAGGATCCCCCTCTTTCCTCTCATCTTGCTTCTGTCACATTTCACCCCTTTGTTTTCCTAACATATTTTTACTTGCTATTACGTCAGCATTGTGAGAAGGAGATAGCTACCCTAGTTTTCCAGTCTGTTTTTCTTTTTTTTTTCTTTGCATTATCTCTTTGATTTTGTCGGATGTGGCTTTAATTTTGTGTAAATCAGGAAATGGTTTTATTTAATTTTGCTCTCGTCCCCTTTTTTGAGTGTGGGCGCCAATGCCTTTTTCTAGGTAAAAGAATAGTGCTGAATTGTGAATCCCTGTTAGTGTTGGAAGGGTAGAATGAAGGGCATGAATGACTTTTGTGTCTCCCTTAGCTTATTGGATTGGTTTTGTTAGCTGGGTTACCCTGGGTAGATAAGGATAAGGGACAGTAGCATAGCATAGTTTGTAAAGGCTCCTTCACCTGGTCCAGCTCTATCCCTTCACAACTGTCTTAGCAAACTAAGTAAACTTAATAAAATAAAACTAGCTGTTTTATTTTATGGATCTCTGTGTTTTAGTTCTTTTATTAAGAGTTTTTAGTCTGTTTTTATAATTATGAATGTTTTTAAGATGTGAACCGCTCTGAGCCATTGCAGAGAACGATTATATAAATGCTAATTAGATAAAAATAGTATCTTTTGCCTGACCTTCATAGTTTCTTCTACTTCTTTCCTCCTACCTGACTTTTCCTCCTGTCATCATCTTTATTTAAAAATATTTGTTACATGCTTATTTTAACAAATTCTAAGTGAATTACAATACAGAAAAAAAAAAGAAAATTATAGCACAAATACTTATCCCACATTAGCAAACAAATATTACAAAAAAGTAAAATAAAAATGAAACAATATCTGTAAACTAAACCAAATAAATCGCCAACCAGAACTAATCAAATACAAATAAAATCATAAAACCTGTAAAAATAACTACTTTTTAAGTGTATATGTAAAAACATCAGATCTTGAGTAAGCCGCAAATCCTTAGACAATTGGTTCCAAATAATAGGAACCACTCCAGAAAATCCCTTTTGATGAAAGGGATATCTGTCCTTGCCTGTTCCCCTATTCTCCCCAAGTCTCCTATGCCTGCTCCTGACCATCCATCCCCAGGATTCTCTAGCACTCTGATCTGCTCCACTCCAGGAGCCTGCTCCATTCTTCTCTCCCATCCTTTTACCCAGTATACAGATTCACTTCAAACCTCATTCCATTCTGTACAACTGCTGCAATCTCCTCTTTCTTATTTTATTTGCTTGTTTAGCTCATGCCTTTTCATTGGTAGGTTAAGGTAAGTTACATTCAGATACTGAAGGTATTTCCCTGTCCCCAGAAGGCTTATCTGGCGTAATGGAGAATGACGTGACTTGCGCAGAGCTCTCAAGGAGTGATAGTGGGATTTGAACCCTGGCTTCTTTGGTTCTCATCCTGCTGCTCTAACCATTTAACTACTTCACCATTCTGCTTGCTTTTCTCTCACCTGTACTATCTTAATTATCTGGTATATCCCTGATCAGGTCCTATGGCACTTCTTGGTTGTGAAAAAGGGAATCTCTTTCTGGCAGATGTTTGCAAAGCTGTCATTTGGACATCATTGCACTCCTACACGGAGAGCCGTCACCTATATGAGCTGGTTTCAACTCATGATGTGTATTAGGTCACTGAGCACTTAGTTATGAGCAGGATCAGTCACAGCTGTTGTGGGGTTGGAGGGTTCCCAATAGTGAATGTATTAATTATGAAAATTGCTGATTGACACTCTACTCATCCTCTACTCATTTACAGAACAGGTACTGCACAAACAGCAGTAGTGTAAGTTTCCCTTACATATTGCACCACCATTGAACAAGTATAGCATGCTTGGCTGTCAAAGAAGCTTTTCCCACACTGCTGTACCAATGTACCTTAACCCCGTTCTGAAAGGGTAATTTGGAAGTTCATTTTTCAAAGTATTTAGCTGGGTAACTCAGAAGTTAGCTGGCTAAATGCATATTTAGGTACTTAGCTAGCTAGAATTTAACTGGCTGAGTTAGGGGCATACCTGGGAGGACTTGAGTTAGCTGGCTAAGAGCTGTCCTAAAGTTAGCCGGCTATCTTTAACTTTGCTATCCTTACTGTGTCTGAATATGGACCTCGTAATCTCCATACCTTTTTGATTTGGCTGCTGAGCTTGCAAAAAACTGTGATGGTGGCTTTTAGTTTAGTTGGAGAAAAATGTACATGTTAGACAATACAGCACTGAACATTGATATATAGTATAAAGGGTAGAAAAAGCCATACGTGATGGCCTTTTTTGTAATGATATGAACATTGATGTAAAATGGAGTTTGTGGTCTCGGTCCACTTCCCACCAAATAGCTTTCAGAGGGTAATGATCTCTTGGCATTGCTGATCACAGCTGAATTGTAACCACGACCTAGAAGCGAGAAGCTCACAGCTCTTGTCCTGCTCAGACATCACTGTATGGATTCCAGTCACTTGGACTGGTTGATATAAGCAGGAGAGGCTGGGTAGTTTCTAGTGTGCGTGCTTTCTGTGACTTGTACAGCAATTCAAAGCACCCTCCCATCAAGTATATATTTACCTGCCTTTCTCCTTAGTGGCTACCTAGTTGAATGATTTGGTTAGGAGGGAGTCAGGTTGGGTATGTACCCTTATGCCCCTTATGTATCTGTAGTATTTCGTTCCTTAATGGAGGAAGCTTTTTCTGAGCAGGTGAGAAATTGAGATGTAGATGGGGAGATCAACAGAGGGTGGGCACTGCAGTGCTTTTTGTTGAAGCTGTTAGCCCATCAAGCAAAGATGGGCACACCTTCCATTAGATGTATTAATAGCTCTCTTGCTCCCCTCCTTAACAGCCTTGTCGTGTTTTTTTTTCTGTTGGAAATTACCAGCATGAATCTTGAAATGGTTTTAGGATTTTTTTGTTTTCCTTTTTGAGGAGGGGAACCCTGTTCTCCATTTTCAGCCCAGCTCTCCAGGTTCATTGTTTGCTGGTGAAGAAGTCTCTGAGGTTGAATCTTTCTTTATACTACAGCACATTTTACCAGCAGGATCACCCCTGCTGCACCTTCCCCATCCCCATGGAATATTTTACACAGAGATTGTTGCATAGCAGGGACTGCCACACAGGAATTGTATATAACATGGGTGGAAATTATATAACTATTTTGAAATGGAAGCAGGTATTAAAATGAATGTTTGTCTTTATTTTGCCTCTGTGTCATTCTGACATCTCCCTTTAATCATCTGTATCCATCCCGTTGGTGTCCCTTTCCTGTTTTATACTCTCCCAGGGCTCCAGCTTTCTGTTGTTGGAGGTGAGATGCAAGGAAGAGATGTTCTGCTCCTTGCTTGACTGGCTCCTTGTCTTGGAAATGGAGGAAAAAGCCTCTCCTCCCCATTTTCAGTAGCCAGGTTGAACCTTCTTGCCTTGCAGCTTCTCTGGCATTATGTAAAGCCAGTACCGCAGCCTTCGTTGCAGTACATGGTCAGCTAGCATTTTCCCTAGATTCACTTCCATGTTGCAGCTGCCCCCCTCGAAAGGCAGGAAACCCATAAATCTCCTGCACCAGGCCAGCGCCATGGGGCTTGTTCTCCTGAGGCGGTGGTTTTCAGCCCTTTCTTCCCCTTTTTAAATCCCACTTTCCCCATCCCAGATGGGTATGCTTTAGAGAGAGAGAGAGACAGGATCCCCTCACTGGGCGGGGGAGGGAAGCCTTTCAAGACTGTCCCAAAGTGCTGCTTCTTTGATCAACAAAGGTCACCGGGATAGCAACTGCTTTCCCTCTTCCCCAGGGCTGAGCACATTGTCTCCATGGCACACCCAGCCCCGGCTGCTCCCTCACGGGAGGTGTTTTCATCACCAGGTATTTACTGCTTCTCTTGTTTTCCTTAGCTGGAACGTCGACACGAGCAAATGAAGAAGAACCTAGAAGCACAGTACAAGGAGCTGGAGGAGAAAAGGAGACAATATGAGGAAGAGAAGATGTCCTGGGAGGCCCAGCAGCGTCTCTTGGAGCAACAGAAACTAGATGCTTCCAAGTAAGCATTGGTATTATTGAGCACTAGAGGGCATTGGATCCCTAGATTGGCTGACTATTCTATTTTGTTTTATTCTGGGGGATGCCAGAACACTGATCAAATCCATAATGGAAGTATTCACTTCCAGACGTCAGCACATTTCTGATACAAGGGAAATAAATGTAGAAGTTTAAATAAGTCATATGTCCATGGGATACGAGAGATTAGTTCATGCAGTATCAGGGGAACCGAACTCCATAACTGCGGTTAAGAGCATATCTGTGTCACTGACGTTAATTAGGCTTAGTAGTATGATTGGAGATACTCATAATATCCAAGCCATATGTGATCTCTCAGTAGGTGTGTAACATTGACTACACTTGCTGAATGTTTTTACTTGGATTAAAGAATTCATGGCACAAATGAATTAGCTGGATTACATGATGTTTTATTTCACTGCTGATCCTCTGGGCTCTATTTCTGAGAAGGTGCGGATACCCAGTAGGTTTCTAGCTCAATGCCGATGAAAAATTTGGCAGATGGGATTGAAAAAGTTGAATTGTCCCAGATTTTTATTGCTCTTTATCTTAAAAATTGCAAATGGCATTTTCTTTTTGGCTAGGCAATTTAAAAAGAAGTTAACTTTGTTTATATGCCTCCCCCACTTTATTCCACTGCTGCCACTCCTTGGGTTCCCTCCAATTCTAGCTGGCGCACATGCTTATCTAGTCCTCCTGCTGCCACTTCATTAAACAGACATGGCACTTCACAGCCTTTACTGCTGCTGCTGCTACTACTGTTTACTATTTTTATACCACTGGCAGACCAATGAACCACTGTATAGATACACAAAACAGGCCTTCCCCATTCTGTGGCGTTTACAGTCTAGTCAAGACAAGAGACTTTAGTACATTTATTATAGAAAACCTTGATCATTTTAACAATGTTATGATCAAGGAGAGCCCATGTTCAAGATTTTAAAAGCAGCTTCAAAAAGGTGGATGCAAATATAACCAGCATGATGCACAAAACTCAAGAAAGCTATTCCAGGCAAATTGGTCAGCAAAGTAGAAAGCACAACTGGAGTAAGCAGTGAAGGACAAATGTAGAAGCAACGTCTGAGCAGGGTTTGTGTGGAGAGGTTTTTATCCCAGGACAAGCAGTATGCTAGTTTTCACATATGGGTGACATCAGTAATGGAGCCCTATATGGAAAAACATCTATCAAAGTTTCTGTGAAACTTTTGACTGGCACCAGAGTGCCTACTGAGCATGCCCAGCATGCCATGATATTCCCTGCCACAGGGGTCTTCCTTCAGTCTTCTTTTTTCCGTGGAGCTGTTAGCCTCGCGGTTAACCTGGAGTCCTGTGGTGATTTTTCACTACACGCAAAACTTTAGAAAAAAGTTAGGAAAAACTTTCCACCGCAAGGGTCTCCCTTCCATACCATCGCGGTAAGTTTTTCTCCATTATTTTCGTCTGTTCCACACCGGTTTTTCGAGCCATAACAGTCGATGGCCGTCCGGCTAAAATGGCCTCGGTTTTTAAAAAATGCCCGAATTGTACGAGAAATATGTCCATAACGGACCCGCACCAGGAATGTGTGCTTTGCCTCGGCGAAAACACGACGTCAGGTCCTGTAATTTGTGCGCCGAGATGACATCGAAAGGACGTCTGCTCCGGATGGAGAAAATGGAGCATCTCTTTAAAATTCAACTGCTCCCAACAGCATCGACGTCAGCCCAGTCATCGCCTTCTGGATCGATACGGCAAGTAGTTCTGAAAAGGCGTCCACCTCCGGCAGTGAAAAGGAAAAGCATCGGCATCTGCATTGACGCCAGCACGCCATCGAACCGGTGCCCGCTGAGCCATCGACGGAGTCTGCCTTCTCCGCTAAGAAAGCTCGGATGAGCGCGGAGTCTCCGAGGCCTACGGTACCAGGGCGATCCCCCACCGGTACAGGGCACCATACCTCCTCAGAGCTCTGAGGAGGTATCTGTATCGCCATCACCGCCTCCCCCCATAGCTGCTCTGATACCATCAGCTATGCGGGCGGAACTTGATGGATATATCCGTCAAGCGGTTCGACAAGCGCTCCTTGATGCGGTGCCAGTCCAGCCATCGACACCGATGTCGCCATCGACACCAGCTCCGATGCCGTCTGATCCATCACCATCGATGCCGATACCTCCAACGATTCCGCCACCGATGCCTTCGGTACCACGCCCGATGCCGACATCGATTCCACCGATGACTCCATCGGTGCCACCCTAAGAGTTTTCTATTTTTCAACCTCTGATGAATAAACTTGACACCTTACTCGATGCCATATCGAAAAAACCAAAAGACATCGAGGATGAACCTATTCCAGCACCCTCAGGAGTTCCTAGGCCTCATCAGCCACGGTCTCCTTTACTTCCACCAATACCAAAAGTGACACCGTTGATACCTACTAGGCCACAACCAGTGAGGTCCCCAAGAGATACAGGCACAGATACCGATACAGATTTCTCCTCAGAAGAAGACATGCTGTCTGAACCATCACCTCCTGAGGACCGTAGGAAGTCTCCTCCGGAAGACTTATCCTTTTCCAACTTTGTAAAGGAAATGGCGGAAACTATTCCTTTCCAGTTGCAGGCAGAGATGGATTCCAGGCAAAAAACACTGGAAGTTCTACAATTTGTAGATCCTCCAAAGGAGATTTTGGCGGTGCCAGTGCATGAGGTACTACAAGAACTCATGTACCGAATATGGGAACATCCTGGATCACTTGCATCGGTAAACAAAAGGTCAGATGCAACCTACTTAGTCCAACTAATTCCTGGATTCAAAAAGACCCAACTACCTCACCAATCTGTGGTAGTGGAGTCGGCCCAGAAAAAGGCAAAAAGGTTAAAGACTCACTCCTCAACACCGCCAGGAAAGGACAACAGATTCATGGATAATTTAGGACGTAAAGTTTTCCAGGGATCTATGTTGGTATCTCGGATTGCAGCTTATCAACTTTTTATGAACCAGTACCAACGAAATCTTTGGAAACAACTCCAAGAGCTCGTTCACACACTTCCTGATCAATATCAGGAACCCTTTCATCAAGTGATGCATAAAGGCCTAGAGGCAGGAAAGCATGAGGTTAGGGCGACCTACGACAGGTTTGAAACTGCATCTCGTCTCTCGGCTTCAGGAATAACTGCTCGTAGATGGGCCTGGCTTAAAGCATCCGATCTTCGACCAGAGATACAGGAGAGATTGGCCGACCTTCCTTGTTTGGGAGATAACCTGTTTGGAGACAAGGTTAAGGAAGCAGTTGCCACGATAAAAGACCACACTGAGACACTCAAACAACTCTCATTACTGCCTCAAGAGTCACAACCCTCGGCCAGGAGACTTCCTAGAAGGGATATAAGGCGTCCTTACTACCGCCAACGATGCTATTATCCCCCAACCAGCCGAGCAAGACCATCACGCCCAGCTCAGCGTCCCCAGTCTAGGCAAAGGCCTGCTAGGCCTCAACCTCCTCCTCAGACTGCATCAATGTCGGGGTTTTGAAAGACAATCAGAGAGCAGCAGCCCATCCAACAATCCACTTCCACACCTGCCAGTAGGAGGTGTATAGCCTTTTCCCATCACACCTGGACCTCCATAACCACAGACCAATGGGTACTTTCCATTACAGCTCAAGGGTACCGATTGAATTTTCTCACTGTACCAAAAGAAACTCCACCAATCTCCTCTTGGACAGTGAACCACCATTCCAAAATCCTAAAAATAGAATTATCCACCCTTCTGAGAGCCAGGGCCATAGAACCAGTTCCCAGGCTTCAGCAGGGCAGAGGATTCTACTCCCGCTATTTCCTCATTCCAAAGAAAACCGGAGGCCTGCGTCCTATCCTAGACCTCAGAAATCTCAACAGATTTCTCAAAAGAGAAAAATTCAGGATGGTATCGTTAGGCACCATGCTACCTCTTCTTCAAAAAAGGGGATTGGCTCTGCTCTCTGGATCTTCAAGACGCCTACGCTCACATTCCCATTTTTCCTCCTCATCGCCAGTACCTGCGATTTCTGGTCGAAGGACAACATTTTCAATACAGAGTGCTCCCATTCGGCCTAGCCTCAGCACCTCGAGTGTTCACAAAGTGTCTGGCAGTGGCTGTGGCACACCTCCACAAACAAAAGGTGCATGTATTCCCTTATCTAGATGATTGGCTCATCAGGAGTCAGACACAAGTAGGAGCTCTCAATTCCCTCAAGCTCACAGTCAACTTGCTTCACTCCTTGGGGTTTCTCATCAATTACCAGAAATCCCACTTCACATCATCTCACCTACTACAATTCATCGGTGCATATTTAAACACCATCATAGCAAAAGCTTTTCTTCCAAAAGACTGTGCTCAAACACTCGCTCTCCTGGCACACTCTCTCCGAAATCAATCTCAAGTTACAGCTCATCAGTGCCTCACCCTACTCGGTCACATGGCCTCCACAGTTCACGTCACTCCGATGGCCAGATTGACCATGCAACTACTGCAATGGACACTCAGAACACAGTGGCTTCAAGCCATTCAACCATTGTCCACTCACGTTCAGATAACGCAGGAACTGCATTCCTCCCTCCTCTGGTGGACATCAATGAACAATTTGCTCAAAAGTCTGCCTTTCCAGCATCCAATTCCGCAAGTGACATTAACTACAGATGCGTCCACTTTAGGCTGGGGAGCACACATTGGTCATCTGAAGACCCAAGGGACGTGGACAACAACCGAAGCCTCTTTTCAAATAAACTTCCTAGAGCTTCGAGCTATACGTTATGCGCTACATGCGTTCAAGGACTGCCTTTCACACAAGACTGTGCTGATTCAGACAGACAACACAGTAGCCATGTGGTACATCAACAAACAAGGGGGAACAGGTTCCTACCTCCTTTGCCAAGAAGCAGCACAGATTTGGGACTGGGCCCTAGCACACTCAGTTCTTCTACGGGCCACTTACCTAGCAGGCATCCGCAACATAATAGCCGATCGCCTCAGTCGTCAGTTCCAACCACACGAATGGTCCTTGGATCCAGTGACAGCAACCAAGATCTTTCAACGCTGGGGTCAACCAACAATAGATCTCTTTGCGTCCCATCTGAACTACAAAGTGAACAATTACTGCTCCCTGCTACGACAGGAGAACAGCCTACCAAAGGACGCCTTTGCTCGCCATTGGAACTCAGGCCTGTTATATGCGTATCCACCGATACCGCTCATAACCAAAACTCTAGTGAAGCTACAACAGGACAAAGGGACCATGATGCTCATAGCCCCATACTGGCCTCGACAAGTATGGTTTCCCACACTGCTAGACCTCTCAGTCAAGAATCCCATTCGCCTGGGTGTAGCTCCCAATCTCATAACTCAGGATCAGGGTCGGTTGCGCCATCCCAACCTTCAATCGCTATCCCTGACAGCATGGATGTTGAAAGCTTGATCTTACAACCACTCAACCTTCCAACCACTATATCTCAAGTGCTGATAGCTTCACATAAACCTTCAACTAGAAAGAATTATTCCTACAAATGGAAACGGTTTACTTTGTGGTGCACTCAGAAGTCTATATAGATCCTTTCACTTGCCCCACTACCTCACTACTAGATTACCTATACCATCTTTCAGACTCTGGTCTTCGGACTTCATCTGTAAGAGTACATTTGAGTGCAATCTCAGCTTACCATAACAAGCTGGGAGACGCACCTATCTCTACACAGCCTCTCGTCAGTAAATTTATGAAAGGTTTAACTCACCTTAAACCTCCAGTTCATGCCCCAAGCATACAATGGGACCTAAACGTAGTATTAACCAGGCTCATGCATTCCCCATTCGAACCCATAGACACCTGTGACCTTAAATTTCTTACATGGAAAACTGTATTCCTCATAGCCATTACATCAGCTAGAAGAGTCAGTGAACTACAAGTACTTGTCACATACGAACCTTTTACAAAGTTCCTTCATGACAGGGTGGTCCTCTGTGCTCATCCCAAATTCCTTCCAAAAGTAGTCACGGAATTCCACCTGAACCAATCTATAGTTTTACCAACATTCTTTCCAAGGCCTCACTCTCATCAGGGAGAAAGAGCCTTACATACCTTGGACTGTAAACGTGCGCTATCCTTCTACTTAAACCGCACTACAGTCCAAAGGAAATCCAGTCAACTATTTGTATCTTATGATCCAAACAAACCAGGTAAAGCAGTGGGAAAACATACTTTGTCAAACTGGATAGCAGATTGCATACAGTTTTGTTATGAGAAAGCAGGCCTTACTCTTCAAGGGCGAGTAAAAGCACATTCAGTCAGAACAATGTCAACCTCAGTAGCACACCTTCGCTCTGTACCTATTCTGGACATTTGTAAAGCAGCAACATGGAGTTCTCTTCACACCTTTGCAGCTCACTATTGTTTAGACAAAGAAGGAAGACAAGATTCAGCCTACGGACAATCCGTCTTAAAGAACTTGTTTCCAGTGTAATCCCAACTCCTCCTACATCCAACCTGCTGTGATCTTCGGCTGATTCATTTCAACAACAATTCTTCACTGTTGCCTCAATCCCAAATGACTCGGCCTCTAGCTTGCTAATTACCCATATGTGAGGACTAGCATCCTGCTTGTCCTGGGATAAAGCAAAATTGCTTACCTTGTAATAGGTGTTATCCCAGGACAGCAGGATGTAGTCCTCACGAAACCCACCTGCCACCCCGCGGAGTTGGGTCCGATACGTTTTATTATTTTATTTTTGGCTAACGCTAATTGCTACAAAACAGACTGAAGGGAGACCCCTGTGGCAGGGAATATCATGGCATGCTGGGCATGCTCAGTAGGCACTCTGGTGCCAGTCAAAAGTTTCATAGAAACTTTGATAGAAGTTTTTCCGTATAGGGCTCCATTATTGATGTCGCCCATATGTGAGGACTACATCCTGCTGTCCTGGGATAACACCTATTACAAGGTAAGCAATTTTGCTAGATAGAGATAAGAGAAAAGAAGAAGTAAGGACCTGCAGAGCAAAGGCACTTGCGAGTAGGCAGAAGTGGATGGGACGCTAAAGTAGTTATTTCAGAAGAAGGATTAGATTGTCATGATGGTATTAGGGAAAGATAAGTCATACAGCTGAATTTTGAATAAACTGGTAGAGATAGATGGTTCAGGGGAGTCTTGGACATCTGGAAACCCGTGAGAAGCAAGTTGCAGCAGTGGAAGCTAGAGGTGATAGTTTTAGTAGTTAGTTCAGAAAGGAAGGGATAGATTTTTGGAGTCATAAAGATGTGTTCGCAACATGAATGCCGGTATATAAAAATGTTAAATAAATAAATAAAGAAAGAAAGAAAAATGAACTGTTTCAGCATTGTTTTAGATGTATGTAGAGAAGAAGAGAGAGGAGTCGAAGATGACCCTAGGGTTGTGCGCCAAAGGGACTGGAAGAGATAGTGTTATATACAGAAAGAGAAAAAGGAGGGAAGTGGGTTTTGGGGAAAGTTAATAAAAGTCTCTTGGACATGTTAAATTTAAGGTAGCGCTGGTTCATCCTGGCAGTGATGTTGGATAAGCAAGTTGAGATTTGGGACTGGATTATGGTTGAAAGTTCTGATGCAGAGAATTAAATCTGGGTGTTACCAACATAAAGATGGTAATGAAAACTGGGAGGAGGTTAGAGCGCCAAGGAAATGAGTGTAAGTAGAGGAGTAAAGGGCCCAAGACTGAGTCCTCAGTTACACTGACGTTTAATGGATTAGTGGTGGAGGGGGAGTTATCAGAGTATACATGGAAGTGCAATTGGAGAAGAAAGAGAATCCAAAGTACAATGGAGTTCTGAAATTCAAGTGAGGACCGTGTCAAGGAGTAGATGATAATCAACAGTTTCAAAAGCTACAGATAAGTCATGGAGGATGAGGATTGATAAGTCCCTTGGCTAAGCCACAAAGAGGTGGATGGAGATTTTGACAAGGGCTTCTGTAAAATGTAGAGGGAAGAAGCCAGACTGGAGTAGATCTCGAATGGCTTGAGATATAAGCAAGTCAAGGCAGTGCAACTGAAGTGAATGGTACATTCAGGTAGTTTGGATACAAAAAGGAGGAGGAAGATAGGACTGTAGTTAACAAGGAAAGTATGGTCAAGTGAGGGGTTTGTAGAAGTGGTGTGATCACAACATGTTTGAAGGTAGCAGAAATGGTTGCGGTGGAAAGTGGTAGATTTGAAGATGACATGGAGGGGGATGACTGCAGGGGAGATAAAATTGAAGAGCTGGGTGGGAATGGGATCAGAAGAACAAATAGTGAGTTTGTAGTTTCCTCCTTGGTGATTGCAGAAAGAAAGGGAAAAAAGAATGACAGGGGCTGAGGGGAGAGAAATGAAGTGGGGGAGTTGAAAGGGGCCCAATGGAGAGCTCAAGATTAATCTTGCGAACCGTATCATGGAAGAAGTTTGTCATAGCTGGGGCAGAGAGTGAAAGAATGGGAGCCATTTGAGAAGGGAGATGACATTGGTGAAAAGTTGGAAGGCAAGATGAATACAGTAGGTTTGCTTGGCAAGTACAATAGCCCACTGGAAGGAAGTGAGCATGAATTTGAAATCTATATCCTCCCAGGACAAGCAGAATGGTAGTCCTCACATGAAGGTGACGTCACTGGACGGAACCTATCACAGAAAACTTTTCTGTCAAAGTTTGTAGAACTTTTGACTGGCACACTGAGCATGCCCAGCATGCCACAATCCCTGTAGCCACAGGGGTCTCCCTTCAGTCTCTTTTTTTCCGCACTGCAGTTTGCCTCGCGGTTAGGAGCTCTGTGAGAATATTCTCACACAATTTTCCTCATGGAAAAAAACCTGAAGATTACATCATTAAAAATCTCCCTCATTAGGGGTCTTACATCATGTTATTGTTTTTCATCGCTCGGTGAGTAAAATTCACTGTCCCTGGTCGGTTCCTGCCCCTAACTTTTTCGGTGTCTGCAGGCCATCAACCTCTGCCGCAACCTCTGCCATCATGGCAATAGGTTTCCAAAAATGTCCGGAATGCCCCCATACCATGTCGATTACTGAACGACAATATGTCTGTGTGCTGTGCCTCGGCTCATCACATGATGTTTCTCACTGCCCAAGTTGTGCCCAGATGACTCCAAAGGGTAGGCGGGCTCGCCTTGACAAGATGGAGACCCTGTTTAAAATCAAGCTAACTCCATCGACGTCCACCCAATCGTCATCGGCAGGAGCATCGAAGAAATTAGTCATTAAACCTCTCCAGGAGCACCAGGGCAGCGGTGACCGTCTGTCACCAATTCCGTCTAAGGCATCTGTATCATCTTCCTCGGTGCTGGAGAGACCGGACCGAGCACCAAGGGAAGCACCAGCACCAATGTGAGTCTACTCCCGGTGCCGGCACAGACATCGCATCGGCCTCGATGGCTATCGAGCCGGTTGCGAAGAGGACACGGGTAGAGGAGCCTTTAACACCCGAAAAACCAAGACTGTCCCCACCGATATCAATGCCGGGTTCTGAGCCCCCCACAAGTCCCAGTGGAGGTGCCAGTAGCGCCTAGCCTACCTCTCCCTGTAGCTGCGATATCTACACCATCTTTCAAGGAGGAACTGGACAGTTTAATCCTCCAGGCAGTGCTCGATGCTCTCCGAGACTTACAGCTATCGATGCCGGCCCCCATGCCAGCACAGACACCGAAGCCATCAATATTTACACCGTTGCTAACAAGACTGGACGCACTCATTGGCCCTCCCGACACAGCCTGGGCCACCGATGCCAAAGCAACCCGCAAAGTCTCTGAAAGTCCCGATTCCCATTCCGGGATCCTTAGAGGACGAAGGCATGGACTCCAGTCCCCTTTCAACACAGATTCCACCGATGCTGGAACCAATGCCTGGTCCATCAGGGCTTTCGGGACCGAGAGGCCCACGTTTCCCCTCTCGATGCCTTCGGTGCTGCCGAAACCCACACCGGTGCCATCGCATCTTCCATCGAGGCCATCGAAGGATCCATCTGTGCCAAAACGTCCAACAGTACCAACCTTTTTCCCTCTCTCAGGATCTCAACTAGAGACCTTTTCTGACACATGGGAAGATGTTGACACCGATCCACGAAGGACATCTTATCAGAACAATCTCCTCCGGAAGAAAGGAGAAAATCTCTCCCAAGAAGGTCTCTTCTTCGCTAATTTTGTATGGGAGATGTCAGAGACAATCCCCTTTGACCTGATTACAGAGGAGGAGACACACCACAAACATTGGAAATTCTCCAATTTGTTGATGCTCCGAAAGACGTTATGGCTATCCTTGTCCACGAAGTGCTAGTGGATCTCCAACATCGTCTCTGGGAGCATCCTTGTGCTGTCCAGCCAGTGAATAAGAGAACAGATGCAACTTATCTGGTCTAACATATTCCTGGATTCCAAAAGCCACAACTACCCCATCAGTCGGTGGTAGTTGAGTCCGCACAGAAGGCCAGAAGACTGCAAACTCACTCTTCAACACCTCCTGGCAAAGACCAAAAGTTCCTTGATATTTTGGGTCGTAAGGTATTTCAGGGCTCTATGCTAGTGTCCCACATAGCTGCATAGCAACTTTACATGACACATTATCAAAGGAATCTCTGGAAGCAGGTTCAGGGAGTAGCCGACTCTCTTCCCCAACAACAGCAAGATAGTCTCAACATACTACAGAAAGGCCTTGAGGCTGGGAAACATGAGGTTCGTACTGCTTACAACTCCTTTGAAACAGCCTCTTACTTGTCTGCAATGGGAATCAGTGCCAGGAGGTGGGCCTGGCTGAAAGCATCTGACCTGAGACCTGAAGTCCAAGACAAACTTGCTGATTTGCCATGTACTGGTGAAAACCTATTCGGAGCCAAGATACAAGACGCAGTGGCTCAACTAAAAGACCATAATGAGGCCCTGCGGCAATTATCCACAGTTACTACCGAGGCCCCTTGCTCTGCAAGAAGATCCACCAGAAGGGACCCTAGAAAACCATTTTATCGCCTACGCAGATATTACCCACCTACATCTCGTGTGAGGCCAACCAGGCCGTCTCAGAGCACATCCTCGACAGCCCAAAACATCCAGACCTCATCCACCACCGCAATCAGGCCAAGCCTCTGGATTTTGAGACTCATCCAGAGAACAGCAGACGCTCCACAAATCCAGATCCAGATTTCCTAGTAGGAGGTCGAATTCACCACTTCATAACCAACTGGCTCAACATTACCACAGACCAATGGGTTATATCCATCATAACTCAGGGATACCATCTAAACTTCCTCATGGTACCCCCAGATTCACCACCCAATCCACTGTGGATGCAAAAAGATCACACAAGTCTTCTAAAGTCAGAACTGTCCACCCTTCTTGGCGCCAGGGCTGTGGAACCTGTTCCCCAGACACAGCAGGGCAGAGGGTTCTACTCCTGCTATTTTCTCATTCCAAAGAAATCAGGTGGCCTCCACCCCATCTTAGACCTCCTCAATCTCAACAAATTTCTACGAAAAGAAAAATTCAGGATGGTGTCCTTGGGCACCATGCTTCCCCTTCTGCAAAGAGGAGATTGACTCTGTTCTCTGGATCTTCAAGATGCTTACGCTCACATTGTAATATTCCCACATCATTGCACTTACCTACGTTTCCTAGTGGGACATCAACACTTTTAGTACCGGGTCTTTGCTTTCGGATTGCCTCGGCACCCCATGTATTTACAAAGTGCCTAGCAGTGGCTGCGGCTCATATATGCAAGAAAAGCACACACGTCTTTCCTTACCTGGATGACTGGCTCATCAAGAGCCAATCCAAGCAAGGAGCTTTCGACGCTCTCAAGTTCACTATCAATCTGCTATAATCTTTGGGATTTCTCATTAAATACCAAAAATCCCACCTGACTCCATCTTACTTTCATCGGAGCAGATTTGGACACCACAGTCGCAAAGGCCTTCCTGCCCAACTACCGCGCAATCACACTCTCCAAGCTAGCTTCGTCTCTGCACACAAAAGTAACAGCCTCAGCCCATCAATTCCTAACATTGCTGGGCCACATGGCTTCCTCGGTCTACGTCACTCCTATGGTCAGGCTGGCCATGAGAATAACTCAATGGACTTTGAAATCTCAGTGGCTCCAAGCCAGTCAACCGCTTTCATCCCAGATTCAAGTAACCCACCAGTTACGGTTAACGCTTCTCTGGTGGACAAACAAAACCAACTTGCTAACAGGTCTACCCTTCTAGCAACCAGTTCCACAAGTAACTTTAACCACAGACACATCCAACTTTGGATAGGTTGCTCATGTGAACAATCTTAAAACTCAAGGTACTTGGACACTGCTCAAAGCAACTTTTCAGATGAATTTTCTAGAGCTTCGAGCTATACGTTATGCTCTATATGCATTCAAGGACTGCCTTTCACACAAGACTGTTCTCATACAAACAGATAACACAGTTGCAATGTGGTACTTGAACAAGCAGGGCGGCACAGGCTCTTATCTCCTCTGCCAAGAAGCCGCGCAGATCTGGGCCTGGGCCCTTGCACACTCCATGTATCTCCGGGCTACTTATCTGGCAGGCATACAGAACGTAGTAGCAGATCGTCTCAGCCGACAGTTCCATCCCCATGAGTGGTCTCTGGATCTTGTGGTAACGACCAGAATCTTCCAACGCTGGGGTCAACCAACAATAGACCTCTTTGCATCCGAACTGATTTACAAAGTGGACAGATTCTGCTCCCTACACAGGCAACAAAACAAGTTAACCATGGATGCCTTCGCTCGCCCCTGGTACACAGGCCTCCTATACGCGTATCCCCCGATACCGCTGATAGCCAAAACTCTAATAAAGCTACAACAGGACAAAGGGTCAATGATACTCATAGCCCCGTATTGGCCTCGACAAGTATGGTTTCCCATGCTTCTCGACCTCTCGATCAGACAACCCATTCGCCTGGGCACAGCACCCACTCTCATAACTCAGAACCAAGGCATGTTATGCCATCCGAACCTTCAGACCCTATCCCTCACAGCCTGGATGTTGAAAGCTTGATCCTGCAACCGCTCAATCTTTCAACTGATGTCTCTCAAGTGCTTGTAGCCTCACGAAAGCCTTCCACACGAAAATCTTATCGTTCTAAGTGGAATAGTTTTACCATATGGTGCACGCAGAAAAGGTATCGACCTCTTTTCCTGCCCCTCTCTGTCTCTATTAGACTATCTCTGATACCTTTCAGAGTCTGGTCTCCAGACTTCTTCGGTGAGGGTACACCTAAGTGCCATCTCAGCGTACCACAAGGGAGTTGAGGATGCCCCGGTAATAGCACAACCCCTTATGAGTAGGTTTATGAGGGGCCTACCACAACTCAAGCCCCCTCTACGGCCACCAGTCACTGAGTGGGACCTGAATGTAGTATTTACAAGTTTCATGCGCTCCCCGTTTGAGCCTTTGCATTCCTGCGATGTTAAATTTCTTACATGGAAAGTTTTCTTCCTACTAGCAATTGCATCTGCTCGAAGGGTTAGTGAGTTACAAGCACTTGTCACAAACTCACCCTATACAAGGTTCCTACATGACCGAGTGGTCCTCCGTACGCACCCTAAATTCCTTCCTAAGGTGGTTACTGACTTCCACTTGAATCGGTTTATAGACTTGCCCACGTTTTTCCCAAGGCCTCACTCTCACCAAGGCGAGAGGGTTCTACACACCTTGGACCTTAAAGGTGCACTTGCATTTTACCTAGACCGCACTGCAGTCCATAGGAAATCCACCTAACTCTGTTTCTTTTGACAAAAACAAACCGGGAGTTGCAGTGGGCAAACAAACTCTCTCCAATTGGCTAGCAGACTGTATCGAATTCTGCTATGAGAAAGCAGGCCTTCCTCTCCAGGGATGAGTGAAGGCGCATTCAGTGAGAGCCATGGCAACATCAGTAGCGCATTATCGTTCAGTACTGATTGCCGAGATCTGTAAAACTGCAACATAGAGCTCTATTCACACATTTGCAGCACATTACTGCCTGGACAAGGAAGGATGTCAAGACTCTACCTTTGGCCAATCCGTCTTGAAGAACTTATTCCAGTATAATCCCAACTCCTTCCACATCCATCTGCTGTGATTTTCAGGCTGCCTCATTTTTCCCAACAGTATGCCACTTGTTGTGCCTGTTGCACAAGTTGTATGCTGTTGGACCAAAACAAATATGAGTCAGCCTGTAGCTTGCTAATCACCCACATTGAGGACTACCATCCTGCTTGTCCTGGGAGAAAGCAGAGTTGCTTACCTGTAACAGCTGTTCTCCCAGGACAGCAGGATGTAGTCCTTCTTACCCGAAGGCAGCCCCCTTCGCCAAGGGCCATCATCTTCTTAAAGGGCCACTTCAGCCCTAAAGATCCCCCCCTCTCCTACTATATGCCAAATCGACCCCATCTCTAGAGGCAGCTCTGAAGTGAGCATGGTGACACCCCAGTCCCCTACCCAATCCCCCAATATACCTGGTAGTCTAGTGGGCTCCTGGTAGTTTGTGAGACCAGACAGCCCCCTAGGCTTCTGGCTGGCCACTGCCATTTTTTAAAAAGGGTGCCACCCATCCTTTGCCCCTTTTTATGTGATTGGTACATAGGCCGGCCAGCGCCATTTTGGATTTAGTGATCGGCCAGCCCAGAGTCTAGGAGGCAGTGTGGGCTCCATTAGACTACCAAGTATGCCTTCTAACATGTGTGAGGGGGGTCAGAGGAATGGCTGCTTTCTACTGGGGAGTGGAGTGTGGATTTGTGGAACTGGGGGGAGCAGAGGAAATTTTTTTTTTTTTTTTTTTTTTTTTTTAAAGAAAGAGGTTGTGTAGGGGAGCAGGGTGTCACCATAAGACTTTGAAACTTATTTTTCTTTCAACAATTTTCAATCGTGGGCTGCCTCTGGAGTCAGCGAGGGGGGGGTGATAGGGGTTTCTCAAGACTCCCAAAGGGAGCTTGTATACATAGCAGGGGGAGGGGCTTTAGAGTTGGCATGATCCTTTAGGAAGCATCCAGTGCCTCTGAGAAAAGTTAACACATTTTTCAGGAAAAATATTGCACAAAAGTGCTTATCGCAGCTTAGTAAATATACCTCTAAGTTTATACATGAGGCAGTGGAGAGTACAAGTGACTTGCCCAAGGTCACAAAGTACAGCAGTAGGATTTGAAGCCTGGTTTCCCTGGTTCGCAAACCACTGCTCTAACCATTAGGCTACTCTACACCTTACAGCCTGGCACCAGAAGCCCACCCACCCTCCTGGTACCTTTACGCTGGGATCACCAGATATCTGGCTGATTATGCCAAATTTGCCGTTTAGATGGATAACTTTTGAATTATCCATCTAAATGACTTTTGAATATGGACTGCTCACTGTTTTTATTTTCTATTCCTTTCCTAATAATTCTTAACATTGTGCTTGGGGTTGTTTTTTTTTTGTTTTTTTTACTGCTGCCACACACTGAATCAAAGATTTTAAAGTATTGTCCACTACGCTACCCAGGGCCTTTTTGTGGACAATAACTCCTAATATGGAACCTAACATTGTGTAACTACAGTGTGGGTTACTTTTCTCGATGTGCATCACTTTGCACTTGTCCACATTAAATTTAATCTGGCATTTAAATGCCCAGTCTTCCAGTCTTGCAAGGTTCTCTTGCAATTTTTCACAATCCACTTGTGTTGTCTGCAAATTTGATCACCTCACTTGTCATTCCCTTTTCCAGATCATTTATAAATGTACAAGCTGTTAAGCCCGTTAAAACAGGCTACATTAAATTTTTTTTCAGTCCATTTTCGAACACGCACCCTTCTACACTTTTTTCCCTCACTCCCCCTTCCCCTCGTTCACTCACCCCCTTCCCTCCACTCAGTCTTACTCACCCTCTGTCTCCCACTACCTCCTTCCCCTCACTCTCACCTCCCTCCCCTTCCCTCAGTCACTCCCCACCCTCTCTCAATCCCATCCCCTCTCCCTCAGCCCTCCTCCACTCCCTTTTTCTTTGCTCCACAACTTCTTACCCTTCCACTTACTCACATCCCTCTGTCTCTCACCTCCCTCTCCCCTCACTCTTCCCCACCTCTCCCACCCACTCCTCCCTCCCTCCCTCCCACACACTCTTCTCCTCCCTCTCTCCCTCCTCCCACTATCTCCTCCCTTCCTCCCTCCCTCTCACTCAGTCCCTCCCTCCCACTCTCTCCTCCCTCCCTCGCTACTGGCCGCCGCTGCTGCCGCTCCTCGTCGCCGCCGCTGCTGCAGCCGCTCGACAACAACGCCGCCGCCACTCCTCGTCGCGCCGCCGCCATATTGATATATTCAGCTGACGCTCGCTGAGACCGACGTGCTTGCCCGCACATGCGCAGTAGAGCTGCTGTCTACTGCGCATTTGCGGCACGTCGGTCAAGCTTCGTTTATTATTTTGATTAAAAAGCACCGGTCCTAGTACAGATCCCCGAGGCACTCCATTTACCTGGCTCTACTGAGAAAACTGACCATTTAGTCCTGCTCTTTGTTTCCTATATTTTAACTAAGTTTGTAGTCCACATTAGGACATTGCTCTCTGTCCTGTAACTTTTTTAAATTTTCTCAGGAGTCTCTCATGGGGCAGTTTGTCAAACGTCTTCTGAAAATCCAAATACACCACATCCACTGGCTCACCATTATCCACATATTTATTAACCCCTTCAAAAAATGTAGCAGATTGGTGAAGCAAGATTTCCCTTCTGTAAATCCATGCTGGCTGTGTCCCATGAAACCATTTTTTCTATATGTTCTGTGATTTTATTCTTTAGAATAGTTTTCATGATTTTTCCTGGCACTGAAGCCAGACTCGCCGGTCTATAGTTTCCCGAATCGCCCCTGGAGCCCTTTTTAAACATTAGGGTTACATTGGCCAGTCCAGGCTCGATAGATGATCCAAATGATGGATTACAAATTACCAGTAACAGATCTGCAATTTCATTTTTAGGTTCTTTCAGAACTCTTGGAAATATAGCATATTGTCCAGTTCTTTCTCAAAAAATCACCGACAGAGCCACACCTCTTAAAATCTACCATAAAACCACAAAAAGAGAGAGAAAAAAATAAAATACACAATCTGTAAATTCAAAAACATCTTCCAAGATAACATCCAACAATCCTAAAAATGTTAACATTTGTTTGAAGATCGGACATGGTGGTTAGTTTCGTTATAATTATTTTGATGTCTTAGTCTGTTAATGACACTTTTTAATGAATGTCTCAAAGTTATTTTTTGAATAAATTGATTATTTAAGGTTTGCGGTAGATGATTTGAATTAATGATGTACAACTCTGATACTGTCTTAGGCCCATTGCAGGCAGGAGACAGTGGATAAAATCTTTTACACCTATTTTTTTCTGATACCGCTTTCCTCCTGCATATATATAGAATTTCTAGGATTGTGTATTTTACAAGTTTTTCTCAAACATTCTCTTCAGTATATACACCAAAGCAAAGAATTAATTCAGTCTTTCCATGATGGTCTTATCCTCCCTAAGTGCCTCTTTATTTCCTCTATCATTTAAGGTCCAGCTGACTCCCTCGCAGGCTTCCTGCTTCGGATATATATTTTTTTAAAGTTTTTATTATGAGTTTTTGCCTCTAAGGCCATCTTCTTTTCAAATTTTATTTTAGCCCACTTCATCAATGTTTTAAATTTATCTTGCCAATTCTTACGCATTTTCCTATTTTCCTCAGATGGATCCTTTTTCAGTTTTTGAAAGAGATTCTTTTGGCTAAAATAGCCAATCTCACTTCCCCTTATAACCGTAATGATAGTCGTTTGGCCTTCTTTCCACTTTTTTAATGCATGGAATAAATCTGGAAGAAGGTATTTTTAAACAGTGACCAGGCCTGATGTAAGCTCTTAACATTTTGTAGCTGCACCTTTCCATTTTTTTTTCTGTTTTCCTAATTTTATTAAAATCTCCCTTTTGAAAGTTTTTGGTTTTTTTTAAGGAGGCAGGCAAGTTAATGCTAAAGCTGTAGATTTAATGTCCTCCCACTTATTAAGTCAAATTTGATTGCACTATGATTATTGTTGCTGAGAGGCCTCACCACCATTATCTCTTGCACCAAATCCTGTGTTCCAGTAAGAATTGGATTTAAAATGGATCTCCTTTCTCATTGGTTCCCAGACCAACTTCTCCATGTAGCAGTCACTTATTTTATCTAGAAACTTTACCTTCCTAGCATGTCCTGATGTGATATTTACCCAAATTTGTTAGCTTCCCTAATCTCTGTTAGCATTTCATCATCTGTCCATTTTGGCTAGGTGGATGGTAGTATACCCCCACTGCTATACTCTTCCCCATCACACATGGAATTTCCACCTATAAGGATTCTACTGTGCATTTTAGCCTCCTGGAGGAACTTTATTCTGTTGAACTCTAGGCTAGCCCTAAAATAAATCACCCCCCAACCAAGATGATATACCCTATCAGTACACTATAATTTGTACCCATTGGTTATTCTCTTCCCACCAATTATGTCTACCTCTTCATTCAGTGCTATGCACTCTAACTCTACCAGCTTAACTTTTTAAACTACTGACAGCATACAGACATTTAAAAGTATGGTTTTTGTTGGTATTTACATTCTGCTTATCACTTGATGGGCATTTTTGGAATCTTTTAACTCAGGTGGTTCTTTATTTATAGGGCACATGGGCTACTCTTGCTTTTATTGGAATCTATTGGGATGCCCAACTCCTCCATTATTTTAGCATCCTTTGAAGATACCTCCTTCCGAACCATGCGCTGCTGAGTGACTGTCTGCTTTCCCCTATGATCTAGTTTAAAAGCTGCTCTATCTCCTTTTTGAAAGTTAGCGCCAGCAACCTGGTTCCACCCAGGTTAAGGTGGAGCCTGTCCCTTCAGAATAGGCTCCTCTTTCCCAAAATGTTGCTCAGTTCCTAACAAAACGGAATCCCTCTTCTTTGCACCATCGAATCATCCACACATTGAGACTTGGAGCTCTGTCTATGGCGTCCTGCACATGGAACAGGGAACATGTCAGAGTATGCTGCCCCCGGAGATTCTGGATTTCAACTTTCAACCTAATAGCCTAAATTTGGCTTCCAGAACCTCCCTCCCACACCTTCCTATGTAAAATCTTATCTAGGTGATGTGTGAAGTTTACCATCTTCACATCAGGCAGGAAACTTTCCAAGTAATCCCTTATTTCCACCAGCCACTCAGGTATCTACATTCCTAATAACTGAATCACCAGCTATGACGGCCGACCCTCCTGGGAAGTAGCCCTTGGAAACTCATTCTCGGTGGAAGAGGACAATGCATCACCTGGCATGCTGGTCCTTGCTACAGGACCAGGATAATGCTCTCCGAACAAGTGGCCTTGCTCCTCCAAAATGACATAGGAGCTGCTGGACTAGAGTTGGGACTTGGCTACTCTATCCCTGAAAGTCTCCTTTATATACCTCTCTGTTTTCTTCAGCTCCTTCAGATCTGTGATTCTAGCCTCCAGAGATCAGACTCATTCTCTGAGAGCCAGAAGCTCTTTGTACCAAGCACACACACAACCTCTCACCAACCAACAGACATTTGGCACTCGATGCAAAAGACTGGAAGGTCGCCCTCTTGCTGCTGGACTGCTGTCAGCATCTTAATATTGTTGAATTCTTCATTAATTTAGGTTGCTGTGGGAGTGGAATGTGTAAATCAGAGTCCTTTAAATTTATGTGATGTATTTAATGTTAATTTGGAAATGACCTGCAAGGGGATAATTAATCTAATTGATAAAGGCTAGGTCATCTGCTTTTTCTAGATAAATCCCTGATTGATTTTTTAAGGGAAAATGTCTCTTTTCCTCCTCTATGGGATAAAGAACGAGCTTAGGGTTGGGTGGGAGGGAAAGAAAGACACTAAAAGAAATTAACTACCTTCCCTAATCTTTTCTTTCAAAGCAAGGTGCACACAGCCAATAGAAGAAATTAACTGCCTCTCCTACATTCATAAGCACGTACACACATATACCCGCTCCTGCACACAGGCTCCACCACAGACTTCCACATGCGTACATACACAGGGCCTCTTCTTTGGCCACTGCCAGACCCTGTCTTCATCCGACACATGATGGGGTCCTACGGCAGCCCTCTCCTTCTTTGGCAGCTGCGGGATGGTGTCCTATGGCAGCCCTCTCCTTTTTTTCTCACCATGGGATGGGATCTGGGGCAGGCCTCTTCAGCAGCTGTGGGATGGAGTCTGGCGGTCAGTTACAGGAGAGGTCTAATATACCATCTGTGTACTTTATAAAGAGGTTCTCTAGGTTCTATATGCTTTCTGTTTCTTAATAAAATAAAACTATATATATTGTTTTCACTTTTGTTTGATTTTAAAATATCTGTTATGGACCAGACTACCCGAGCAATGCTAGGCACTTTTTGCTAGTGTTGTTTTAATCAATCAGGTCATCAACTTCAAAGTAAGATAAAAGCTCAAGTCAGGACTATGGCAGCATCTTTAGCCCATCTTCACTCTGCTTCCATAGAAGAAATCTGCGAAGCTACCACCTGGTCTTCTCTCCACCCCTTCACTGCTCATTACTGTCTAGAAAATGCTTCATGTCAAGATAGCAGTTTTGGATAAGCAGTTCTCAAAACATTATTTAACTAATTCCTTGAACTTTCTCACCTGGCTCTATCAAGTTACTTGTTGTATGCTTCACTGATGATATAAAATCATAAATACATGCAGCCCTCAACTTGGGAATCTCCACTTTCATGACTGATTACTGTCCTGTTTGTCAACAGAGAAGGCAAAGTTGCTTACTTGTAACAGGTGTTCTCCATAGACAGCAGGGCAAATCAGCTGCACAGTCCCGCCTTCTTCCCCTATAGAGTCTAATGCAAGCTTGCTATAAAGATCAGGGAGAATGGCACAGTACCAGCTGCACAGGAACACCTGCCTTTCTGATCTCTGAGAGAGCTTTTCTGTCTTGGCACCATTGGAGGACATCACTCACTTGTGTGGCTGATCTATCCTGCTATCTATGGAGAACACTTGTTACAGGCTGGGTCATTCTGGTAGGCTATGCAGGGGACCCAGGAGTCTGAATGTTGAGCAGTGGCCACATTAGTATCTGCTTAGATTACGACAAAGTTTTGTGAATAGACATGGAAAGGAAGGTGTTTCGGTTGTGAACTATGAGGTATCCTGAATTAAAACAAAAATTAAATCTTGTATGCTGGTCTACCCAAGATAGTAGAGTACAGATGACAAAAATGACAAAACCTGTCATGCCTAAGGAGCAATATTATTTATTTATCTATTTATTATTTTTATATACTGACATTCAATCTCAATTGAGATATCACACCGGTTTACATTCAGGTATTGTACCTGAGACAATGTAGGGTAAAGTGACTTGCCCAAGGTCACAAGGAGCGACAGCGGGACTTGAACCTTGGTCTCCTGGTTCATAGTCCACTGCTCTAACCACTAGGCTATTCCTTCCTCCCCCAATATATATATTCCTTCCTCCCCCAATATATATATTCCTTCCTATCTATTCCAATATCTATTCCTTCCTCCCCCAATATCTATTCCTATCTATTCCTTCCTCCCCAATATCTTATAAGTGGTTAAACTTTATATCTGGCAGCTAGGATATATCCTTAAAGTGCGGCCAGAAATAACTGGGCAGACCAAATGGCCCAGCTGGTCTTTGTGCTGTCATATACTATGTTACTACGTAAGCAACTTTGCAAAAGCTGCATGAAGGGGGGAGCAGTAGCCCACCACCTTAGTCTATCAAATGAAGTGTATAATAGTGTAATAGAAAAAATAATCTCAATAACAGAGCAGCAACCAAAGCAGAGACCTCGGGAAAACCAGGTCTCAATCAAAGCGAGAAGATGGGGGAAATGAGCAAGAAAGAGATCATAAATGAGGGCATGCTTGTTGGAATTAGAGCAGGCATTCAATAGGGAGCATGAGAAAAGGAAGAGAAGAGGGAGTTAGGTGGGGGATAGAGATAAGTTTGGAGAAGTAATGGATTGATGTGCACAGATGAGGAGATTGGAATTGATAGAGGAGGAGAAGAGAGGGAGAGGTAATGAGGATGAGATTCCTTCAGTGAGAGTGACTATGACTGAATGAGAAGAAGAAAAATTGGAAGCTTGAGAATAATGTACAAGGCAGAAGAGAGAATGGATGGACAGGTGGAAAATCCAGGGAAGAGGGGCAGTGGACTTTGTTCCGAATGGTTTGCAGTGGGGAAGGCTAACATTATGACAAGGAAGTGTGGTGAAGTCATAAGAAGTAAAGGAAAAAAAAGTTGACCTGAGTTGATCCTGTGGTGCACACCGTGAGGCATATCCTTCTGACCCAGTGACTGAACGAGCGTGGGGTGGCAGTACCCAAGTCCAGTGGACCATGGTGTTTTTTAAGCAGTCATAGCTGGGAGAAACAGGCAGATGAGCTCTGACCTCCCCACTATTTGACCCATTGGTTGAAGGACTGCTGGATGGCAAAAGCCCAGGCCCTTGGGGGGAGTCGCCACATTCTTAAGTGTATAAAGGCAAAGCAGCTGGGAGAAATATTCAGATGCACTGCAAGTACCTAAGTAGCTGCTTATGTACCTTCCCCAGGAACCTTAGCCTCTGGTCCTAAGCAGAGGTTCCAGCACCTGCCACCTACTTCCCACTGATTTTGGTCCTCTCTTATAGGAGGCTTCCCCCCAATGGATCCAGAATGCACATTCATAAAGTCCCATGGCATTGTGGCATTACTTTAACCTAACAACCTTTTTACAAAAAGAAACACAAATTAAGAGGGTGATTCCATGGGAAAACAGGAAATTACTTCAAAGCATTTTTGCTGGCAAGATACTAGAAAATTAATAGTGCAGTATAAAAGGCAGATTCCGGGTAAAAGAGGAGCAAGGTACTTAATCCTGAAGAAGAAATGTTGACAACACTTCCCCTTTTAAATTTACAAATTATGCTCTCCAGGGTGCATTGTAAGATTGAGGATCGATCACAAAGTCTGAGCTCCAATCCAATTATTTCTCTAGAATAAGCTTCTTTTCTCTAGATTGGGATTATAGTTATTCAAAAAAATTGAAGAAAAATCACTAAGCTATTGCTTCAGTGGGCCCGGTGATGGTCTGGATTGCCTTTGATATTTGACAATAATTAAGGTGGAGGAGGGGCAAACCCCCACTCTCCCTATCTGCTTTATTGCCAGCATCTCCGGTTCAGGCAAATCACTTTTCTCCCAGGACAAGTAGGATGGTAGTCCTCGCATATGGGTGACGTCATTAGGCAGAGCCCTATTACGGAACACTTTGACTGGCACACCGAGCATGCTCAGCATGCCATGATCCCTGTGTCCACAGGGATCTCCCTTCAGTCTCTTTTTTTCCGTGCTGCAGTTTGCCTCGCATTTAGGAGCCCTGTGAGATTTGTTTTCTCACAACATTTCCTCAAGGAAAAACAAAGATTTACTTCACAAATAATTTCCCTACATGGGTCTCCCTTCGCGTACATTTTCATCGGCACTCGGTGAGGACTATTCTGTGTTCTCCTGTTGGTTACCAGTTGTTTGCGGCCCTCTTTTTTTCTCTCCCTATGTCTATCACACTCTGCCCCACGATGCCCGCGGGTGTCCTTGCTGCAATCTTCCATCGGACCTAGAGGGATCGGGGCGTCCATGGTTCCCATTGATGCCATGGAGGCTGCCATCAACCACATCGCGGCCACCATCGATGCCGCCGTCGAGGCTCCCATTGATCCGTCGATGCCACCGTCAATACTGTCGAAGCCGCTGTCGATTACCTCCATCGATGCCTCAGTGCCCTTGACTAACAAAAACGCTCCATACTTCGGGATCTCAATCAGAGCCCCTGTGTAATCCTCGGGTGAAAAACTGCCAGGAGCAGTAGAGGCACAGTGACCGGCCATCACCGATGCCATCCAGGACATCGGTGGCATCTTCCTCTGTGCTGGAGAATGACGGGGCCGAGCACCGAGGGAAACATTGTCACCACCACGGTAACTGTCCGTCACCGACGCCATCCTGGACATTGGTGGCAGCTTCCTCTGAGCTGGAGAATGACTAGGCCGAGCACCAAGGGAAACATCATCGCCGGCACCTACAGGGTTCCGCATTTGATGCCGACACCGATACCACATCGGCATCTATGTCCATCAAGCCAGTTGCGAAGCGGGCCAGGGTACAAGAGTCTCCATGCTCCTCTGCACCCAAGGCACTGAGGCATTCCTCACCGACATTGGTGCCGGGTACTGAGCCACCATAGATCCATGTGGAAGTGCCAGTAATGCCTAGCCTGCCTCCCCCTGTAGCTGCGTTACCTATACCAACTTTCAGGGAGGAGCTGGACGTCCTTGTCTGCCAGGCTGTACTTGATGCCTTCTGGAGTCTACAACCTCAATCGATGCCGGCCCCATACCGGCCCCAACACCGGAGCCATCGATATTTGCACCATTGTGACACCGCCTCGCTGCCCTCATCGGTACCCTACCAATGACAGCCTAAGTCATCGACGCTGACTCATCCTTCTGAGCCTCCACAGGCCCCTATACCTATCCTGGGATCCTCAAAGGGCGATGGGGTCTCTAATCCCGCTTCAGCACCGATCCCATCGAGACCTAAACCAACCTCCTCTCGGAGCCTTCCCCACCAGAAGAGTGGAGACAATCCCTCCAAATGAAATCCCCTTTGCCACTTTTGTAAAGGAAATGTCTGAAACCATCCTTTTCGACCCGGTCACTAAAGAGCTCTAGAAGTTTTCGGGAGGGTCTAGGTTGTAAAATCTTCTGGGGATCCATGTTGGTGTCACATGTTGCTGTTTACCAGCTATGTTTGACACAACACAGAGGGAACCTCACTGCCATCAACATGAAGTTCGAACAATATGTGATTGCTTTGAAACGTCCTCCCGTTGCCAGCAACAGGACTCGGTGCTAGATGGTGAACTTGGCTTACGGCCCCTGATTTACGGCCTGAAGTCCATACACCGCAGATCATCTTTGTGCACAAGATCCAGCAGACAGTGCCTCAATTGCAAGACCACTGCGAGACCCTGCGACAGCTCTCTACATTTCTTGCAAATCCTTCCTCCTCGGCTAGAAAACCAGTGAAGAGGGATGCTAGAAGGACCTTTTACCGCTCACATGAGTACTATCCAGCTCCCGCGTGAGACCAACCAATCCACTTCAAAAAGCACGTACACGTCAACAACTGATATCCAGATCACACCAGCTCTGCCAGTCGGGCAGGCTTCTGGATTTTGAAGCCTTGCCAGAAAACAGAATGGTCCATCCTACTGAGGACCAGGGCTCGGGGCACCGTTCCCCGGACACAGCATGTCAGAGGATCTTAATCCCGCTATTTCTTACTTCCAAGGAAAACAGGCGATCTCTGCCCATCCTGGACCTCAAATCTCAACAAATTTCTTCAGAAAGAAAAGTTCAGTATGGTGTCTCTCGGCACCATGCTTCCCTTACTACAACAAAGAGGTTGACTCTATTCTCTGGACCTTCAATACGCTTCATAGTGAGTCAACAGCATTTTCAATACCAGGTTCTGCCATTCGAACTAGCTTCGACACCTCATGTATTACACCAAAATGCCTAGCGGTGATTGCCACTCCTCTACGAAAAAACAGCATTCACTTGTTTCCTTACCTGGACGACTGCCTGATAATGAGTCAATCCAAACAAGGAGCTCTAAATTCTCTAAGACGCACTATAAATCTACTAAATTTGCTGGGATTTCTGATCAACTACCATAAATCCCATATGGATCTGTCTCATCTCCTTGCCTCCATCGGACCAGATCTGGGCACTACAGTCCAAAAGGCCTTCCAGCCCAAAAACCGCGCAGACATCGTATCAAACTGTCCACATCTCTGCGCATGCAGTATAGCCTCAGCCCATCAGTTATTCCCATTGCTGGGCTACATGACTTCCACGGTCCATGTCACTCCTATGGCCAGACTAACCATGGGAAAAACTCAGTGGACTTTAAAATTTCAGTGGCTCTAAGCCATTTAACCGCTTTCATCCCTGATCCATGACACCGATCCAGTAAGCAATTCCTCAGGTGACTTAGGCCACGGTCGCATCCATCTTGGGTTGGGGAGCTCATATTAATAACCTCCAAACCCAAGATGTGTAGACTCCGCTCGATGAACAGTTTCAGATCAACTTCCTGGAGCTTCGAGCCGTAAGTTATTCCCTTTATACCTTCAAACACTGCCTCTCACACAAAACTGAGTGGATACAGACAAGAAGACAACATAGTGGCAATGTGGTACTTGAACAAGCAGGGGCACACAGGCTTTTATCGGCTCTACTAGCAAGCCAAGCCACGCAGATCGGGGCCTGGGCCCTTGCACATTCAGTGCATCTCTGGGCCACGTATCTAACAGGCATACCGAATGTACTATCAAACCATCTCAATCGATGTCTCCATCCCCACGAGTGGTCTCTAAACCCATGTGTAGCGAGCAAAATCTAGCACTGAGGTCAACCAACTATCGACCTCTTTGCGTCCGAATTCAACCACAAAGTTGGACAGATTCTGCACCCTACACAGGCAACGACATGCATTAGCCATGGTCGCCTTTGCTTGGCCCTGGAACAAAGGCCTCCTATATACGTCTCCTCCGATACTGCTCATAGCCAAAAAAACTCTCGTGGAGTTACAGCAGGAAAGGGGTTTAATAATTCTCATACCCCAGTACTGGCCTTGACAAGTATGCTTCCCCATACTTCTCGACCTATCAATCCAGGAACCAATTCGCCTGTCCACAACTCAATCTCATAACACAAAATCACGGCAATTTATACCATCCGAACCTTCAAAACTTTTTCCTAATGTTTATCAGGTACTTGTAGCTTCACGAAAACTTTACACACGTAAATCTTACCATTCGAAATGGACAGGATTTACCAAATGGTGTACACAAAAAGGTATTGGCCCCTTTTCCTGCCCCACTCCATCTCTATTAGGCTGTATAGGATACCTTTTGGATTCTGGTCTCCAGAATCCTCTGCACAGGTACACCTCAGTGCCATTTCAGCGTACCACCAGGGAGTAGTAGGGTATGCCCTGATAAAGGCTCAACCCCTTGTGAGTCAGCTTATCATTGGCTTTCTACAACTTAAGCCTTCCTCTGCGATCAACGGTTATGGAATGGGATCTAAATGTAGTGCTCATAAGGCTCATGAGTTCCCTGTTTGAGCCTTTGCATTCCTATGACATTAAAAATTCTAACATGGAAAATTATTTTCCTCGTAGCCATTACATCTGCTCAAAGGGTCAGTGAGTTACAAGCCCTTGTTGCATACTCACCCTACACTAGGTTCCTCTGTGACCAAGTGGTCCTCTGTACTCACCCTAAATTTCTTCCTAAGGTGGACACAGTCTCTCCCCTTACTCAGTCTATAGTCTGCCTACTCTTTTTCCCACAGCCTCACTCTCACCAGGGTGAGAGGTTTTTGCACATCTTGGACTGTAAGCGTGCAGTTGCATTCTATCTAGACTGCACTGCAGTCCATAGGAAATCCACCCAACTCTTTGTTTCTTTTGACAAAAACAAGCTGGGAGTTGCAGTGGACAAACAAACTCTCTCCAACTGGCTAGCAGACTGTATCGAATTCTGCTATGAGGAAGCAGGCCTTCCTCTCCAGGGGTGAGTGAAGGCATATTTTGTAAGGGCCATGGCAACGTCGGTAGCTTACGATCGTTCAGTACCAATTGCCAACATCTGCTAGGCTGCGACATGGAGCTCTCTTCACACATTCGCAGCCCACTATTGCTTAGATAAGGACAGCCATCCAGACTCTGCCTTTGGACAATCTGTCTTGAAAAAAAATTTTTTTTCCAGTATAATGCCCCACTCCTTCCACAACCACGTGCTGTGATTTCAGGCTGCCTCATCATTGCCAATAGCACCCCAATTATTGTGCCTGCTGCACGAGTGGTCTGCTATTGGCCTGTTGTAATATGAGTCAGCCTGTAGCTTGCTAATCACCCATATATGAGGACTACCATCCTGCTTGTCCTGGGAGAAAGTGGCGTTGCTTACCTGTAACAGGTGTTCTCTCAGGACAGCAGGATGTAGTCCTCATGAAACTCATCTGCCATCTTCGCGGAGTTGGGTCCACTTTCGTTTTGTTATTTTATTGTTCGCTCGCACTTTTGTGCTACAAACGAGACTGAAGGGAGACCCCTGCTGGATGCAGGGTCAGTGCATTGCCGGGCATGCTCAATGTGCCAGTCAAGGTTTCTAGAAACTTTGACAAAAGTGTTCCCTAATAGGGCTCCGCCTAATGATGTCACCCATATGTGAGGACTACATCCTGCTGTCCTGGGAGAACACATGTTACAGGTAAGCAACTCTGCTATCCCTTTTGGTATGATGCTAATTTTGTTACTTTTTGAAATAGAAGGGATGAAATGCCTTTATTATTTAACTATACTTGTTTCTCTTTTTCAGAACAATGGAGAAGAACAAAAAGAAAGGAAAAATCTTTTGAAGGAGAGGTGCCGACATTTGGTCTGTGGATCAATTTTTATTGCTGAAATTTTTTTCGTACCTCATGGCTTATATTTTTATTTTATTATTATTTTTTTTATTTTTTTGGAAAGCCACGGTTCTATACCCTGCCATGAACCTTTGCTCTAGCCCTGCATCCCTCTTCACCTGCCACAGGAACGAGGAGAAGACAGGGAACGTGCTAAAAGCCAGGCAGCATAACGAGTATGTCTGGTCTCATTCCTGAGTGAAGCCTGTCAGACATTCCATCAAGCTTCTTTTTTTTTTTTGGCATGGAAGTAGTGCCCTCAGCTGGTAAAATGTGAGAGGTGGGATGCAGAAGCGTGCCATGTTCTGCGGCTGCTCTCGGTGTCCCATGGGAAACACCGTCGTGTGATATATATTTTTGCTTGCCTGTGAAGCGCTTCCATTCCAGGCTCTCGCTGCATTCTCGCTGTGCTTGTGCTAAAGAAAGAGGAAGCTGCACTCAGCCCAGGGGGGGATGGGGCCTGAATCTGCCAACTAATGGAGGAAAGGGGAGAGAAAAGGGGGATCCTTTTGCTGGATGGGAGAAGCTTAGATCCTGCTCCTCTCCTTTCCAGCTCTCTTTAGTCTCGCTCACTGCCTTGCTTTGGATTACCTTTTTTTTTTTCTTTAGTTTCACAGTCTGCCTGATTTCTTTGACTTTTAACAACACTTTCCTACAACAGTGGAGACTGAGACAGCTCCAGTGAAAGCATGTCCTGTATCTCTCTCTCTCTCTCTCTCTCTGTTACACCAAAAGCTCTAGTGCACTTGTCTGCCTTTGCATGAAGAATAGTTGTCAGGATCACAGAAGTAGCCCGCCCGTCTGTCTGTTTTTTGCCTCTCTGTAAAGAGTAAACTCCATTTTAAACCCACAATGGCAGGAACATAAGAAACTGAAATCCGTGTGTCTTCCAAATATTAATTTTTGCTGTTTTGTTTTTTTTTTGTCCAGTAAATGAAGGTAAAGATTTTTAAGAAGCATTGCATAGATATGCATAATTCCTTGCTGCTGCTTTCATGGATACTGCTTCCAGATTTGTGACATTACTGCCTGTCACTATGGCAATAGCTCTGATGGCATAAACAGGATTAAATCTTCATGAGCAGGCAGCAAAAGATGGGATATAAAAGATTCGCTGGCTGCAGCGTTGTCAGATTTTTTTTTTCAGTTTGGGAAGTGGGTGTAGCAGTATGTTGATTTATGGCCTGGCATTTCCTTAAGTGTTACTGCTTTAGTGAAGAAATTTGTATGAAGAAAAGGCTTGCATTTATTTGAAAAACAGCCGGTAATGATGGCTTAAACCGATTTGTAGCCATTTGCAAACTGACGGCATCGCTTCTTGCAACACACACACAGAACACAAATGCTCCCCCACCCACCTCAGAAGCGCTGGTAGCATTGGTTCTCCAAACCGGAGCAAAGCGTCAAACTTCCTGAGAGCCTGAGGAAAAATGAGCTCAGGTTATAGGAATATAAACTCCCGCTTCTGAGTTCTTCTTCTTTTGGCTTATAGCCTACTCCTTAGTTCTTAATTCCTTCTGACACTTGCAACTCAGTAATGTATTGTTGCCAGATTAGTTCATCTGCGCTCATTCATACAGACTAAAAAAAAAAAAAATAATGCTCATGTGACTGACACAATAACCATGATTTCTGATCACGTGACACAATTTTAACCATAAGATATGCGTGATCATGTGACTTGCACACATTAACCATAAGAGATTGCAAACACTCAGAGGTTTAGGAGAGTTTATCTCCCTTTTTAAAACATGTAATCCCTTTATATTTCTTTTTAAGTGATGTATAACTGTATGGATGTAGCTAGAAATGAATTTGTTTTAATATTTCAGGTAATGTATCCCTCACCTTCCTCCCCAAACCCCTTTCCATATGCCCGAACCCCATCCTTTTCCATTTCCTTGGATTTTGATAGGGTCTCTGAAGCAAACCTTTTTTTTTTCTGATTGTGTATTAATATAATAAAGTTGTCATGTTAAACAGCATTGGGGATGGGTTGTCTGCTTTATTGTGTGCCCTGGGAGCTGCTGGAGCTTTCCAAGTCAAAGGAGAGTTGCTACATGCAAAGGTGGGAGGGGATAGATATTTAGATAGATATATCCCTGAGATACCATTCTCAGCTCTGGCCTTTGGAATTCCAATCTGTCACAAATCCTAGATAAAATGAGTTTAAGGGTTGCAGTTGACCTCAGCGTTAGAGGCCCGTGGTTAGACAAAATTTCTCACTGTTTTACCAATTCTTTTCTTGAACTAGAATAGCAGGGTAAGATTTGAGATACAGGGGCAAGGATGTGTGATGATTCAGGAATGGCATAAAAGGTGTATGCCTAGGTCTAGCTCAGCAGCAGAAGACCCATGATCAATTCCTAGGCCAGCCAGAGCCGGGGCTGCCATGGAGGCAGTGTTCGTTACCCATGGGGAGGAGAGGAGATGGGTGTCTCACATAATGGGGGCATCTCCTGGCCAGACTCCAGATCCCTGCTTATTGGATTCTGGAGGGTGCTGTTATCTGTGGACGCTGGAGCTGCAAAGGCTGAGCTGAATTGGGAGGGGATAGAAATGGGAGGGGAAAGGGGAATCCTAGGTGGATGTGAATGAAGATGTATTGTTCTGTAGCCCAAAAGAGCCCAGAAACGGCCAGGCCAAAAAAACCCAAAGTGGGTATGTCTAGGCTGTATTGTGCTAGCGCAGTATTGCATGGGGCTTTGCTACTAACTCATTAAATTTAGGAGATAAAATGGCATCAATTGATCATGATGCATTAGCAGAGATGTGAGCCAGAACTATAATAGCATGCCAGGATAGAGGTACAGTGGTAGAATTGAGTGTGGACTGTTGTATTAGAATAGAAGGGGTTGCTATAGAAATGCAATGCATAGGAAGAGAGAGATGGCAAAGCTTGTATGGCAGTTTGTGTTGTGGCTGGCTTTAAAAGGTGACCCTTTTCATGAGAACTAAAAAATGTATTGCACCACCTTCCATTGTTTGTTCAAGAAACATGCAAAGGAAAAATGGTTACTTACTAGCTCAGTCTCAAATTTGGGAGTAAGCATGTCACTGCAAATGTTGGATTTTCTAACTAAAACTTTAGATATTTATGAAAAAAAGCCAGTACATAACTTATACATATATGACTAAATAAAAATCAGTAGCAATAATTATGTACAGATTTACAGTCCTGCATTAACAAATGCTTTGTTACAAATATGCAACAAATATAATATATCTGACAGATGAGTCCAAACATATTAAGTTTTGTTGTGGGCCAGTCGTGCATGTATCTTAGGGTAGAGAGCGTCACTGAAGGTGAGCAGTTCACTTGAGTTGTCCAGTGGTCACGTGACTGTTCATGGCATTGAATGGGAAGATTTTTCCTGGCAAAGCTTTACAAGCCTTTTGCTGCATCGTTCCTACACTGCCGTTGCCTCGCAGTGCCCTTCACTTCATTTTTACCCACCAAGACCGTCAGATGCAGTTTATATACTCCGTGTCCCCACAGAATTGAAAAACCTGCTTTTCCTTCAGGCTTGTTTCCTAAACCCCCTCACTTTAGAGTCGATGGCACTTTTAAGAGTTTTCTTTTGACTTTGTCATTACACCGAGTTGGTATACAGTTCTTGTTAATGCAACCACACCAACTGGTCTGGCTGAAATTTGCTGTCTTTTGGAAGGCTATCCTAGTTTCATTTTGCTTTGTTGACTTTCTTCACATCAGAAAAGCAGACCAGTACCTTCAGGTTCTGTAGCAAGGGCCTACAGAAAATGTCCATTACTCATAACAGCATTGTCAGAGAGATCTACCCAGGAGGAATTTAACAAAGCAACTTTATTAGTTTCATTTATGTTTGAACAAGAGCCTGACATGGTTATGTGCCTTTACTTCTGCAAGTCTCAAATGTTATTTCAGGGGCAAAGAATTTGGATCAGTCCAGATATGTCTAAAGCAGCTTAGGAGAGCAGGAAATTTATTGCTGTGCGCCAGAAGTCTTGTGCTCTGGCCACAGATTTTTGTTCCTGTGGTATCCCTGGCAATGTTTAATATGTTGGTGTTAAATACTAATTTTTTGCCCTGAACAACTGCATTTTGTTTTGGACTCCAAGAAGATTACTGGCGCTCCACCCCATGGCTTCTAGTAGGGTGATGGGTTAACTGGCTGCAAAAATGCCAGGTTCCTGTTCGCTGAATGTGTAGTAGTGTAATATGGATTGGTGTGCCTTCTGTTAATGCTTTTTGCCATTTTTCCTAAGGTATTGATTGTTTTTCTTACAGCTGGATGTCCTTTATTTCTTGTGTAAGGTATTATTGTCTATTATTTGGAAATCTTATTAAAAAAAAAAAAGTAGTTTATTATTGACCATCATAGTGTTTACTACAAATGGAGATGAGGCCATGATGAGTCATATTGTGGGATCTGCTCAAAGAGGTCATTGATAGCAGCATGGGCACAGGTGTGTAGGCTCCTTGCCTGTTTTGCTGGAGAATCAAAGTCCATCTCCTCAAAGCTAGCATCAAAGACTCAACATGAAAACCATGGCGTTACGTTACATAAACTGCTGGTGGCCGAGCCACACCAAGGATCCCCTTGACATTTTCAACTGTTTAGTCAGAGGACAGGCAGAGAGACAGAGGCAGAGCACTCCAGAAAACTCTCATTTCTCCATGCAAGCTTTATTGAGGGTACTAAGTGCTCATGTAGAATCAGAGAAGGCCAGCACTGCGGATCAAGCAAAGGCTCATCAGGCTTGGGTGCAGAGCTCTGAGAGCAAGAAAGTTCAGGAGGTTCTTCACCTTTCAAAATGGCAGCAACTGGAGGTGAGCTCTGCCTTTCAGATTCAGACAATGCCATGCCAGTCTCCAAAGAGCCAAGCCTGAGCTTTTGCCATTGATCTCCAGCGAGCCATGGAGGATATAAACTTCTCTGTGAAGCCCACTTTAAGACAGAGTTGGAGAGGTACCTGCCAAATGCAGTAGAGTCCCATGTCAAGCACTTCAACTTCTTTTAGTGATGTGGAGGGGGACAAGGATCTGGCAATCTTCCTCTTGGCACCAAATATGTCAGTACTGACCCTCGGCACGGCTGGGGTTGAATGGGTGCACAGCAGGAAGTTTCCTCTGCCTGGATAGCGCTAGGTCCCACTGCTCAAAGAGTTTGGTTTTAGGCCACAGAGGTGTTTTGGCTTCAGAGTTGGTGCATACCCAGCTATCCATTCAGACAATGTTTTCTGAGTCTGAGAAGTACTGGGGCCATACTTACCTGGATATTTTACTGTTCCAAATTGAAATATCTGTTTGCCCTCTTATCAGGACCCTCTCTGACACAAGCCAGTAATAGTTTGCCAACTGAAGACATTTCCTGCCCTGATTGTAGCCAGACACTGCCTAAGACCAGCTTCTTTGAGTTGCAGGTTAAGGGTAAGAGTAGGCCAATTCTCAGCCTTCTTGAATATTTGCATATTCCTAAAGAGTTGGTGGCAGCCATGCAGGGCAGTTCTTGGAGTGAGAATCTAGGACATTTCCCTTTGCCCATACCTTGGTAAGTGCCAGTAGAAAGGCAAAAGGGTGTAATGCTTCAGGAGTGACATTTATTTATTTGTAGAGTTTTATATACCGTTATTCGGTAGAGCCATCATAACTGTTTACAAAATATGAAAAAAGGTAAAGGTTGGGAGAGGTGAGGAAGGAGATGGATGCTGCAGCACTGCATGAGGAGCTGCTTACTGCTGGAGCGAGGTGAGGAGGGGATTTGAACACTGGGCCTAGTACAAGGAGGATCTGAATCCATCGGGGAGGTGAGAAGGTAAATGCTATCTCCTTCCCCATCTTGGAGTCATCAATGCAAATTGAACTGTCCTGGCACCTTAATCCTCCAAAAGATCCATGCTGCCATGTGTTCTGCTACAGCTATAAGGGGATCAGAGTGCTGATAGGGTAACAGAGGAGAGAATAGAGGGTCAGCATCGGGTTTGCATGAGAGTCATGTGGAAAGGAAGACTGAAATAGGGTAAGGGAAGTGAAGGGAATGAGACAGACATGGAGGGAGCTTAAAGGGGTAAGAACTTTACCTAGGGCAAGTCTTGCCTCACAAATCTGCTTCACTTTTTTGAAGGAGTTAATAAACATGTGGATAAAAGTGAACCAGAAGATATAGTATATTTGGATTTTCAGAAGGCGTTTGACAAAGTTCCTCATGAGAGGCTTCTAGGAAAAGTAAAAAGTCATGCGATAGGTGGCGATGTCCTTTTGTGGATTGCAAACTGGCTAAAAGACAGGAAACAGAGAGTAGGATTAAATGGACAATTTTCTCAGTGGAAAGGAGTGGACAGTGGAGTGCCTCAGGGATCTGTATTGGGACCCTTACTTTTCAATATATTTATAAATGATCTGGAAAGAAAATAAGGCGAGTGAGATAATCAAATTTGCAGATGACACAAAATTGTTCAGAGTAGTTAAATCACAAGCAGATTGTGATAAATTGCAGGAAGACCTTGTGAGACTGGAAAATTGGGCATCCAAATGGCAGATGAAATTTAATGTGGATAAGTGCAAGGTGATGCATATAGGGAAAAATAACCCATGCTATAATTACACAATGTTGGGTTCCATATTAGGTGCTACAACCCAAGAAAGAGATCTAAGTGTCATAGTGGATAACACATTGAAATTGTCGGTTCAGTGTGCTGCGGCAGTCAAAAAAGCAAACAGAATGTTGGGAATTATTAGAAAGGGAATGGTGAATAAAATGGAAAATGTCATAATGCCTCTGTATCGCTCCATGGTGAGACCGCACCTTCAATACTGTGTACAATTCTGGTCGCCGCATCTCAAAAAAGATATAATTGCGATGGAGAAGGTACAGAGAAGGGCTACCAAAATGATAAGGGGAATGGAACAACTCCCCTATGAGGAAAGACTAAAGAGGTTAGGACTTTTCAGCTTGGAGAAGAGACTACTGAGGGGGGATATGATAGAGATGTTTAAAATCATGAGAGGTCTAGAACGGGTAGATGTGAATCGGTTATTTACTCTTTCGGATAGTAGAAAGACTAGGGGGCACTCCATGAAGTTAGCATGGGGCACATTTAAAACTAATCAGAGAAAGTTCTTTTTTACTCAATGCACAATTAAACTCTGGAATTTGTTGCCAGAGGATGTGGTTAGTGCAGTTAGTATAGCTGTGTTTAAAAAAGGATTGGATAAGTTCTTGGAGGAGAAGTCCATTACCTGCTATTAAGTTCACTTAGAGAATAGCCACTGCCATTAGCAATGGTAACATGGAATAGACTTAGTTTTTGGGTACTTGCCAGGTTCTTATGGTCTGGATTGGCCACTGTTGGAAACAGGATGCTGGGCTTGATGGACCCTTGGTCTCACCCCATATGGCATTTTCTTATGTTCTTAACTGGGGGGAAGGCAGTAGAAGGGTGTGGGAAAGCCAGAAGGGGATGGTGTGTGTGGAAGAAAGCCAGAAGTGATGATGTGGGGAGGGGTGACAGAGCCAGAAATGGTATCAGAATGGAGGTGGGGCAGAGGTGGTGATATGGGAGAGAGAGAGTGTGTGTGAGCCAAAATAGGGAAGGTGACTGAGCTAAGGTTGGTGAAGGAGAGAGGAGGATGGGTGACTGCCATATTGTAGGTCAGGGGTGCTCAAACTGGTCCTGTGGGGCCTCCAGTCAGTCAGGTTTTCATGATATCCCTAAAGAAGTATGTATGAGATTTATTTGCATGCACTACCTCCTGGCTATACAAAATATTTCTATTGCATGTTCATTAGGGATATTCTGAAAACCTGACTTGGGGGGGGGGACGGGGACTAGGTACCCTTGCTATACGTAGTGAAGTGGTGTAGGGAGGGGGGACAAAGAGCTAGATGTGGTGAAGGGAGATAGGAAAGCTACAGAAGCAAAGGGGGGAGGGGAGAAAGGGAGAATGAGAGCCAAAGATAGTGATTGGGAGGTGGAATGATTTCAGAGAGAGAGAGACAAAAGGGTGATGTGTATGAGATATCCAGAAAGTGTGATGGCAGAGGGTGAATAGGAGAGAGCCAGAGAGAGTACTGGAAGGGAGGGGGAAAGAGAGGAGATGGGGGTAGAGGTGGACACAGGGGAAGAGAGGATACTGGTGTTGGGAATAAGGAAAAGGGATGAGGGTTGGGGGGAAAAGAAGGTCGGTGGAATATTGGTGCTGGATCGAGAGGAGAGAAGGCAGCAATTAAGATGAAGTAGAGTGAGAAGTGTTGGGGTGCTGAGCCTCCATTTACTGTTCTTGTGGGGTGTGAGGGATTTTATACAGTGTTGCTGAGAGATCCTTGAGAGGGCAGGACTGGGGAATTCAAAGAGAGAGACCGAGACTGTGGGAAGAGATAAAGAAGGCAATGCTGATCAGAGTGGTGGGAAGCAGGAGGGTTGCAGAGAGACTGGAGGGAACAAGGTGGGACGTTTGCGAGAGAGTGAGCGAAAGGAAAGAAATACAGGAAGAGAAGGAGGGAACCTTTCTCCTTTCCTCCCCCTAGGCAGTTGAAAACGGTAGGCTCTTAAGTACTGTGCAGTCTAATTCCTTGGCTCTTGGGATGACCCCTGACTTGTATGCCAACAAGAAGAGCTAGGGAAACACTGAAAACCCCACCAATCCCTCTTCCAGAGATGTACATGGACCTGTCCCAATGAAGCAGCATTCAGGTAAGTTTGAAATGAACCGACATGCCTTGGGTCACGGCAGAAGCCTCTGGTGGTTCCTGCACACCGCCAGCTTTAAGCACAAGTGCTAATTATATTTGCATATGAAAAATCTAAGCAAGGTACAATCCTGATGTTAAAAATGCACATCCAACAATCTGTTATCCATTATAACCCATCTCCCCATCCCAATTCAAAACTCAAGTCCTGCAATCCACAACCAAAAATGTAGCCACAGTAATAACACTAAGGTTTCTCAACATAACATAGCTGAGCAATGCAGGAAAAATGCTCACTTTCCTAGCGTGTAGTCAGGACCAATGGGTATTGTACTCTCCTGAGAGCAGATGGGAGATGGAGTCAGATTTCAAAGCTGACGTCACCCTATATATACCCGTGCATTAAGCTTAGCTCTTCAGTATTTCTCAGTCTCCATAGCAGATGCGAACACTATCCCAAATGAGAATAGTGTAACATTTGCAATAGGAAAGAAGAAAGAAAATGTACCTTTAAGAAGAGAGCCCCGCTTCTCCTGAGGTGAAACCTAAGGATCCCTCCCCCAGTCGAGATTTCCTGAGGTGATTTTTGATATCCCTCAGAGGTGAGCCTTGGTCTGGCAGCCTGTTCCCGGCATGGACTTAGACCCCAGGGTGGCTAAAAGGCACCAGGTGCGGATTTGAGCGAGGCGGTGAAGGTATTTCCCTCTACCCACCACAGCTGGAGACTGCCCGGCACGTGACCGGTAAGCGCCGAGACCAGGTAAGGTAGAAACCTTTACATTTAAGTCTTCAAGGCTCGAATATTCGTACCGATCTTTCTCCCGGCGAGGTTTAAAGGGCTCTGATCAGGTTGAGCAGCCCTGTTTTGGCTAGGCCCCGATTCGGTACAAGGGTCCACATACATGGAGACCTTCTGGGGGGGGGGTGCCATCTTGCAGGCGGGGTCGTCGGCGCCATTTTCCCCCCTTGACCGGCAGTACGTGCAGGGCAGGCACCCCTCCCCCACAGGAAGGCACCTCTGGGGCTCCTACTATAACCGTTCCTGGGATCAACATGGACCCAGGGAGTTTCTCCCGGGTGGAATTTTTTTTAAGGGCTGCAAACTTTTGTCCAGGCACAACCTGGGTAATTGCCAGGTTCTTGTGGTCTGGTTTGGCCTCTGTTGGAAACAGGATGCTGGGCTTGATGGACCCAGGTCTGACCCAGCAAGGCAATTTCTTATGTTCTTATAACCAGCCCCTGCTGCGCACCAGGCTCACCCCCTGCCAGAAGCACAAGACCTTCCCAGCACCTCCCGGGTTCCTCGAGACATGCCTCTCCTAACCAAGAACCTCCCTCATAGGGATCCAGACACCTCAGAGGATGAAAGTGACTCCCTGGAAGAAGGAGAAATCCCTCCAGGGATGGAACCATACCGAACCATGCTTTGATTCTTTCACAAGGACGAATTACCAGCCCTTGTTTCCCAGATTCTGAAGACGCTGGGCATTCCGGGCACGGACCCTATGACAGAACCAAAGAAGAACCCTATTTTGGTGTCCCTCCGTAAGGCCTCATGCTACTTTCCTATGATGGAGGCCATCCAGGAACTGATTGATCTGGAATGGAATGCCCCGGAGGCAAGCTTCAAAGAGGGGGCGGACCCTAGAAGTCCTATATCCTTTGGAACCCACAGCCAAGGAACGCCTACATTTCCCAAAAGTGGACACTATGGTCTGTGCAGTCTCAAAGCACACAATTCCCGTTGAGGGAGGAGCGGCACTGAAGACACCAGGACAGACGACTGGAGTCCATCCTTAAGCAGACTTTTGACGCAACAGCAACGACACTGCAAATTGCTTCCTGCTGCGCATTGGTGGCACGTTCCTGCTTGCTTCTCTCGAGAGACGCAACTACATCTGGAGAACCGATGGAACCTTGGCGTCCTTCCTCATGGACACAACCTCAGCCAGAGGCGCCTCCTCAGTAGTGGCAGCTAGAATACAACTATGGCTACGGAATTGGTCTGCTGACGCGACATCCAAAACTAACCTCACGAGAATGCCTTTTAAAGAATCTCTCTTATTCGGAAGCGAATTGAAGAAGTTAGCCAACAAATGGGGCAAATCTCCAGTGCCCTGACTACCAGAAGATAGGAATAAAAGACCTCGGCGCTCCTCCCCCAGAAGAACCAAGGGCAGAGGATCACAGCGCTTTAGACCCTACAAGAACACACAGTTCCAGGCAACTTGTCCCTCAGGAAAGTCTCAGTCCTTTCGGAACAGACACACCAAGAGGGGAGCAGGATCTGGGGCAGGCTCCAGCCATACCCCACAATGAGAAGAAGCAGACCCATCCACAGGAAGAAGTTATAGGGGGTCGACTTGCCCTCTTCTAACAAAGATGGGTCGAGATAACATCGGACAAGTGGGTCCTAACTATAATTCGAGAAGGGTACTCTCTGGAATTCCGCTGCATCCCTCGAGACAAGTTTGAGATCACCCTGCCACTGTCACTCCAAGAGACTGGCAGTAGAAACCACACTAGCAAGACTACTCAGTCTGAAGGCAATAACCCTGGTTCCCATGCCCCAACAAAATACTGGCCACTCTTCCATCTATTTTATCGTCCCCAAGAAGGAAGGAGCATCGCGGCCCATCTTGGACCTCAAGAACGTCAACCGTTACCTGAGGGTACCACACTTCCGCATGGAAACCCTATGCTCCGTTATAATGGCAGTGCAACCGGGAGAATTTTTAACCTCTCTGGACCTATCCAAAGCCTACCTTCACATCCCAGTCCATCAGGACCACTAGCGCTTCCTGCGCTTTGCGATACTGGGTCATCACTACCAGTTCCGGGTGCTACCCTTTGGCCTAGCTACTGCCCCAGGACCTTCACCAAAATTATGGTGGTCGTGGTGGCAACACTGAGGAAAGAAGGAATCCTGGTACATCCTTACTTGGACGATTGGCTGATCAGGGCAAATTCTCCGGAGGAGAGTCGACAGGCGACCACCAGAGTCAAGATCCTACTGCAGGAGCTTGGATGGGTCGTGAACACAGCCAAGAGCTGCCTTCAGCCCTCCCAGTCCCTAGAGTACCTGGGGGCCCAGTTCGACACCAAACAGAATACGGTCTTCCTCCCCCCCTACCCAAGGAAAAGGAAACTGATGGGACAATTGCGAAAATTGATGACCAATGCACATCCCAAGGTATGGGACTACCTTCAAATCCTCAGCCTCATGGAGTCAACTCTGGAAGTTGTTCCGTGGGCAAGGGCCCATATGCGACCGCTTCAGCGCTCCCTGTCACGATGGAACCCAACGTCCCAGAACTACTCAATTCACCTCCACCTACCAGCAGAGGTTCAGGACCAGATCCAATAGTGGCTACAGGAAGACCACCTAAGCAGAGGAGTAAACGTATCCCCACCGAACTGGATCTTACTCACCACGGATGCGAGTCTGTGAGGGTGGGGAACCCACTGTCAGGAACTGATGGCCCAGGGACAATGGAACAAGGAAGAGGCGGGATGGAACATAAACCACCTGGAAGCTCGCGCAGTCAAACTAGCGTGCTTGCGATTCAGCCATAGACTCCGGGGCAAGTCAATCAGAGTTTTGGCGGACAACGCAACAACAGTTGCCTACATCAACCGCCAGGGAGGAACCAAGAGCCAGCAGGTGTCTCTGGAAATAGACCTCCTCATGGCGTGGGCGGAAATGAACTTGCAAGGGATTTCGGCCTCCCACATCACGGGAAAAGACAACGTCTCAGCAGACTGTCTCAGCAGAGAGAGAGTTAGACCCAGGGGATCGTCGCTGGCGAACACAGCCTTCCAGTTTATAGTAAATTGCTGGGGTCTCCCAGTCATGGATCTACTAGCAACCCATCTCAATGCCCAAGTTCCCAGGTTCTTCAGTCGCAAATGAGAACCACAATCTCAGGGAATCAACGCCCTCGTCCAGAATTGGCCAGAGGAAGGCCTCCTGTACGCCTTCCCACCCTGGCCACTACTGGGCAGTTCTGTTGGTCACCCCGGACTGGCCAAGAGGGCCATGGTATGCAGAGATGTGAAGACTACATGCGGGGAACCCTCTGCACCTACCCCCAGACAGGGACCTTCTCCAGCAGGGATCGATCTTCCACGAAGATCCATCTCGATTCTCTCTTATGGTATGGCCCTTGAGAGGAATAACCTGAAGAAATGCGGTTACTCAAAGGCCATGATTGGCACCCTGCTCCGGGCACGCAAGTTCCCCACATCCCTGTCTTACATATGGATCTGGAGAGTATTCGAACCCTAGTGTGAAGACCGCAGTATCCACCCGTGCAAGATTCCCACCATCCTGGAATTCCTGCAGGACGGCATGAAGAAGGGGTTGTCTTTCAATTCCCTCAAGGTCCAAGTTGCAGCACTGGCCTGCTTCAGAACCGAAATGGATGGTACCAGAGTATCATCTCATCCAGATGTGTCCCGCTTCCTGAAAGGGGTTAAATAACTCCGACCACCTCTAAAGTGGCCGGTACCTCTATGGAACCTCAATCTAGTACTAGAGTTCCCAGTAGGGGATTCATTCAGACCAACATGTGGTCTGTCACTACGTCTCCTGACCTTAAAGATGGCATTCTTAATAGCAATATGTTCAGCGCGGCGCATCTCTGAACTTCAGGCACTATTCTGCTGGGAACCATTCCTTAGGTTCACGCCGGGCAACATACAGCTGCGTACTGTACCATTCTTCCTACCAAAAGTGGTTTCCCAGTTCCACATGAAACAAACCATATCGCTACCATCCCCAGATGAGCACAAGGACTCTGAAGACTCACGCCTCCTTCGCCATCTGAATGTCGGCAGAATCCTAGTCCGATACTTGAGAAGATCCGAACCTTTACGTGAAACAGATCACCTGTTCATTCTTCACAGCGGGAAGAAATAAGGGGAAGTGGCATCGCGGGCAATCATAACCTGCTGGATCAAAGAAGTAATCAAGCAGCCTACAGAGAGGCAGGGAAGCCATTACCTCTACAGGTTAAGGCTCATTCCACAAGGGCCCAGGCAGTCTCCTGGGCTGAAACTAAGATGCTGTCGCCCACCGAGATCTGTCGGGCAGCGACATGGTCCTCCCTACACACCTTTTCCAAGTTCTACCGCCTGGATGTTCAGGCCAGGGAGGAAACAGCCTTCGCAAGGGCAGTACTAAATGGGGCATGGGCAGCCTCCCACCCTGTGCGGGAGTAGCTTTTGTGCATCCCATTGGTCCTGAGTCCATCTGACTACACGCTAGGAAATGGAGAAATTACTTAACTGATAATTTCGTTTTCCTTAGTGTAGACAGATGGACTCAGAATCCCGCCCATGGCTGCCCCAGAAAGCGAGAACCTCGAGACTAAGCAAATATGGGTAAGGCCCCTGTTCACTGTCCTCCCCAGCACACCCTGACCCCCTGCACCATCCAAATCCCAGCACACTTTTCTCCCCTGATCTGTCTGGCTCCAAGCACACTCCTTACCCCCCCACTCCCTCTGTAACCCAACCCCCATACACTCTGATCCTCCCTCCTATCTCAGACCCAGCAAACTCTAACCCTCCATTCCTGAGGCTGAGCCCAGAATTCCTGCCCTCCCTCCCATCCGCCCGCCCCTCCATGCAGTAGTCCCAGCACACTCTGACCCTTTACTCCTCAGTCTGGCTCCAGCAGACTCCCCAACCCGAAAATCCTCCTCTGTGTTGCCTTCCTCCTTGTGCCACAGCCCTCATCTCTATTCTGGGTTGGTGGGATCTCAGTTCCCCTCCTACAACATCTAGGCATAGTAGGCCATAAGTGAGTTAGGTCAAGAACCATTTTCTCTGAACCAAACTAACTGGGCGAAGCGTCAAGCCACAGTAGTGCTCCAACACGCGTTAAACAGCGTATAACGCAAGATAGAGCGATATACACGATATTATTCATGGTTCCAGTCAGGTTGCCTCCTCTTTTACAATGACCACCTTTGCATTGATTTGCATGCATGATTAATGCAAAGAAGGTTATTAATAGGCAATTCAATGCTTATTTATTTATTTATTTATTTATTTTTATATACCGTGGTACGTATAGATATACATCACCTCGGTTTACAGTGAAACAATAAATCAGCAACAGGCTTTACATTTAACAGATAAACACAGTAGAACATTTTACAGCAACAAGCATTACAGTAATAACGGGTTTTAAGGGAAACATGCTAATATTTTATTGTGGTGGACCGAGCAAGTGGCCAGCCACGATAAAATAACACCACCTTTTCAACAAGTGGTAAACAAGATGCTGGAGCCCCACGATCCAGCGTGGGTCCTAAGGCTTCCGCATTACATTTAAAGAGCCTGTGGCTGAAAGAAAAGGTAAAGCTGGGGACAGGGCTGGCACCCGGCTCAACTGAAGGCCACCACTTGAGGCAGCCCTGACTCCTCCATGTAAAAAAAAAAAAAAAAAAAAAAAGTAAAAGTGAATGGGGTAAGGTCAGGTTGGTGCCATTTTGAAAAATGGTGTTGACTGAGTGGGGTGCTGGGGGCACCCTGGCCCTGAGGAAACTTCAACTATTTTCAAAGGTTCAGGAAGGGGGTCAGGTAGTGGGGGTTACCTGGGAGTGTGGAGGGGACCCCTCAACCACCAATGATTTCACTTCACACTTTTAGGGTGGTGGGGGGGGGGACAACACTATACACCAGTGATTTTACTTATCTAATGGGGTGGGGGCATGGGTATCCCTGAATCCCCAATTACTTTAATGTTCAACATTGGGGGGGGGGGGGGGGGGCTTCACCATGTGTGAAATTTTGCATTTTTTTTTTTTTTTTTTTACATGGAGGAGTCAGAGCTGACACAAGGGCTGGCCCTGGGCTGAGCCAGGTGTCAGCCTTGACTCCCACACAACCTTTTTTTTTTTTCTAGTGGCTAAGTTCTTATGCAGCTGGTCCTTTAAGATGATGGCAGTGCCATGAGGTTGGGGCCACCATCACACCAGAATATATTTTTTTTCTATGGTGAGTTATAGGGAGAATGTTCAAGTTCTGCTTTATACCCATTACTGAGGGGCGGGGGTGGTGTTAGCCTTGTGACTGTCTCCTGTTCCTTGTGCCACGCATGTGGGAACTATCTATCTGGTGTGTCCCAACAGAAAAAAAGTTGAGGACCACTGCTCTATAGTACCCTCAGGTTGTCAGACTCACAACTCTGTGGAAGAAACTCCGCTGCTTTCATGCCCTGGCCATTGCTTTGAACACGGCTGCTCCTTCCTCAGTGGTGCAGGCTCCTTTTTTTCTGCACATGTGTAGTTTATACGGCTTATCAGCAAACTGTGCAGCCATGGACAAAGAGGAGAGGTGCTGGTGCCAATAAAGAGGAGCATCAAAGTCTGTCTCTTTAAAGGTGCAAGGGTGCATATTTATTACTACACATAGGCTAGCAGCATTTTCATTTCAGCTAACCTGGGAACACCTGTGCCTTTAAGGGGATGGATTCGCTGCAGTTAATGTTTGCCTCTCCTATGCCAGGTCCATGCTCAGCCCACACCACTGCTGCCTAGCCCAACAGGTGCTGCCAATGGCATCACTTGTCTCCTGGCATCCAGATTCCGCTGAATTGTCTTTGGAGAAACAAACTGAGGAATAGAATTTGATTCTAAAAAATGCTTTAGATGAGGTGGCTCCAGCAGGCAAATAAAATGCACTAAGCAGCATGAAGATTGGTTTCACACTGATCTAAGGGAAGTGATTATCCCCTTGTACAGGTCCTTGGTGAGGCCTCACCTGGAGTACTGTGTTCAGTTCTGGAGACCGTATCTACAAAGAGACAGAGACAAGAAGGAAGCGGTACAGAGAAGGGCGACCAGAAAGGTGGAGGGTCTTCATCGGATATCATACGAGGAGAGATTGAAGAATCTGAATATGTACCCCGACACGCCCCCTTAAAAAAAACCCCGGGACTTAGGCGCGCCGACGCACGAAGGCCCTGCTCGCGTTAATCCGGGCGGATTTGCACGCGCAGGGCATTTAAAATCCTCCCGATAGGGCGTAGATTTGTTTGCGCAACCCGGCGTGAACAAATCTATGCCCGATTTTATAACATGCACGCGCTGCCACGCGCATGTTATAAAATCCAGGTTCGGCGAGCGCAAGGGGGTGCACACGTGCACCTTGCGCGCATCGACACCAAGGAGAGCCCCAATGGCTTTCCCCGTTCCCTCCAAGGCCGCTCTGAAATCGGAGCGGCCTTGGAGGGAACTTTTTTTCTGGCCCCCCCCCACCTTCCCCTCCATTCCCCTACCTAACCCACCCCCCATCCCTAACTAAATCCCTCCTACCTTTGCTGCAAAAGTTACGCCTGCCCAAGGCAGGCATAACTTGCGTGCGCCGGCAGGCCATGCCCCCACATAGGCCGCTGTGCCGGAGCACTCGACCCCCGCCCCAGCCACGCCCCTTTTTGCAAGCCCCGGGACATACACGTGTCCCGGGGCTTGCGTGCGCCACTGAGCCTATGCAAAATAGGCTCGGCGCGTGCAGGGGCAGATTTTCTTGGGTTATGCGCATAGCCTTTGAAAATCTGCCCCATAGTTTGGAATGTATTACTATTGGACATCCAGTTAGTAACTTGGTTGGGTAGTTATGGATGGGGCCCAGACCTTAGTGGTCATGGGGTCCTGGGTGCGTGTGCATGCATGAAGAGATGGGGGCCTGTGAGTTGGTGGGAGGTGGTGTATGGGTTTACTGTGGAAGATTGGGACACTATAGAGTTTATATAAATGGCTCCGTGTGTGTATAAATGGCTGGGATGTATAGGTAGGTGTGTGGAGAGGGGGTTATGGAGAGTGTGTATATGAGTGACAGGATTTGTAAGTGGATATACATGGATAAATGGGGTGGATTTGAAGAATTGAGAGGTTGGGACAGAAGGAGGACAAGCATGCTAAGGACCTGAGGATAGAAAAGGGAATCCACTGGCAGTGAGGGGCAGAGGGAGCACGAGCCTCTCTAGAGTGATAAACTGGGACAGGCAGGTGATGTGCCCATATTAAAAAGACAGATGAAAGTGCCTTACCTCAGTCATACCCACAAAAATCAAACTTCAACAAGTACAGAAAGACCACAAATTATTTGAGGTAGCCAGTTAGGATGGCTGGTACAGTGCACACCAGCCACCAGCTCTACTCTGCCCTACATGTTCTATGGTAAATGGGTCTGTCAGGGGCTGGTGCACATCCCACCAGTCTCCAACAGACACCACCATTCAGTGAGTTAACCACCAAGCATATTGTATATAATTAGTAGTATATAATTAGTAGTAAAAGCCCATCCAAGGATGGGTAAATACTGTGAAATGTAGGGCGATGTGTGGTAGCAAAGATTGTGCATTGAGCTCGGGTGTACTATGTGATAGCAGAGTGTGGATTTGACAATTCAGAGAGAGAGAGAGAGGCGTAACTGAAGAGTACAGTGACAGAGGGGACGGAGCTCAATTTCCATATGTGGTAGTGGAGAGTAGATTAGACAATACATAGGAAATTGCCATGCTGGGTCAGACCAAGGGTCCATCATGCCCAGCATCCTGTTTCCAACAGAGGCCAAACCAGGCCCCAAGAACCTGGCAATTACCCAAACACTAAGAAGATCCCATGCTACTGATACAATTAATAGCAGTGGCTATTCCCTAAGTAAACTTGATTGATAGCCATTAATAGACTTCTCCTCCAAGAACTTATCCAAACCTTTTTTGAACCCAGCTACACTAACTGCACTAACCACATCCTCTGGCAACAGATTCCAGAGCTTTATTGTGCATTGAGTGAAAAAGAATTTTCTCTGATTAGTCTTAAATGTGCTACTTACCATCTTCATGGAATGCCCCCTAGTCCTTCTATTATTCAAAAGTGTAAATAACCGATTCACATTTACTTGTTCAAGACCTCTATCATATCCCCCCCTCAGCCGTTTCTTCTCCAAGCTGAACAGCCCTAACCTCTTCAGCCCTTTTCTCATAGGGGAGCTGTTCCATCCCCTTTATCATTTTGGTTGCCCTTCTCTGTACCTTCTCCATTGCAACTATATCTTTTTTGAGATGCAGCGACCAGAATTGTACACAGTATTCAAGGTGTGGTCTCACCATGGAGCAAGATAGAGGCATTATGACATTTTCCGTTTTATTAACCATTCCCTTCCTAATAATTCCTAACATTCTGTTTGCTTTTTTGACTGCTGCAGCACACTGAGCCGATGATTTTAAAGTATTATCCACTATGATGCCTAGATCTTTTTCCTGGGTGGTAGCTCCTAATATGGAACCTAACATCATGTAACTACAGCAAGGGTTATTTTTCCTTATATGCAACACCTTGTACTTGTGATTTAACTACTCTGAATAATTTTGTATCATCCGCAAATTTGATAACCTCACTCATCGTATTCCTTTCCAGATCACTTATATATATATTGGAAAGCACCGGTCCAAGTACAGATCCCTGAGGCACTCTACTGCCCACTCCCTTCCATTGAGAAAATTGACCATTTAATCCTACTCTCTGTTTCCTGTCTTTTAACCAGTTCGTAATTCACGAAAGGACAGCGCCTCCTATCCTATGACTTTTTAATTTTCTTAGAAGCCTCTCATGAGGGACTTTGTCAAACACCTTCTAAAAATCCAAATACACTACATCTACTGGTTCACTTTTATCCACATGTTTATTAACCCCTTCAAAAAATGAAGCAGATTTGTTAGGCAAGACTTCCCTTGGGTAAATCCATGTTGACTGTGTTCCATTAAACCATGTCTTTCTATATGCTCTACAATTTTGATCTTGAGAATCGTTTCCACTACTTTTCCCGGCCCTAAAGTCAGGCTCACTGGGCTATAGTTACCCGGATCGCTTCTGGAGCCTTTTTTAAATATTGGGGTTACAGAAAGAGAGGGGCAGAGCTGGAGAGTAAGGGGAGTGGGGAAGAGTTAAATTTCCATAGAGTGGGCTACTTTCCTCTCTGTTAAAGTTACATGATGGTGATGTGTGTATGTATATACATGTGTGTATATAAAAAGAAAGAGTCATACAGCATGTAGATTACTGCTGCTTTTTGTGATTCTAGTCCTTCTCTATAAATTTTCTCTCACTGCAATCATGGCTCTTCTGGCACTGTAAGAAGAACTATATGCTACATTTGAGTTGCCCATAGCTTTAGCATGTTCTTCAGCAACACTTCTTGGGCTTCACTCACGGTTTGACACAGTGTTTGTGAATAGATGAGTCTTACCTTGGAGGCCCCTCCCTCTCTCCTGCTACTCTGCTTTACTTTCATCTGTCTTTTTAATATGGGCACATCACACACCTGCCCCAGTTTATCACACCCTAGAGAGGCTCGTACTTCCTCTGCCCCTCACTGCCGGTGGATTCCCATTTCTAGCCTCAGGTCCTTAGCATGCTTGTCCTTCTGTCCCAACTTCTCAATTCTTCACTGCAAGGTTTCCCTAGGCCTGTATTACAATTCCTCTATATACAGTGCTAAGAAAGTTCTTGCGACGATACCCTTGTTTAATTTAAACCAATATTTGTTTATGTAATAAAAAGATATAAATTCACCAATTCTTTGTTTCTTGAGACACAACAATGTACAAAGTAGGAGCAATAAGACTAATTCAGAATCAGTGTGGGTGAAATAGTACATGAACCCTAGTTTCCTGAGCACAACTAAATGGCTAATTAGAATTGGGTAACAAGTAAACCACTTTGCAGAGTAAATCTATATGACCGAGTTTGGTAATCAAGTCCAAAAGATTCTGAGTTTGGTCTTCACCCTAAAAAGTTAGAAGGAACTCTTCAAATCATGATCAAAATAAAATTCAGAGGACTAAGAAAAACAAGTAATTGATGCTCATCTGTCTGGACAGGGTTACAAGACACTTTCTAACATTTAGAGTGTTATCCATCCACTGCCAGATATTCTACAAATAGAAAAAAAATGAAGACTACAGTGACTCTACCCAGGAGCAGTCATCCTGGTGAGATCACACCAAGAGCAAACCAGAAATTCATCCACGAAGCCACAATGAATCCCAGACCTCTCTCACTGCAGCTGCGGTTAGGGTTCATCATATTCATCCATCAGCAGAAAACTGAATGGAAATGGTGTTCACGGGAGGATAGCTAGGAAGAAACCATTGCTCTCTAGAAAGATCATTGCTGCCTGCTTCAGGTTCACATCTGGATGACCCACAAGACTTATGGAATAATGTTCTTTGGATGGGTAAATACAAAAATTGAACTTTTTGGTCATGATACATGCTTTGTTTGGCAAAAAAACAAACTCTGCTTTCCAAAATAAGAACCTCATTTTGCCTATCAAGCAAGGAGGTGGAGGTATGATGGTGTGGGGCTGCTTTGTTGCATCTGAACCTGGATGACTTGCCATTATTGATGGAACCAGGAATTCTGCTTTATGTCAGGCCATCCATCCAGGAGTTGAAGCTGAGCGGAAAATGGGTTATGCAGCAAGCAACAACCCTAAATATATATAAGTAAATCTATTACAGAGTGGCTGAAAAAGAGATTTTGTGGTTCGGATTGGCCAAGCCAAAATTCAGGTCTAACCTGAAGCAGGCTGTTCATGCAAGGAAACCCTCAAATGTCAGAGCCGAAAGAGTTCTGTATCGAAGAATGGGTCAAAATTCCTCATTGGCAATGTGAGACACCAATCAACAGTTATAGGAAACATTTACTGATGTGATATTCATTTGAATGTTGGTATATAAAAGTTTTAAATAAATAAAATAAAGTCACATCCTTTTCAACACAAGGATACTTATTGTTGAATAAACAATCAAAATATATCCTTTTAGTCTCATTTATTCAATGGGATTACATTTCTCTCTGATCAGGGTTTAGATTAAGATCTAATTATGTTTTTTTTAGTACAAATTGTGCTAAAATACAGACCACCTCTGTATGTTCACAAACATATGCTCAGCCCTGTACAAGGGCAAGAGAAGGGGGATGTCCATGTGGTGGAGGCAACCAGCTTGGTTAGTTGCCCTGCCTACTGCATGTAACTGCCGGAGCTCCTTTGCTGCTGCTCCTGACCGTCAGAGTGAATCACAGTCTGTGTCCAGTGCACACTCTCCCTGTCTTACTCAGCTTGACGATAAGACAGGCTGAAAGGACTCAAAAGGGAGGAGGCACGGCAGGTGGAAAATGAGATGCTGCTATGTGCAATATGGGCCGGATTTTAAAAGAGTTATGCGCGTAACCCTTTTAAAATGCTCCTGCGTGCGCCGAGTCTATTTCGCATAGGCTCGGCGGCGTGCACAAGCCCCGGGACGCGTGTAAGTCCCGGGGCTTGCAAAAAGGGGCGGTCGGGGGTGTGGCCGGGGGCGTGATGTTGGCTCGGGGGCGTGTGGGCCGTCTGGGGGCATGGCTGAGTGCCCCGACAAGCAGACAGCCGGCGCGCATAAGTTACTACTGCCCGGAGGCATGCGTAGATTTATAAAATCTATCCCATTGTGTGCAGCTTTCTGTCGCTTGCATTGACCCCTTAACTCCCACGCTCCAGAGCTCATGCTGTTGCCAGGAAGGAGAGGCATGGGTGTCCACAAATCATAGGAAAGGAGCTCCTGCATGTTTTAGGGCCTCTGCTGCTGTTCTCTTGTTGTTGCAAGATGCTGAGAGCAGAAACTAGGTGCTGGTCTGGATTTGAACATCAACCAGTAGTGACTTTTCCGTGGCACACCTGAGCAGGGCTGATGGCACATTTTTTTGAAAACACTGCATTAATATATCTAAAAAAATTAAAATGTCTTCTCCCCCACCCCCCCACCCTTGCTTATGGGCAAATTTTAATAGGTCAGCGTGCGTAAAATTCGGGGATTCATGAGTGGCCGTGCCCTGTGCGTGCCCATGCATTTTTTAAAGGGCCTGCCCATGTGTGTAGCCCCTGATAGGTGCAGAAGTGCTGAGCCAGCTAAAAGGGGCGGGCCAGGGTGTGTGGTCTGGGCGGTGACCGGCCGGGACAGCAGCCATTAGGCCTTGTCCTGGGGAAGCGCACGCTGGCAGCTGGCAGGTGTGCGTAACTTACTTCTGCTCCGAAGGAGCAGGTGTTAAAAAAACAAACAAACAAAAAACCCCCCACTAATTAGGTTTAGTTTAGGGGGTCCAGCAGGAGAGGGTTAAAGGGAGGAAGGGTAGATAGGGGTAATGGAAAGTTCCCCTTAATTGGAGTGGACTGGGAGGGAATTGGGCAAAAGCCCAATCATGTTGTCACACATAGATTACAAAATCCCCTGCCCACAAGTCCCGACCCGCCCACACGTGCATGTGGATTTTAAAATCCGGCACGTCCATGTGCGCATGCCAGGAGCTGTGCGCGCCTTTTAAAATCGACCCCTTACTGTATTATCTTTTTTTTTTCTTTCTTTTGCATCTTCGCTGTCCTGACAACTTTACCAGCTACTCATTGCTTTTTCCAGATCTTATTGTCTTGTCTACTTCTTTCTGCAATTTCTTATAATTTATAAATACGAACCTTTTTCTCCCCTTAATTCAGTGGGGTTTTTTTAGAAAAAGTTGAGAGAAAAAAAAAAAAGATGCCACTGTGGCTATTTACTTTCCTAACAAAAATGTTTGTTGCTCTTTGGACTATCTCCTTTCAGTTTTGCCCATTGCTCTTCTACTTCCTCTACCGCTTGAGGAACTCGCCTGTCTTACAGTTTTCCTGACTGCCTGTGCTTTAATACTGACTCACAACATCTGGTGTCTTCTGGATTCCAAACACGCTCCCCATTTATAAACTCCAGGTCCAGTATCGTTTCTTCGCGTGACAGTTTTGTCATCAGTTGCCCGGAACAGTTCTTCCTTCATCGCTTGAAAAATATTTGCGTATTCAATGTGTTTTGGTTTAGCCTTGCCGAAATCCTGTATAGATGTTTTAGATATGTTTATTATGTTGTAGAAGTCGTACTCTTGGCTCCTACCTATAGTATCATTTTTTACGCCTCCAGTCTTTTTATATAACTTCTACCACAATTGGCAAAGGAAGCGAGAAGAGACTTTCCATTGAGATGCATTAGATATCCTTTTTTTTCCTCCCTGTCCCTATTGTCCCCCTTTTTCCTCTCCCTCCCTTTGGTGCTCTGTTTTTATTCTATCTTGGCTTTTCCTTTTGTCTTCCTTTTCTTTTTTCCTCCTTTCCCTTTTTTCATCCCTACCTTCCCCTACCTGTTTCCTTCATTATCCCTCTCCCCTTTTTCCCTGTTCCCTTGTCAACTTTTCTTTTTTCCCTTCCTATCTTCCCTCTTTTGCTTTTTTTCCTCTTCCCATTTCCCTTTTATTTTTTCTTCTGGTTACCTTCTTTTTTCATAATTAATTTTTACTTTTCTGTTCTTATTAATTCAATTTTTATTTTTTTATAAAGGACTTTTTTTTTTTTTTTTTTTACAATTCTCTCTCTGTTTCCCCACTATGGTTGGGGGTCCTGCTGCTCTCCAATAGAAATGGTATGCTGTTATTTTTCTCTTTTTATTTTTTTTTATCTACCACTATATTTTATATTCATTTCATTTTTCATGCATTTACAGTGTATAGGTTTTTGATATTACAGATAACAATTGTTTCAGATGCAGCCTCTTCTCCTCTTTGCTAGAAGGTATGATATATCACCAATATATATATCTGATTTGTGTGTTAGTTTTTGTTTTTACTTTTTTATGCTATTTATTTATTTTATATATTTGTATGCTGCTTTATCAACATTTCTAGGCAGTTGGTTTAAGGTGTTGTCTTTTTTATTATTTTTACTATTACTCATGTTTTATTACGTTTATTATAGTTTTATAATTATATTAGATTTTTATTTTCATTAAGCAATGTTTATCATTGTTTTTATTTTTTCTATGAAATTTAATGACGGTAACTTTAAAACAGCTGCACGGGCGCAGACACATGCCCATGGATGCAGCCATTTTATAACATGCACGGGTATATGCGCACATCTTATAAAATTGGCTGGATGTGCGTAAATGTGCGTGCCATTTTATATGGATGTGCACATGTGCCGCTTCTACTGCGTAAGTGTGTGTGTGTGTGTGTGTGTGTGTGTGGGGGATTTTAATATACACGCGCGCAGACGCAATTACCAGTTAAACAAGTTCGTTCCCACTTTGCCCATTTATAGGATAGGACTTTCTGATCTCCCTAGCTAACTAACCTCTCTTTTACCTTACCTGCCCCATTCCTTAAAATCCCACTGACTAGCCCAATTTTTTTTGTTTTATAGCTTACCCACCATCTATAGCAGAAGTAAAGTTACACGGTAGGGCAGGGATGGCGAACTCCAGTCCTCAAGGGCCGCAAACAGGCCAGGTTTTCAGGATATCCACAATGAGCACGCATGAGAAACATTTGCATCCAGTGGAGGCAGTGCATGCAGATCTTTCTCATGCACATTCATTGTGAATATCCTGAAGACCTGGCCTGATTGCGGCCCTTGAGGACTGGAGTTCACCATCTCTACGGTAGTGGAACCTGGCGCATGCTTGGGCACATACACACTGATTTCCATTTAAATTCCCGGAACGCCCATGCCCGCCCCACATTTTTTTGGACTTTTTCTTTTGTGCGCGTACTGGGAGATATGTGCATCCATGGACAGTTCTTAAAATACGCGTGCCGATCACCAGCCCAAGACACACACATCTCCCTGAGTTGGCATGTGTAGGGCTTTTAAAATCTACTCCTATATGTACAGGTTTTACCTTGATAATAGAAGTTTATATTTTTTTTGGAGAGGAATTATGATTATTTATATAATCACCCCTGATGCAGACACTTCATCGATACATGGCCATGTCAATTTTATTGGATCTATTGCTGTATTAAAATTTATATTGTGCAATTGAATTTTTTTTAAATTTTACTTTATATTTATATATTTTTAATTATTTATTTTATATCCTCTTTGTTTTGTGTACCACTCCTGTTCTGACAAAACAATAAAGCAACATTTAAAAAAAATGTCATCTTGATTGAGGATTTAGAGTTTTGTCATGATAAATTTCTGAATAGGAAAATCACATTTCTGTTACAGTGACGATCACTGAACCTATCTCCTGGATCAGGAATAAACATACATTCAAAAACGTTTTATTAACCAAATAGTAGGCAAATTGTTACTTTTGGATCATTATGGTGGTGAGAGGGAGATTCTGGTGACCTTTGGTTTTGCTGATGACTAGCGATGAAGTACTGCCTTACATTTTTTTTTTAAAGCTGAAAGAGAGCTGGTCTGGCCCTTTGACTGAGCACTGAGGTACAGGGCATCCCAGTTTGGTTTCCTCAGACTGGTGTGGTCTGGGTGTGCCAGGGAGGTGGTGCGCGTAGACCCAGGTAGAGGGGGAAAATAGCTGCTGCTCCTGTGGTGGCCCTTGCTGGGTAATGAGGATGCACCTTGGATGAAGCAACCCCTTTAGCTTTTGGGCTGCAAGGATTTCTGCAGTCAACGACATACAGTGCAGGAAAGTCGATGCAGAAAAATACAGAAAGAAAAAGCTGAAAAAGGGCATCAATTCACCAGGCTTTAAACAATGAGGCTCCTCGGTGTCTAAACTCCTTATTAATGTTTTATAGGCCTGAGAGAAGCTTAAGATCTTCTGAGAAGTGCCTTTTGGATATTCCTACAGTGAGGCAAATTAGGCTTGCAGCCTCAAGAGAAAAGACGCCCGCTGTTCCTGGGTCAGTTGCTTGGAATAATTTGCCGGAATCCCTGCGGCTGGAAGCATGCTTGAGAACCATTCATTTGGAAAGGCCTTCTTGTAAGTCACGCAGGCAGTTACGGGCGCCTTTTAGGTTAGGTATGTGTATACTGTTAAACGACAAAAATAAATGTATTCTTACGAATGTAAGCATGTGAGCCACTTAGAATCTAAAATAAGTGGCATACCAAAAGTTTTAAACATTAAACATCAAATCAATATTAAAAGAAAGAGCAGCAATGCAAGTGGGAAAGAAATAGCAGTTGACACTAGAGAGCCAAGAATAGGGCCAAGTTTTAAAGAATCATTTTTTGGCTTAGCTTTTCAATTCTAGGTCAGTTGTTCAGGTCTGGCTCAGGCTGGTAGCGACCGGAATTCATCACAATCTGAAAACCATTCAGTGGCCTATGTGTTTATGTGAAATCAGTTGTGGTTTCACTCAGCTCCCAGTGGAAAGCTGTCCTCATCACTACCTGGCACTACTCTTGGCAGCTGCAGCAGAGAGGCCAAAGGTTGAACAGGCTTAGGGGGCTGAATTATCCTCAGAAGTGGCCCCTTCCAGGGAATGCTGGAGGCACACGAGCAGCGATGGGAACGTTTGCACTGCTGCTGCCCACGCTGTACCCTTTTCTGTGGCTACATGACGGATTTGGATTCCCAGTGCTGTCCATCTATGGATGGTACTGAGCACTAAATTCACTAGAAAAATGATTAGAAAGTATATATCTTGGTTTGAGCTGGCTCAGTAGCAGTGCTGTGCACTGCCATGCGGAGTACTTGGGTCAGGACTTTGCTCTCCAGGTTGGCGGAAGGCAGTGTTCACAATCCCCTGGGATGGGGGTGGGGGCGGGTTTCCATTCCTGTAATCACAGAAAAGTAAAAAAAAAAACAAACAAACTGGTGCATGGTGCATGGCCTCTGCCCAAGGGCTGTTGCTGTGATGAGTGGGCTGAGTGACTTGGGAGTGCATAAAACATAGGAGAAAAATCCCCAAGTAGCTTTGCACGAACGCTCACAGCGCTGTGGTCAACTGTGGCTGATTCCAATTAACCTGGAAAACCAGAGCAGGAGGTGGTATAAACTGCTGGGTCAAAAAAAGTTATTTCTTGGTTAATGCAAAAAAATCTATAAAAGGTGGTTATTTTTTGGGAAGGGAATGGTAAAGTAGGGGTAGGAGATGAAAGAAAAGTGAAGTAGTAGTATGACTTGGAGGAACACCACCACCGATGGGCAGAGTAAAAGAGAAATGCCAGTTTTAAACAGCCTGAATCTTCTCATTTTCTTTCATTCACTCTATCAAACGAATCTCAACATCCTTAACTCCTAATGACTTCATAACGCCGATTCATCTCCTATTATAGATGTTACAGTTTTCCCCATAGTTTATCCTATTATCTTTATTTTCCATGTACATTCAACCTTTCTTTGTTGATGATCTTTGTATTACCCATCCTAATATCCCCTTATTGAAATATGTATTTCTAATAGCCCCTGTTGAAATATGTAAACCGTTGTGATGGCATTACCGAATGACGGTATACATAAAACTCAAAAATAAATAAAATAAATAAATATCCTTCCTTCTCCCTTTCTTTCACTGGGTTTATATTCAGCACACAGCCGAAGGGAATATCTTTAAAGATGAAATAGAGCTCAGTGTGGAGATGGATGTAACTCCAAACTTCCAGAGGCTTATCAGAATTTAATGCCACTATTCAGATTTTATTATTTGTAGGCACAATTTCATGTAACAATTATATTCATAACAGATATGCCAGTCTTTAGAAGAAAAAAAAATACATACAACAAGCAATAGACAAAAAAAAAAAAAAAGACCATTATTAGCAACATCTTCCAATCTCCTTCCCAGGACAAACGCAGGTTCTCCGGGGAGCCGATTCCGATCTTCAATACAGGACTTCACTTTTCAGGCAGACACTTTCAAACTTGCACTTCTGTTGATTTTGCAAGGCCGAGTGCTTGGGCTAAATCATCACTCACACCATGCTTTAGAGTTCTTCTCACTGTTAGAGGCAAAACAAAAATTATAACACCACTCATTGTCAATACACTAATGCCTTCAATCTTTTCTTCCAGCTAGTGATATGATGCACAGGACGTATAGAAAGCACCAAACCGTAGGAAGAACAGTGAACAGGATGGGAACATCAAACCAGTAAGCGAAAGTGAAGGTATAAACTGGCATGTCTGGTGTATTTTCAGTGTGTTTTGGAATGGGGAATATTAAGTCACTTTATTATATTACACAATGACTTTCTTTCTTTCTAAATGGGAAAAAAATTCAAACTTTCCATGTTTTACATAGCTTTTATTATAGTACATCATCCTTTAGTTATGTTGTGGCTGTCCTGGGTAACGGAAGAAGTGAAAGACCTGTGTGGTCCTAAACGTTCATGGCACCATAACTCTTAACTTGATCCAATAAAGGGTAATGAAGTATATTTCTAGAGAATTTTCAGTACAAACTGTATGAGGATTTCTGGCTCATGGTATTAGAGAGTTTTAATATTCAGTGTAAGAACACAGTAATATATGGAGTTTTAATATTTTGTATAACTATAAAGTGTAGATACTTCCTTTGCCTGTTGCAGAGGTAAAAGTGATGCAAGATCCATTTAGAGGTCAATTTTCAAAGATGTTTACCTGGCTAAAAATACCTTTTGAAAATTTCCCCCACCCTCTGTTGCAAGTGAGAGTATGTACACCGTTTCATATGTTTAAATTGACTCAATCCTATTTACAAATGGATAGCCAATAGGCTGGTTTCTCTCTGAAGATGCATCATTGGGAGCCTTACAACTGTGCATTCTGGGGTAGATTTTATAAATCTACACGCGCGCATACTTTTGTTCGCGCACCAGGTGCAAACAAAAGTACGCTGGATTTTATAAGATACGCGCGTAGCCGCGCGTATCTTATAAAATCCGGGGTCGGCGCGCACAAGGGGTTGTACATTTGTGCAACTTGCGCGCACCGTTCCCTCCAAGGCCCCCATCTCTGTCACGAAAGTTACGCCTGGTCACCCTTCTCTGTATCCTTTCCAGTTTCGCTCTTTTTTGAGATGTGGCGACCAGAATTACACACAGCACTCTAGATACAGAGGTTTTATGATATTCTCCATTTTATTCTCCATTCCTTTCCTAATAATTCCTAGCATTCTGTTTGCTTGGCTGCCACCCCACACAAAGTCGAGGATTTCAACGTATTATCCACGATGACGCATAGATCCTTTTTCAGGATGGCGACTCCTAAAATGGTCCATCATCGTGTAATTACATTTTGGATTATTGCTCTCTGTGTGTGTCACTTTGCACTTGTACACAGTAAATTTCATCTTCCATTTTGATGCCCAATACTGTTAAGTTCGTCCTGCAATTTCTCACAATCCTCTTGTGATTTAACAACTTGGAATAATTTTGCATCATCTGCAAAGCTGCTCATGTCACTTGCTGTTCCCTTTTCCAGATCATTTATAAATATGTTTAAAAGCGCCCATTCCAGTACAGATCCTTGGGGCACCCCACTATTTAGCTTCCTCCATTCAGAAAACTGACCATTTAGTCTTACTTTTTATTTCCTATGTTTTAACTAGTTTGCGATCTATAATACATTTCATACCTTCAAGCAACTAGTAAGTAAGCAAGAACTACAAACAAGGATTCTGAGTCTGTAGGTGGATGTCAGATTCCACAGGCTAGCTAATGTTTAATATGCAGGGCAGTTGAAGAAAAGATATGGAATTTGGTAAGTCTTTCTCATTTTCTTTCAACAGGTGCCAGAAGCTTTCAGCAGCTGAAGGATGGAAACACTGCATCTCCAAAGCTGTCACCATTGCCACTACTTCTACTGCTGTCCAGATGGATGTACTGATCCATAGGGAGGAACCAGTTCAGTGTGAAAGACGAATGCAGATCAACTCCCTCAGGAAACAGGTGGTGGAACTCAGAGAGAAGGTGGCAAGACTGAGAAGTATCTGGGAGAATGAGGATTACAATGATGAAATGCTTATCGAGGTGTAAAAAATGGAAATCTCAAGCACATGGCAAGGGACCACAAGAAGATAGTTGGACCAAGATTACTTTAGCCACTAGACCCTCATCTGGACTCAGATTGCCCTTGAGCTGCAGAACCAGTATGTAGCCCTGGAAGCGGAGGAGGAAGAACCATCTCGGGATGAGGAGAAACTAAAACCTGCAAATCCCAAAACCGCAGGCTCAAGAACCACTGCACCTAGGTGAGAAGTGGTGGTTGGTGACTTGCTCCTGAGGGGAAGAGAGGCATCCATCTGCCAACCAGATACGTCGTCCAATGAAGTATGCTGTCTGCCAGGTGCTAAAATCCTAGATATTATGGAGAGATTGCTGAAACTCCTCAAGCCTACTGACTACTATCCAATTCTGCTCATCCATGTTAAGCACAAATGATACTGGCAGGTACCTCACAGATTGTATCAAAACTGATGTCATGGCTCTGGGAGAGAGGGTAGAGCAGACAGGTGCACAGGTGGTATTCTCCTCAGTCCTCCCAGACAAGGATAAAGGCCCAGGCAGGGAAGCTCGCATTCTGGAATTGATTGAATAGCTGTGTAGATGGTGCTGATGAGACCATTTTGGCTTTTTGGACCTTGGGATGATGTTTCAAAGACTAATGGGCAGAAATGGGGTCCACCTGTTGAAGAAGGGGCACAATGTCTTCCAGCATAGACTGGCAAACCTAGTGAGAAGGGCTTTAAACTAGGTTCATTGGGGATGGGCGAACAAAACCCTATGGGGTAGATTTTAAAAGAAGCGCGCGCGCACATGTACGCCCGATTTTATAACATGCGCGCACATGCTATAAAATCGGGGGTCGGTGCGCACAAGGGGGTGCACAATTGTGCACCTTGCACGTGCCGAGCCACGCTGCCTTCCCCGTTCCCGTCCCCCTAACCTGACTTTCCCACCCCTTCCCCTAGCTCTACACTAACCCCCCCCCCCAAAATTATCTTACCTTTTGGGCCTGCCTCTGGGCAGGCGAAAGTTGCGTGCGCCGGCAGCTTGCTGGCACGCGATCCTCCGACACAGAGGCAATGGCCGCTGTGTCGGAGGCCTCTGGCCACACCCACACCCCACCCCACCAGTAAAGCCCTGCTATTTACACGCATCCTGGGGCTTCAGGCCTGGCGCGTGTAACCCTTTTAAAATCCGGCCCTCAGGAAAGTGAAAATCCTCAGATAAGTAAAACATTAAACACTTGTATAGAACTGGGAAAAAAAGGACAAAATTTGGAAAGCAATGTATCCTGGTTTTAAAGGCTGTCAAGGAAGAAACTGACTTGGATGTAGTGCCTATATAACAGTTTCAATTAAATGCTTCAGCTTCCTGTAACGCCACTATCTTGGCCCGCAACAGGACCGTGTTTCGAAAAAGCAATTCTGCATCAGGGGGACACTGCTCTCTTTCACATTCAGTTGCTATCTGGCGCAAAACGTTCAATAAACCGGAAGTCACCATTACGTACCTGGCAAATCCCATTAAAAAGCTGTGGGACATGATAGTGGAGCTACAGGAAGCTGAAGCATTTAATTGAAACAACATTATACAGATAAGTTATTTTATTTGCAAGACAAGAAAAAAGTTGAAAAATGTAAGTCAAGTCTGTGATCGGACCGATGATTATAAATAAGGCAAAAGAAGCCTCATCTGGCTGGGAGTTGCCTAGTACGAAGGTCCTACTATAGACATAACATCAAAAACCACATGATTATGTATGTTTGAATTATGAGCATTGTTTAGCTTTTCAATATTGTTGACACCTTGAGTTCATTTTTACTTATGTTCTTGAAACCATGTCTATCTACATGCTCAGTAATTTTGTTCTTTAGAATAGTTTTTGCCATTTTCCCAGCACAGATGTCAGGCTCATCATCAGTCCATAGTTTCCTGGATCACCTCTGGAGCCATTTTTAAAGATTGTTATTGCACTGGGCACCCTCCAGTTTTCAGGTAAAACAGAAAAATGGTAGGTAAATTACTAGTATTAGGCCTGCAATTTAAGTACCTGGTTCCATTTTTTAAAAAAGTTGTATTTATTGAAACCAGAAGAACATATACAAAGCACCAAACACAGTGACAATCCATAGGCAAAAGTACAGATCAGAGGGCTTGCACAAAATATATTAATATTCAAATAATATTAAACAAACCTTCATCTAGTACTTTCCCCATATCTTTTGGTACATTATGTCTCAGCTCATTAAGTCAGCATTTCAATTAGGGCCACCCTCATGTACCTGTTTTTTTCTCAAGAAGATGGCTATTGTAAATCTAGCAGTGCCCATAGAGTTTACGTAAATACTGACTCAATGTTCAACGTTATCCAATCCCAGGGATTTCCCTGGTTTTGGTTTCTACCTATGACCAAAATGTACGACAAACCATCACATGCGTAGATAGGACCCTTTCTCAGTGCACGCTCTCCAACATAACTTTGAAGAGGAGGGAGAAAACTTAACATAAAAGAGTGGGTTCCTATAAGTTCCATGTAGCAACTTATATATTAATTCTGTTCTGTGACTATAAAGCGCTTCTGTGACTATAAAGCGCTTCCAATCATTCTGTCAGTTCGGCCCAAGATCTGCCTTCCATTGATTAATCAATCCCATCAGGAGAGCCCTACCTTCCAGAGTCTGAATCATCACAAGGAAGAAATCACTCTGCCACCTTCTTCAGCAAGCATCAGCACAGCCTTAACCCTGGCGGTTGCCCTCCTTTTTCACTTCACGTCCTCAGATTTACGTAGGGCCTCCCGGATATGAACATCTAAACCCTTCGACTCCACCCACAACTCATAGTCTGATTTTAAAAATCCAAACATAACCCACCACTTATCCTCCCACAGCTGAGAGGATAAGTGGTCAGCTTTCCACCAATCATCCATGTCCACTTGTAAAGTGAAAATAGAAATATTTGGACTATCCGTGAGCAATGGCAACACCAGTCCCCTTACAGAAAGCCCTCCATGTCCTCACCATATGTGTAATAATATAGTTAGATCTAAGAGCACGGCTAACAAGCAGAGAACATGGGGACATCAGCAACAGGGAGAACAAATCAGCTCATGTACCTGATTCCCCCCCCCCCAGAAGATGGTTATTGTAAATCTAGCAGCCAATATCTAGTGTCCATAGAGTTTACGTAAATACTGACTCCACCATCCCAGCCTCCAGAGATCACCAGGGCATCTGATATTTGCAGCACAGCCAATCCTTATGATTAGCTAGCCTGGATGTCCAATAATATGCCTGCAAATTAGGGAGTGCAGTTCCACCATTCAACTTAGTCTGCCACAAGAAGCACAGTTTAATCCTGGATACTTTTCCCTGCCAAATAAGTCTCGACATATCTTTAAGAGCTGTAAGAAAGATCATAGGCAATGACTAAGGGATATACCGAGAAAGAAATATTAGCTTAGGCAGTATATTCATTTTATGAATAGCTATTCTTCCAGTCCAAGACACAAGCAGAGGATCCTGCCAATCTCTCAAGTTATTGTGAATCTTCTGAACTGGAACATCATTTTTCTTATGGTGATCAGACCGCTTACTGCTGTGCTGTAAGTATCTTTTTAATCAGAAGCAACATGCTATTACCCTTCTGGAATAATGTGTACTGTTACTTACAGGACTTTCTGTTGGCTCTGGATCTCTTGCGTTCCTTGGTTGTAGACAGCCTTGGATGAGGGTTTTGCGTGACAGACTTTACCAAACGATCCATTATTTCATCTGAGGCATCAGTAGGGGGACTTGTAACATCATCCTTAGCTTCAGTAAAGTCTGGAGGACTACATATTCCTATACCTACATAAAGTTGTTATAATAATATCATAATTAAAAATCTATCATAAATAATTGCAAAACAATCATCACATAGAACCCAACTTCCATGTAAACTTAAATATAAAATGAGTTGCAAAAATGCTATCACTAAATTTTAAATATTTTGCATACTAAATTGTAGAGTTGTGATGCATAAATATTAAGTTAAAAATAAATAAATTTAAATAAATTGCAGCTTTTAAACTAGAACAAAGGGGAAAGCTGACAGTCACTCAGCAGCACATGGTTCAGAGGGAGGTATCTTCAAAGGATACTAATGATGCATTAGAATTAGAGCATCCCAACAGTGAGGTTCCAATAATAAGAAAAGTAGTCCAAGTACCTGTAACTAAAAACTCACCTGAGCTAAAAAATTCTAAGTTATCCCTATCAATTAAAAAGCAGAACGAAAATACAAACAAAAACCAAACTTTGAAATGTTTGTATGCTAATGCCAGAAGTCTAAGAAGTAAGATGGGAGAATTAGAATGTATAACAGTGAATGATGACATTGACTTAATTGGCATCTCAGAGACATGGTGGAAGGAGGATAACCAATGGGACAGTGCTATACCGGGGTACAAATTATATCGCAACGACAGAGAGGAGCACACGGGAAGCAGTGTAGTGCTTTATGTCCGGGATGGCATAGAGTCCAACAGGATAAAGATCCTGCATGAGACTAAATGCACAATCGAATCTTTATGGGTAGAAATCCCTTGTGTTGGGGAAGACTATAGTGAAAGGAGTATACTACTGTCCACCTGGCCAAGATGGTGAGACGGTCAGTGAAATGCTAAGAGAAATTAGGGAAGCTAACCAAATTGGTAGTGCGGTAGTAAGGTGAGATTTCAATTATCCCAAAATTGACTGGGTAAATTATCTCTCTAGCATGCCCGATGATACAAGTTCCTGGATAGAATAAATGACAGTTTTATGGAGCAATTGGTTCAGGAACAGACGAGAGAGGGAGTAATTTTAGATCTAATTCTCAGTGGAGCACAGGATTTGGTCAGAGAGTAACGGTGGTGGGGCCGCTTGGCAATAGTGATCATAATATGATCACATTTAAATTAATGACTGGAAGGGGGAACAGTAAGAAAATCCATAGCTCTCATGCTAAATGTTCAAAAGGGAAACTTTGATAAAATGAGAAAAATAGTTAGGAAAAAACTAAAAGGAGCAGCTACAAAGGTAAAAAACATGCAAGAGGCATGGTCATTGTTAAAAAAATACCATCCTAGAAGCACAGTCCAGATGTATTCCACACATTAAGAAAGGTAGAAGGAACACAAAATGATTACCTGCATGGTTAAAAGGTGAGGTGAAAGGGGCTATTTTAGCCAAAAGATCTTCATTCAAAAATTGGAAGAAGGATCCAACAGAAGAAAATAGGATAATGCATAAGTGTTGGCAAGTTAAATGTAAGACATTGATAAGACAGGCTAAGAGAGAATTTGAAAAGAAGTTGGCCGTAGAGGCAAAAACTCACAGTAAAAACTTTTAAAAATATATCCAAAGCAGAAAGCCTGTGAGGGAGTCACAGTTGGACCGTTAGTTGATCGAGGGGTTAAAGGGGCGCTTGGAGAAGATAAGGCCATCGCAGAAAGATTAAATGATTTCTTTGCTTCGGTGTTTACTGACGAGGATGTTGGGGGGATACCCATACCGGGGAAGGTTTTCATGGGTAATGATTCAGATGGACTGAACCAAATCACGGTGAACCTAGAAGATGTAGTAGGCCTTATTGACAAACTGAAGAGTAGTAAATCACCTGGACCAGATGGTATATACCCCAGGGTTCTGAAAGAACTAAAAAATGAAATTTCAGACCTATTAGTAAAAATTTGTAACTTATCAATAAAATCACCCATTGTACCTGAAGACTGGAGGAGGGTGGCTAATGTAACCCCAATATTTAAAAAGGGCTCAAGGGGCGATCTGGGAAACTACAGACCAGTTAGCCTGACTTCAGTGCCAAGAAAAATAGTGTAAAGTGTTCTAAATATCAAAATCACAGAACATATAGATTATAGAAAGACATGGTTTAATGGAACAAAGTCAGCATGGCTTTACCCAAGGCAAGTCTTGCCTCACAAATCTGCTTCACTTTTTTGAAGGAGTTAATAAACATGTGGATAAAGGTGAACCGGTAGATGTAGTGTACTTGGATTTTCAGAAGGCATTTGACAAAGTTCCTCATGAGAGGCTTCTAGGAAAAGTAAAAAGTCATGGGATAGGTGGAGATGTCCTTTCATGGATTACAAACTGGTTAAAAGACAGGAAACAGAGGGTAGGATTAAATGGACAATTCTCTCAGTGGAAGGGAGTGGACAGTGAAGTGCCTCAGGAGTCTCTAATGGGACCTGTACTTTTCAATATATTTATAAATGATCTGGAAAGAAATATGATGAGTGAAGTTATCAAATTTGCAAATGATACAAAATTATTCAGAGTAGTTAAATCACAAGCAGATTGTGATACATTGCAGGAAGACCTTGTGAGACTGGAAAATTGGGCATCGAATGGCAGATGAAATTTAATGTGGATAAGTGCAAGGTGATGCATATAGGGAAAAATAACCCATGCTATAATTACACGATGTTGGGTTCCATATTAGGTGCTACAACCCAAGAAAGAGATCTAGGTGTCATAGTGGATAACACATTGAAATCGTCGGCACAGTGTGCTGCGGCAGTGAAAAAAGCAAACAGAATGTTGGGAATTATTAGAAAGGGAATGGTGAATAAAACGGAAAATGTCATAATGCCTCTGTATCGTTCCATGGTGAGACCGCACCTTGAATACTGTGTACAATTCTGGTCGCCACATCTCAAAAAAGATATAATTGCGATGGAGAAGGGCTTCCAAAATGATAAGGGGAATGGAATAGCTTCCCTATGAGGAAAGACTAAAGAGGTTAGGACTTTCAGTTTGGAGAAGAGACGACTGAGGGGGGATATGATAGAGGTGTTTAAAATCATGAGAGGTCTAGAACAGGTAGATGTGAATTGGTTATTTACTCTTTTGGATAATAGAAGGACTAGGGGGCACTCCATGAAGTTAGCATGGGGCACATTTAAAACTAATCGGAGAAAGTTCTTTTTTACTCAACGCACAATTAAACTCTGGAATTTGTTGCCAGAGGATGTGGTTAGTGCAGTTAGTTTAGCTGTGTTTAAAAAAGGATTGGATAAGTCCTTGGAGAAGTCCATTACCTGTTATTAATTAAGTTGACTTAGAAAATACTAATAGCCACTGCTATTACTAGAAAAAGTAACATGGAATAGACAATTTTTGCCAGGTTCTTATGGCCTGGATTGGCCACTGTTGGAAACAGGATGCTGGGCTTGATGAACCCTTGGTCTGACCCAGTATGGCATGTTCTTATGTTCTTAATAATATTTGCAACAAACACAGCAGTAATATTTTAAGGGAGCCTGGCACTTTCCACCTATTCTTTTCAACTGAATTCGAACTGGTTTAAAAATTGAGCTACAGAGCCACAAGCTTTTGGGGCAGATTTTCAAAGCCCTATGTGCGTAGGGGGGGTTACGCGCGCCGGGCCTATTTTCAAAAGGCCCGGTGGCGTGCATAAAGCCCCGGGACGCGTGCAACTCCCAGGACTTGAAAAAGGGGCGGGGTGTGGGCGGGGCGTGGCGGTCCAAGGTTGCTGTGCCTGGGATCGGGGGCCGGCCATAACTAGGTAAGATAACTTTTTTAGGGGGGTTTAGCTTAGGGCTGGGGGGGCGGGAGAGTTAGGGGAAGGGAAGGGAAGGTGGGGTGGGGGGTAGGGAATGGAGGAAGGCTGCGCGGCTCGGCACGTGCAAGGTGCACAATTGTGCACCTCCTTGCGCGCGCCGACCCCTGATTTTATAACATGCGTGCACTGTGCACGCATGTTATAAAATCGGGTGTACGTTTGTGCGTGCCGGGTAGCGCGCACAAATGTAGGCTGCGCACGTAACTTAAAATCTGCCCCTTTATCTGCAACTACCCAGAGTTTTTACCACTATGACAATCTCCTCCTCCCAGTCATCATTCATCACAAACACAGTGCTTGGGTCAGGACCTATGGGCAACGGCCCCAGCTAATATCGACCCTAAATCTGGTTCATTTTGTAACTGCTTGCTTTGATGTCAAGTCTTTTTACCGGCAGAGTTTACACTAATTTTCAAAGGGACTGTTTGTGCGTGTGTTGCCTTTGATAATGATCCCACAAAAACTGCCTGCATACATTTGCAACTGGCTAATGTGAATATTTGAGTTTTTGTTTAAATTGTTTTTATTAATCATTGAAAGTTAACAAAGACAATGAACCAACATTCAAGTTTTTGTATTACATAGCGGTGCAGTGCAATCACATAAACAGCTAACCCGCAAACAATGATTCTAGTGCGATCTTGAATAGCTCCACAAAAGACTACAGTCGCCCACCAGCAGTTGTTCTGCAGCTGGCGGGTCACTTTATTAAGAGAGTAACACACTAGTCACAAAAACAGGCCGATACAGGCGCGTTTTCCCTTACCCCTTGTTCAGTAAGGGGAGGAAAACATGCGTCCAACCCGCCGAACCTAATAGCGCCCTCAACATGCAAATGCATGTTGATGGCCCTATTAGGTATGCACGCGCGATTCAGTAAGTAAAATGTGCAGCCAAGCCACTGGAAAGTTGTTCCATGCCAGCCACCATCCTCTCAGTAAAGAAATATTTCACCCTCACCCCGTGACTCCTTGTTTTAGATCCTCCATCTGCATGGAAACCTTGGAGGTATTTAAAGGTCTTTATCATATCTCCCCTATCCTACCTTTCCCTTTAGGATATGCTTGTTTAGATTTGTAAGTCCCCATATGCTTTAGAACAAAGACCACTTTGTTCTGGACGACTCCATCAGGTTTATATCCTTTTTAAAGTACGGCCTCCAGAACTTCATACAGTATTCCTAATGAGGACTCACCAGGGGCAATATCATCTCCTTTTTCCTGCTGACCATTCCTCTCCCTATGCACCGAAGCATCTTTTTGGCTTTTGCTGTCACCTTTTCCACTTATTCAGATATTATGCATTTGGTCTGCAAAAAGACAACTGTCTATGTGCTGCTGTTGCTGGCCTAGATTTCTTCCCATCAGTAGCTATAAACACGGCCTTGGTAGCATTCCCAGCCCTGGCTGACCTGTGAAACAGAAGCCCAGCCTGGGAATCAAACCCAGGTTTACCTCATGAGCCATTAGGCCAGCTCCCAATAGCAGTAAATTGTCAAGCCTTGTTTTTTTGGACCGTAGACATGTTTCGAGCAATCATTTATGGTATTTTTGAAGTTGTAATCCTTACTAAATTATAATCTGATTTTAAAAATAAATCCAAATCCCATAACTTTTTAGCAGATGCATGGAATAGGCACCCGTTTGGTAGGAATTGAGTAAAACTAAGAAAAGCAGTTAAATTTGCACAGTTTTGAGACTACATGCAGAGACAGTATGCTCAATTATGAGCGGAGACCTGAGCAATGTTTCTTCTAATTGTCACTGGGGCATATGCCGGTCACTGCTGTTGTACACCTAACTTTTGTAAGTGAGGAGGGAGGGTCCCCATCTTGTGCTGTTCACATCCCCCCTATCCCCTGGGAGCTGTTACCACTGCCTCAACTAGGGACCACAGCTCCATCTTTCTTCCTCATTTTCTCTCTCATCTCAGCTTCTCTCTCTGTCCCCTTCATTTTGCCATCTCTTCTCACTCATCTCTAGCTGATGTGCGCGTCCTACAGGGAACATTGCACCCGAGTGCCGTAAGTATGTCTGACTCCACAAGGCAGCTCTCTCCCGGGAAATGTCTGAACTGCTTGGATATGGGGGCAGGACAATAGAAGCTATCAGTATAGTCTCTCAGTACAAGGAAAAATAGGGCAGGAGAAAGCTTAAAAGAGATTGAGATGGCTGTGGACAAGCGAGTTGCTAGCTGTTTCCTAGTAGATGGGACACACATATACCATGTTGTAATCTTTGCATTGTTGGCTTAGCATGACAGGATGAGATTGTAGAGGTGACTAAAGTGAGGGTCAAGTTTAAATTTGATTATCTTATTTGTGGTCTTTGACCTGTTTTAGGTGATTGTGTTTTCTATACTCGCTTTTATTATTATTGTGGCAATTATTTAAATGTTACTATATGTACTGTAAGTCAACATGAGCAGTTCTGTGGCAGGGTGATTAATCAAACTGAACTAATAAAGACATGGCCTGAGCCTCCTAAAGAGGAATTTTTGCTTTCTAGAGCAAAAGCTCTAAATTCTCACTTCAAAAAAGAACAGGAAAAGGCTTTTTTTTTTCTACCTTGTTTTCTGGACCTTTTGGATCCTAACATAACAAACCTCCTCTCATAACAATGACAGGACGTTAGCAGCTCCACACACATGGGCAATGATCAGAGGCTTGGTAGCCCCCCAACATAAAACCTCCCTCACACATACACACAAGAACAATAAGATGGGCACTTCCCAGCCCCACACACTCCCCCTCCCCTCCCCCCCGCGCATCATTTCTCTCTCACACACCTCTCTCTCAGCAAGCAGGCTGGATCCCCAGAGGCTCCGCATCTTCTGTGGATGTGGAGTGGCAAAGGGTCCAACATTTATTTATTTATTTATTTAACAGCAAGACCACAGGGCAATTCCACCAGATGTAGAAAAATAGCCCAGGGGGGATCCAAGATGGCCGCACGCACAGCTCAGAGCGAGTGACTCTCTGCCGTTTTTGAATTTTTTTTACCGGCTGAGCATATGCCCACAAAGCGAAAGGGGAAGGTACGTGTGTACCCAACTGTACCGCTGCCTTCACCGATAATGCAGCAGGAGATAACATGTTTTTTGAGCCCTCCAGCTGAAACCCCGCGAGTCGAGGAGCCCACTGTATCAGCGGGGGAGAGAGGACCACTGTTACCGGAGGAGACTTCGTTGAGCCCAGATCTTAGGCAAGCACCTACTTTCAGAGCCGGGTTGCTGTCCCACCCCACACCGCAGTTTGAGAGTACTACATCCGGGTCACCTGCAGAGAAGGGATCTGTGACTGAAGCACCGGTGCAAGGAGGAGCTGTACCGGGTGAAGTGAATAACAACAACGCTGGAACTTCAGGTACGCGGTTGGAGACAGGGGCTGTGGGGGGGAGATCACCAGCAGCAAACCTGCAGCTGCTGCGAGGAGAACCCCCTGAATTCACACCCCTAGCAATTCCGATACGCCCTGAAGTAGTCACGCTCGACACTATATGGGATTTAATGGCTGGACTAATGGCTGCAGTTAACATGTTAAACGCCAAACTGGACCACTCGACTTCCCAAAACGATTTAGTTACAACAGAAATTCAATCTCAAGTAAATGTTTTAACTCATAATGTCTCTGTTCTGGAAGGGAAAGATAAGGAAAATATGAACTTTAAGGCTGCAACAGTCAAAGACCGGGAAGCATTAGATAGAAGGCTGGAGACCCTGGAGAACTGCAATAGACATCTAAACCTAAGGATTTTAAATTTCCCCAAGGTATTGGGAGAAATACCGTTTACAACATTAAAGATATTTCTTCAAGAAATACTAGGTTTTACCCAGGAAAATATGCCTTCTATCAACAAATGTTATTTTCTACCCAAATCTGGGTCACCAATTGCTAGACCGAATTTGCAAGAAAATCTGACTGAAATCCTAGAAAGTTCATCTATTGAAATAATGGACAGAGCCACGTTACTGGTGTCTTTTATTACTAGGCTGGATATTCAAGCTATTATGAAAAAGTATTTTCAATTATTTCCAGTCCAATTTATGAGTGCGACAGTAAACATTTTTCCGGATCTGGCCCCCACAACGCAAGCAAAACGTAGAAGTTTTTTAACTCTACGTCAAGCTGCGATTGATCTAGGTTACTCCTATATGTTAAAGTTTCCTTGCAAGTGTGTTTTGAAAAAGGGACCAGAATTATATATATTTTTCTCAGTTGAGCAACTAAGAGTTTTTCTTGATGCGAAAAAGTCCATGATCCAAACTCCCATTATAGTTTCAAATTAAATGAAAGCTGGAATTATGCGTTAGGGCTTTTCCTTGTATCTAAATGTTGTGATAATTCTCTCTTATTAATTACATGGGATCTCCCCCTGTTTAAAATGATTTTTGGTTAAATGGATACAGAGTCTGTATTATGATACTGTGATTTAGTTATGTTAAACTTTTTATTTTTTTTTCTTTTCTCTGTATAACCATGTATTTCTTATATACAAATTATAATATTTAATTTGTAAAACGAGATAAATAAAGAATTAAAAAAAGAAAAAGAAAAATAGCCCTGGACCCGAGGGGGGAGGAGAGATCAAGCAAGAAGGAAGGGGGTTCAAGGCATAAGTTAGAACCAGGGAGAGTGTTTGAATCTGGAGGGGGCCAGGCCTTGTGATGGGAAAATTCAGCACAAAAATATTTATAAATCTGCATTTTTGAGTAATAACTTTTTTCTTTATTGCATTATAAATTATTTCTGAAAGACATTGAATGAATGAAGGCCTGGATGCACTAAGCTGCAATGTCTTTTTGCGGCAGGGGCCCCACTATCACAGGGAGGTACAGCTGAGACAGTGGGGCCCCTCCTTGGGAAAAAATATCTCGGCTGTATCGCCGTGTTTTGTCTCGAGGCAAAACAATGCGGCATGATTCCTTTACATGCGATGTCGGCCGCCATCGCCTTAAAGGGCCTACCTATAGGAAACAAAATGGAGCCAGAATTGTAAAAAGTGTGCAGGGGATCAAACCTGACCCTTTCCCTCAGCCCAGGACCACCACTCGAGGCGGCCCAAACAACCAAACCCCCAAAGTATATGGTTGCGTGATGACTAAGGGTTCCCCCTGCCCACTATCCAATTAAAATGTTAAAAAAAAAAAAAATCAGGCATAGGGTCACCCCCACCCCACTTTCCGTAAAAAGCAGGGCAGATAGGTCCCCCCCCCAGTACCCCTACCCCCCTGATTTAAAAAAAAAATCACTTTGTTGGTGTTTAGTGGTGCCCCTCCCCCTCAGGACTCCGTTCCAAGTCACCAGTCAGTAAATCTCCAGTGTCTTGGGAACTCAATGCAGTCCTTGCTCAACTCATGAAACCTTCCTTCCAACCTTTTAAGTTGGTAGATGTGAATTTCCTCCCCTGGAAAGTGTTTCTTGCAGCTGTCACTTTGGCTTGAGGAGTGAATTGAAGGCTCTGGTTTCTTGCTCATCATACCTGAAGTCTTTTCACAACAAGATGGTTTTCTGTACTCACCCACATAGGCCCGTGTAACATTGGCACGCATAAAACGGGGGCTCAGGATTGCGCGTCCGCTTTCCTAACTTTCTCCTGGGCGTCCGATTTAATATTAAAATGAGCTGCCCTTTAAAAATGGAGGCACTAGGGGAAGCTTTGCATCCCTCGCCCCTCCTCGGCATCGGGCGTCCAGGAGATGTGGCTGTCAGTGCAGCTTAGGAAAACACACGCTCAATATGAGCATCCGTTTTCTCCCGCTGGCCGCACAATATACATGGTCTGGACCTTGAATATTGTGTGTGTATACTGAGTGTCCAGAATTTCTTTTTTCCCAAGACTATTTTTTGCATGATGCTGCTTTCTGTGGTTCCTCCTACTTTGTATCACGATGATACTAATAGGAGAAACCACAGAGAGCCAGATTTGTATTTGGTTGAACCCTTGATCGTGGCATACCTTAATGCCATTTCATGGGCTGGTGTTAAGTTTGCCGTGTTACAATGGGCGCATTTTTTGAATCCCTCGGTAATAGCTAATAGTCTCATCTACATGGAATTTACCTGTGATGAGCACTATTAGCCATGCGCTGGTTTGGGCGCCCGTTTTGGATGCACTGATCTCAGGATTGCATTGGGTGTAAGTCTAGCACGTCCAAAACACTTGTCCAGCCGTGCATTTAGTGCCACCCTGACCTGAGCTCCCGATATTGCATTGGCCCCTGAGTTTCTCCCGAAAGTAGTGTCCGCTTTTCACATCAACCAAGCTCCTATGCTGCCAATCTTCTTTCCAAAACCACCTGCATGCAAAAGAGAACAGGCTCTCCACTTCTTGGACTGTAAGAGAGCCCTGACATATTACCTAAAGATGATTTAATCTCACTTTCAAGCTTCTCAACCGACTGTCTCCTTTAATCTCAATAAACTGGGAAGGGAACTTGCCAAATTAACTTTGTTTAATTGGCTAGTGGACGGTACAGCACACTGTTATGCACAGAGTAGCTTAGAAATTACAGACACTGTGAAGGCTTATCAAGTGAGAGCCATGGCAACTTCAGTGGCCGATCTCAGGGCCATGTCCAATGAAGACCCAGGCAAGGCTGCTACTTGGTCATCTGTTCACACCATCACATACCATTACTGTCTGGTTAGCAGTAACTTTGGATAAGCAATTCTATGCAGCCTGTTCACCACCCAGTAGTCCGCTCTCCACCCCGTGGGATCAGGTTGTCTTTTAAGTAATTGCTCCATAATGCAACCCTTAGCTTGGAACTCCTCGTGTGTTATGGCTGATTCATGCCTGCTTATCAACAGAGAAAGTAAGTTTGCTTACCTGTAATCAGGATTCTCCATAGACAGCGGAATGAATTTGCCATACTTAATAGCCACTTGCCTCCCTGAAGTGTCAACTACCTCACTAAAGCTTAAGCTCTGGCAGAGACCGAGTTGCTTACAAGGCAGCGTGCATGCACAAAATTCCTGCTCATGCTCCTAAAGCTTTTACGGAGCTCTGAGAGATGGGCCAATGATGGCGCGTCAGATGACATCACTCATGTGCTATGGCTGACTCATTCTGTCTATGGAGAACCCTGTTTACAGGTAAGCAAACTTGCTTTACTATGTTAGGCTTGACTATATATATCCAAACAATAAACTGATTCTCCAAGTATGCACAATTGTAATGGACTAGGTAAAGGTTAACAATCATTCAAAGATGAAACATTTTGAAGGTGCTGCTCCTTAGGTACATAGGCCAGACACACAGCTTTGGGACTCAAATTCCAAAAAAGATAAAGATTATTAAAACAAAGACAAATTTAATTAAAACTAACAAATAAAAAAACCCCAAAACTTACTTCTAACTCCTCTGCTACGTCTTATTTGGGGCTCTGCTGATAATATGAGAATATTCTTCATGTCTTCATGCCCTTTGCCTGTCTCCTCTTCCAGCTCAGCAGCAAATGACGGAGTTACACTATTTCCTGTGCTGCCTGTGGCACTGACAAAATTCTCTGTCTGAAACAGATAATCAGGTACACTTCATTTGAACTGTGTGCAGTCAAGAACAATATCTACAAACTACGAGGCCAATTTTCAAAGCGACAGGGAGTTATATGCGGGCTGGGCCGCGCGTATTTTCACAGGTACGTGCATTGCTAAGGATTTAGAAGAAAGGGGCGGGGCGAAGGCGGGCCGAGACAGCGCCAATAGGCAGAGTCCCGCAGAAGCGCGCACTGGGATCCAACTGCTGCTGCTACGGACCGCGGGAAAGTATTTAAACAAAAAAATCCAGGGTAGCCAGCAGGGTTTTAAGGGTGGGGGCTGATAGGGTAAAAGGGTGGCAGGTTAGGTAGGGGGTTTAGGAAGTTTGCTCCTTTACAGGGGCGAACAGGGAGAGAAGAGGGAATTGGGCCTATGGTGTGGCCGCACATACCTACTAAAATCCCCTCCTTATGCGAACGAGACAGGATTCGCGCTTGATGTAAAACCGTGCACGCATGTGTGCATGGGTAGGCGATTTTATAACATGCGCGTGTTTATGAGCACATATTATAAAATCAGCGCGCCCCATGTGTGTGCGCCGGCAACCGCACGCACATTGACTTCTACGCGCAGGTCGTAAAATCTACCTTTGCATATGTAGATTCTCTCCCGACTCCATTGTTCCTTCCTTTATTCTACTATAAAACCTCCCTGAAACATATCATCATATATCTGTCATGCCTTGAAAGCATTTTGGGGTATATTTATATGAGAGAGGCTAAATCATAATTTATAAACTACCACCAGTATTAAAAGATGGTACATGTGTATGGCATACAAAAAGACATGAGAACAAATACACTTTACAACATAATGTGTTTCACGAATGTCGGTAAATAAAAGTAAATAAATAAATAAATAAATAAATAAATCAATCAGAAGACAAACAAGTACAGTGTTCTAGGACCCTGCTCTAGAGGTTATAATCTAAGAGAAGACAACAGTGAGGAGTCTCAGAGTCCTATTTAGAGGAATTCAAACACTATACCGTCTGTCAATTGGCCACATCCATTGCAAAGGACAGGCAAGACAGGTGCCAGGCTGGGTGGCTGTGAAGAGCTGCCATACCATTGCCAGCCTTAGACCAGTGGTGGATGCAGATCCTGTGCAGCTACTCTGAACAGCAGGCCAGCTGCATTAGAAGGGAAAACCTTTCCCACTAGCTGTCGTTATGTTCTGTGAATGCCCTGCACATGACACTGCATGATCTACACATGCAAATAAGAGCTTGTGTGTTTTCCATAGCAGGTCGAAAGCTCTGGAATTCACTGCTTGAGACGTTACGAATTTTACCAGATAGAAAGAAATTTAAATGTGAACTAAAAACATAGCTCTTTAAAAATGCTTACGATATAACCTAAAAACTGCAGAACATACTGATCCACAAAGACATTAAGAATAAAAAGAATAATAATCAAATCATGAAGATAAACCCAAATGAGAGAAAAGATCTCAAACAACATTCCGAACATAATGTGAAGACCATCATTTCGATTTAATTCACCATACACTCTTTACCTTAGAGATTAGGTCAATTATTAATACATCCTAGATAACTTCATTTGATAATATTAATGCCTGTCTATGAAAACAACGCTGTAACCAGCCTTTGTTTGTCTGTTTAGATATAACTATGAATGCCACTTTGAAAACCGCTGTGAACGGTATTATAAAATGTCTAAAGTAAAAATAAAATAAATAAATGTAATGCCTTCTTTTGGACCCAAATATATAAAATGCGGAGAACCATTTTGGGAGAACCAAGTTTGCTCAAACTGTTCCTTTGTCTTCGTCTCTCATAAAGTCACTGTCTTTAGTACAATAGCAAGAAAAAAAAAGTCATAGTAGTCCTCTTTTTCTCTTCATCCCCTCTAAGGCTCTAAGAGCAATGGGAGGGGTAGGCCAACCTTTTCATGGATAGTGACTTCCTTTTCAGGGTCTAACTGGAGACAGTGGAAGCAGCAGCAGCAGCAGCGCCTCAGCAGCAGGAACCCTCTCCAAGGTACAATGAGCTCCAGGGGAACAAGGGTTCAACTCCCACTGCCACCCCTTGTGACACTTTACCTTCATTGCGTCAGGTACAAACTTACACCTAGAACCATGATGTTTTTTCGTGGGAAGGTCCCAATATCAGGGGAGTGGCATAGTGAGAGTGGGCCCCTCCCCCGAAAAAATCTCTCAGATTGATGGCATGTTCTTCTGTCTCATAGCAAAACACCACGGCACAAAAGGATGTGACTAGTGGCCCCTTCAGATATGATGGTGGCCCCGTCCTCAAAGGACCACCATCGCCTGAAAGGGCCACTGCCAAAAAATAAAAATTGCCATGGTAAAAAGAAGCTGTTGAGCGAGGGTCAGGGTTGACCCCTGGCTCAAACCAGGGCCACCACTTAAGGTAGCCCCGACCCCCAAAAGCTTTAAAAATAGATTTAGTGCGATTTGAGGTGACAGCCCCCCAACTCTGTCTTCAATATCCTGCATGCCCCCCCCCCCCACTCCCCCCTGCCCATTGAAAATAATGCAGTCAAGATCCCCCCAGCCCCCAGTGACGGATTTAGGTTTATACACAACATAACTCTTCTCAAAAAAGCTTACACGGTTGTATTCAAGTATATCCTGCTATAAAAGAGACCATCATACAAAAAGGCATATTTCTCACCCCCAAGAGCTATCAGGTGTTTTTAACGCTGTATCGAATGTTCGCTATGCTCTTTATATAATCATTGGTTTCTAAAAGTTTTTTAAAATGCTTTTTTTGTTTTTTGCAAATAAAATCATCGTCACAGGTTCTCAACTTAAGTTAAGCTTCGATTGTCACATTCCAGTGGGAGCACTGAGAGGAGAGGATCACCTTGCTGGTGGCTGAAAGGAATCCGTAAGTTTTTGCTTGGGACATTGTCTTTTTTAAAAGTATTGGGGCAAAGTTAACTATTTGGGAATATTATTTAGTGTGTTTGTTCTTTTAATAGTCAATTAGGAAGTGAATAAACAAGTTAGACTGTATTTTTAAATAGTCAATAAGGCAACTAGTAAACAATAGGTAGTGTGTTTATTTTTAAAAGTCTGTAAGGCAACTAGTAAGCAGAACTGAGTGTTTGTATTAAAAAAAAAACCACAAAAAGTGGCCAGAAGCTAAAAATAAGCTAGGAGCAGTGTATACCTAAGTAAAAAGGTTGAAAAGTTCAGCTCAGTTACTCACCTTGGAAAGGTGTTGAGGTAGTGTGATTTGGTTTGAATAGGTACCAACATTTGTTAATCAAGAGAGCAGTGAGTCACTCTGGCTGACTAACTGAAGTTAGAGTGTTTGTATTTCCCAACCCTCGCCCACTCACCCCCAGCTCATCCTTTAATTTATAGGCAGGTGCCACTTTAAAAAAAAAAACCAACTAACTCAACCCGGATTTTAATGGATACGCACGGCTACCCGCGTATCTATTGAAATCCCGTGTACTCTTGTTCGCGCCTGGTGTGCGAACAAAAGTATGCGTGTGCGCAGATTTATAAAATCTACCCCAATATGATCAAATTTGAATTAATGACTGGAAGAGGAACAGTATGCAAAATCCACGGCTCTCGTGCTAAACTTTCAAAAGGGAAACTTTGATAAAATGAGAAAAATTGTTAGAAAAAAACTGAAAGGAGCAGCTACAAAAGTAAAAAATGTGCAAGAGGCGTGGTCATTGTTATAAAATACCATTCTAGAAGCACAGTCCAGATGTATTCCACACATTAAGAAAGGTGGAAAGAAGGCAAAACGATTACCAGCATGGTTAAAAGGGGAGGTGAAAGAAGCTATTTTAGCTAAAAGATCTTCATTCAAAAATTGGAAGAAGGATCCAACAGAAGAAAATACGATAATGCATAAACGTTGGCAAGTTAAATGTAAGACATTGATAAGACAGGCTAAGAGAGAATTTGAAAAGAAGTTGGCCATAGAGGCAAAAACTCACAGTAAGAACGTTTTTAAATATATCCGAAGCAGAAAGCCTGTATGGGAGTCAGTTGGACCATTAGATGATTGAGGGGTTAAAGGGGCACTTAGAGAAGATAAGGCCATCGCGGAAAGATTAAATGATTTCTTTGCTTTGGTGTTTACAGAAGAGAATGTTGGGGTACCGGAGAAGGTTTTCATGGGCAATGATTCAGATTGACTGAATCAAATCACGTTGAACCTAGAAGATGTGGTAGACCTGATTGACAAACTGAAGAGTAGTAAATCACCTGGACCGGATGGTATACACCCCAGAATTCTGAAGGAACTAAAAAATGAAATTTCAGACCTATTAGTAAAAATTTGTAAACTATCATTAAAATCATCCATTGTACCTGAAGACTGGAGGGTGGCTAATGTAACCCCAATATTTAAAAAGGGTTCCAGGGGCAATCTGGGAAACTACAGACCAGTTAGCCTGACTTCAGTGACAGGAAAAATAGTGGAAAGTGTTCTAAACATCAAAATCACAGAACATATAGAAAGACATGCTTTAATTGAACAAAGTCAGCATGGCTTTATCCAAGGCAAGTCTTGCGTCACAAATCTGCTTCACTTTTTTGAAGGAGTTAATAAACATGTGGATAAAGGTGAACCAGTAGATGTAGTATACTTGGATTTTCCGAAGGCATTTGACAAAGTTCCTCATCAGAGGCTTCTAGGAAAAGTAAAAAGTCATGGGATAGGTGGCAATGTCCTTTTGTGGATTGGAAACTGGCTAAAAGGCAGGAAACAGAGAGTAGGATTAAATGGACAATTTTCTCAGTGGAAGGGAGTGGGCAGTGGAGTGCCTCACGGATCTGTATTGGGACTCTTACTTTTCAATATTTATAAATGATCTGGAAAGAAATATGACGAGTGAGATAATCAAATTTGCAGATGATACAAAATTGTTCAGAGTAGTTAAATCATAAGCAGATTGTGATAAATTGCAGGAAGACCTTGTGAGACTAGAAAATTGGGCATCAAAATGGCAGATGAAATTTAATGTGGATAAGTGCAAGGTGATGCATATAGGGAAAAATAACCCCTGCTATAGTTACACAATGTTAGGTTCCATATTAGGTGCTACAACCCAAGAAAGAGATCTAGGCGTCATAGTGGGTAACACATTGAAATAGTCTGTTCAGTGTGCTGCGGCAGTCAAAAAAGCAAACAATGTTGGGAATTATTAGAAAGGGAATGGTGAATAAAACAGAAAATGTCATAATGCCTCTGTATCGCTCCATGGTGAGACTGCACCTTGAACACTGGGTACAATTCTTGTCGCCGCATCTCAAAAAAGATATAATTGCGATGGAGAAGGTACAGAGAAGGGCTACCAAAATGATAAGGGGAATGGAACAACTCCCCTATGAGGAAAGACTAAAGAGGTTAGGACTTTTCAGCTTGGAGAAGAGACGGCTGAGGGGGGATATGATAGAGGTGTTTAAAATCATGAGAGGTCTAGAACGGGTAGATGTGAATCGGTTATTTACTCTTTCGGATAATAGAAAGACTAGGGGGCACTCCATGAAGTTAGCATGTGGCACATTTAAAACTAATCGGAGAACTTCTTTTTTACTCAACGCACAATTAAACTCTGGAATTTGTTGCCAGAGGATGTGGTTAGTACAGTTAGTATAGCTGTGTTTAAAAAAGGATTGGATAAGTTCTTGGAGGAGAAGTCTATTGCCTGCTATTAATTAAGTTGACTTAGAGAATAGCCACTGCCATTAGCAATGATAACATGGAATAGACTTAGTTTTTGGGTACTTGCCAGGTTCTTATGGCCTGGATTGGCCACTGTTGGAAACAGGATGCTGGGCTTGATGGACCCTTGGCTCTGACCCAGTATGGCATATTCTTATTTCAGGAAAGGGATATTCCCACTGGCTGGACTGCCCAGCTTGCTCCCTCATGTAAAGGGGTACGGTGGCAGTTCATGGAGTGTCCCTGGGGTTCTTTGGACCCGGTAGCAGAACATCACATCTAGGTGCACAAAGGAAGTGCAAAGAGACTCACTCCAAATTTCAGTAGAAAATATAGATACATACCAATATGGAGGTCATAGTATCAGCTACAGTTGCACATTAAACTTTGTATTTCTATTTCTCCGTATAGATTGAGAACCTGAAAAGAAGGTCTGGGAGCTCTGCTCGAAATGAAAGGGATAACTTATCTGGCTGCCTGCCAGGTGGGATAGGGCCAGAGGTAGGTTCATCAGGGAGATTTTCACATGGTCTATCTACGTATGTCCTGTTTCCATCACTAGCCACAATATTGGCCTACCACTCAGCAAGACCTGTCTCTGCCTTAAACTTAAGCAAACCCTCATGCAAAAATACTTTGAGCATGGCATTTCTCTGGGTCATGGGCAGCACTGTAATGAAGTACTACTTGGAAGGCATCCTTTAAGCCTAGCCGTAAACTCTTCAGGGTGTTCGAACCCACTCCAAAGTTTGTTATCACTGAAAGTATATACCCCCTATCCTAGAAACATCCATACACTAAGTGCTGCATCATGGCCCTTGGCCACAACCCAACCCTAATTACCCTAAGCCCATATCACAAGTGAGGTACCATCTAATAAAATACTGCTGAACTGAAACTTCTGTATTTCAAATAATCATTATATGACCTTGCCATCCCGCAGATAGGAACACTTCCCTTTGCCTTCACCTCTTCTAGAAAAGGAATGCTCTATGCCTGCCTGTATGATTGTGTACATCACACCCTGGAGTATTTGAGCTCATGACACACATTTTGAGTTCTCTTCACACATGGCACTTCCTCCTTATCATCATCAAAGGAAGAAGTGGAGAAAGAGGAGAAAAACAATGATGAAGGCCCAACCCCTCCTGAAGCTGAAGCCATTGCCACTGCCAGGGAAGAGCAGGCCACACCACTGCCATTCCCTCCACCACCATACCAGAAGCAGACCCAGCAGTGGTAGTGCAGCTCCTCCTCCCCCCCACAGGAGGCTCTGAACCAGCTCCAGAAACCATCCCACTCCCCATCTCAATAGGGTCTCCTTCCCCTTTAGCCCCGGGATCTAGGTTTGCAGAGACTCAAGCTGGCTAGCCCTTGCCGGCTGAGGAAGGCCCAGACCCCCCTCAACCCCTTCACATCATATGCTGACTTGTCAATAGCTCTTAAGCCTGGCTCAGTGACTGGTGCATCAGCTCCAGGCCGTGAGCCAGTATCTGAGGAAAATTTTGCCCAAGGCATGCAGATGATGGTGGAGAAGTTGAAAGGGGCCTGAACTGACTGCAGGAGTCTGGCACAGCAGTGGAGTAACTCGCGGAGACTCAAAAGCACCTCACTGCAGTTCTTGAGCATGTCAGCATTCAGTCTCCACCTGTAAGGATCCATTGCTGGATCCTCCTCTGGCCTGTAGGTGGTGCTGTGAGCTATTGTGGATTATCTAGCTAGTATTTCAATCCAGCACCCCTTGTTTTCCCCTGGTGGCCATCTTGTTTCTTGTACAGACCTGTATTTATACTGAGGCAAGTTCATCTGTCAGTTCCGAGAGCTTGGTCCTACTTTCCTCTCTGGCTCTGTTCCAGCAGCTGGAAGACTACTTCACCTTTAGATTCTACATTCAGCGCTCCTGCTTGTTCTCCCTCCTGGGTTCCTGGATTGTTCCTGGTTCCTCGCTCTGCTTCGGCTAATTTGCATAACCACACAGTGGCTGAATATGGACCCCCTATATGTATATCAAATTATGTTGTATATTTTATGTTAGGCCCTTTTGAGAAACACTTTTGATTAATGGTATATGATTGTTTATGTTATGTTGCATACATTGTGTATTTTGATTTTCTTTGATTCTTTGTTGGTTTTATGAGTGTTTCTTTTTTCGTCACACTAATCTTTTTGGATTTGTGGATTGTAAGAGCACATAAATAAAATCAGTGCAAGCTGCCTATCTTTCGCCCCCTTATCTAAGCTTGCATGGAGGACTACTCTGAATTTGACTGGCTAAATGTAGCCACTTAATGAGATTTAGGAAGCTAAATTGAGCCAATTAGCCTTGTCAGTTTTCAAGGCTTTGATCTTCCCACCTAGGTTGCTGTTGATGCTCATGGTATAGAAATTGAAAACAAAAGAATACAATATGCTACACTCCTTTTGATGCAGGTTGATATCTTTTTTCAGAAAATGTAAGAAGAATCAAAGATGCTGTGGTACATAAGAGATGGAGACCATATGCATCTCTTCTTCCAATCTGAAAGCTCATGCATTGTAACATCTTTGAGTATTGCATTAGTCTAATACAAGATATCATCATAACCTACAAATAAACTCACTTTTTTCCAGAACCAAGACGGTTACTAAAACTTAGTATTCTTTGTGATGTTGATTTACTTACCCATCAAGCTTTTGGTTTGCAATGAGTTGCTTCACTTGAATATGCGAAAATACTCTGCTCTGCAATTGGTTTTGTTTCATCATATCCACATTAGTTTTCACAAAAGAGCAAAACATGCTGCTGTTCTGAAGGGATGGCTCAGTGGCAGTGCTGCCGGCTGCCCTGTGGGAGATGAGAGCTCATTTCCAGAGTCTGAATTCTGTTCCCTGGGCTGACTGGGGTAGGGATGCTTGGAAGACAATATATACAGTTCCTGCGAGGAGGGAGTCCCAGCCAATACCAACAGATGACCCCTGACAATTAAGCACGTCAGGTTTCAGCGGGAGGGCTAGGGGGAGGGGATGAAGGTGCTAAAATGAAGGCAGAAAAGGTTCATGGAGCCATAGCCTCAGTAAAGGCTAAGTTCTGACTTCAGTGGGAAAGCTCAGAGCAACATGAGGAAACTGCCAAGCTCCAGAAATGTTGGAAATAATTCATGTAAGATATGTTCATTCTGGAAAAGCTCAGAATCTAGACCTTCACTCTGTAGTTCTGAATATCATTAGAACATCTCACAGATAAAGAGTATTGTTAGGTACTAATTATTTTACTTGAGGTTTTACACACTTTATCTAGACAAATTAATACATACGTTAAGCATTCAAAGAATGAGTAAGAGGGCACTTCTGAGGACCTATCCTACCTCCATTATCATTCGTCCACGAGTCTTGTTCCTCTCCCTGTAAGCTGCCCTTTTCTGCTTCTGCTGCAGGACCCTCTCTCTGGTGGTTCGGTACTCCAGGGCAAACTCGCTGATGATCTTGCAAAAACTAGTAACTTTAGTTTCCCTCACAGTAGATGAAGGATAACCCAGATACAGTAAAAACGAGTGAAACCTGGACACAATGAAAATAAACGCAATCATTGGAAAATTAAGATAGGCTAAACTGAAATGTTTCCAATTTATTCCTAAAAAGAGATGCACAGAAGCAGACTTTGTCTGCAATACATGTTGCAGAAAGGAAACAGACCCGATAGTCAGTCCTAGGGCAGCAAACATTTTGGGGCTGTAGGCTGGCTAAGATTTGCCGCCTTTCATCTTCGCTAAATCTCATTCAGCAGAGAACAGCCCTCTGCTGCCCTTAAACAGACTCTTATAGGAGGTGGGGAGGTGAAAGGACCAAAAATGCCTAGGAGTGGCAAAATCCTAAATCTGTCCATGCCGATAGTATACGGTGTCAACCATAATGATGCTTATTAAATCCAGAGGGAAACGGAGATGAAGCTGAGCAGTTGTATTCGCCACAACCATCAAAGCGCAATTTCAGACATCATGCAATATGGCACTCATACTACTAATGTGATGCAATACACATGAGCTTTGGATACCACATAGACCTTTCTTCACAACCGCTACGAAGCCCTCCTGCAAGGGTTCTAACTGGCATGAACGAGAAAGAGAGGCACACAAAGTTCCATCAGGCACCCAGTATAGCAAAGGAAGGACACTGGATGGAGGGAATATTTGGAGGATTACTACGAGAAGAAGCACTCACCTAGCTGCTGTACTTTTTAGGAGAGGAGCAGGGGAATAATTGGAGGAAGAGGGAGCTACTAATTGGATGGAGTATTGGGAGGAGTGAAGGTAGTAACTGAAGAAGTGATTTAAAATCCTTTAAAGATCTGTAATAGTTCTCTCTGTGAGCACATTTTCTAAAGAGAGAAAGAGAGACTTCTAGGAACAGGATGTGAGAGAGAGAGAGAGACTGGAGGGGCCAAGATACATGTGAGAGAGAGAGAGAGACTGGAGGGGCCAAGATGCATGTGAGAGAGAGAGAGAGACTGGAGGGGCCAAGATGCATGTGACAGAGAGAGAGAGACTGAGACTGGAGGGGCCAAGATGCATGTGTGAGAGAGAGAGAGAGAGAGACTGAGACTGGAGGGGCCAAGATGCATGTGAGAGAGAGATTGAGACTGGAGGGGCCAAGATGCATGTGAGCGAGAGACTGGAGGGGCCAAGATGCATGTGAGAGAGAGACTGGTGGGGCCAGGATGTGTAGGAGAGAGAGAGAGAGAGAGACTGGTGGGGCCAGGATGTGTAGGAGAGAGAGAGAGAGAGAGAGAGAGACTGGAGGGGCCAAGATGCATGTGTGAGAGAGAGAGAGAGAGACTGGTGGGGCCAGGATGTGTAGGACAGAGAGAGATAGACTGGTGGGGCCAGGATGTGTAGGACAGAGAGAGAGACTGGTGGGGCCAAGATGTGTAGGAGAGAGAGAGACTGCCAAGGCCAGGATGTGCAAGAGAAAGAGAACAAGAGAGGGACTAGTGTGGTCAGGCTGACAGACAGACTGGCATGGCCAGGATGTGAGAGAGAGAGAGAGAGAGAAAGTGAGCATGCAAGAGTGAGACTTGGGGGGGGGGGGGGGGTTTCAGGATGTACGAGAGAGAGAAAAAGACTGAGGGGACCAGGATGAGTGAGACAAAGAGAGGGAGAGAGAGAGTCTGATAGTGGAAGGATGTGTGAGACAGATAATCAGAGAAAGCGAGAGAGATAGGGAGATGGGCAGGGCCAGGATGTCCAAGAGAGAGAGAGGGAGAAAGTTAGTCCCGCACGGCCAGGATGTGCAAGAGACAGAGTGAGAAAGCAAGTCTGGTGGGGCAAGGATGTGCAGGTAAGAGAGAGTGAGAGCAAGCACGAAATTGGCAGAGCAAGGTTATGTGAACAAGAGACAATAAGATTGGCAGGGCCATAATGTGCAAGAGACAGAGAGAGTCAGACAAAGTGAGAGCAAGACTGCGAGATTGCTAGGGCCAAGACGTGTGTGAGAGCTCAAAAGTGAGATTGGGAAGGCAAGGATGTGTGAGAATGAGGGAGAGAGTAAGGGGAGGAGGTCAGGATGTGCGAGAGAGAAGGCGGACGTCTGGCGTGGTAAGGATGTATGAGAGAGACAGCACAAGACAGACGGGGCAAGGATGTGCAGAAAAGAAAGCATGAGACTGGCAGGGCAAGGTTATGAGAGAGACAGACAGACAATGAGACTGGCAGGGCCAGGATGTACTAGAGAGAGAGAGTGTGAGACTGGTGAGGCCAGGATATGTGAGAGAGAGAGAGACTGATAGGGTAAGATTATGCGAGAGAGCGTGAGACGAGCAGAGCCAGGATGTGCAAGACAGACAGAGCGCAAGAGAAAGCCTGGCAGAGGCTGACATGTCCAGTTATTTACATGGGTAAATGGCTTTTGAAATTTGCCCGTTAAAGCCAGTTATTCCACACAGGCATTTCTCACATCCAGCCATCCAACCAGTAAGGCAAACTCCCTCACAACCATGGAACTAGTAATTATCCCTCTCATTCCCAAGCTTAAATCCTCTTGAATGTTCAACTATTTAACTAAATTCTGCATGCAGCAAACGTACCTGTTCAGAATGCGTCTATGTATGATTTTTAAAATAATTATTTTTTCAGTGCAGCTTTTTAAAAAGTCAGTCATTTTTCTCTTTAAGTTGGGCTTGTTCTCATGCTTTGCTATCACCTTTAGGTTTTCCCATGATATTTTGCATCTTTTCTCCAACTGCACCAGGCTGTCTGCTAACTGTTCAAAATCCACCTGAGAAAATAGAAAGCAAAAAAAAGGATTCCCTGTTGGCTGACCTGAAAAGCAGTGTCTTTGGGGGTTAAGTTGCAGGAAGTGCTGAGTGACAGTGGGAGTGACAAGAGTAGGGAGATGCCAGCCCATCCAGATTAAATCCAGACCTCCTCTGAATGCAGTAGGGACCCGTTCATTTACATTTTTCAAGTCAACAGTATTCCGCTTTTATTGGCCATCTCTTATCGGATTGCTAGGTATCCTCTTCCCTCTACTATGAAATCGGCAAACACGACTTATAAGTTCTGCATTACTCCATTCCCCACCCCCAGACATATTTACTGCAATTCACATGTAATCTACCTTATGCCTTTTCTAGGAAAAGCAGGCATATCAAAATGGAAATAAATAGCTTAGATGTGATACGGCTTGAAATGACTATTTGAACTGAAACACGCCACACGATGTCAGACGAAAACCACCAGGCGCCTTCATTTTGCCTACCTCCTGCAGTACTACAGGACTTTACCGGATCTCTTGTTTTCTTACCACTGGTCTTGTCCTATGAGCGTTTGAATTCAGGTACCTTTTCTTGCCCCCGCTACCTCAACTGGGAGGCTGTTCCATGCATCTAGCACTCAATCTACCTTCCTTCAGCCAAAGGTCCTGAATTTGTTTCACAGATAGAAAACCAGTTGAATTCGAAAAGGTTTGAAATTTAGCTTCAACTGTACTGTTCTCGTCTCTTTCATAAACAAGCATAATTCAATCATCATCTCGTGATTAACACACAGGCTGGTAGGAGGTCGGAAAATGCGGTCTCTGCGTTTTTAGAGACAGGGGTGAGGAATTTAAATCTCGGGGGGGGGGGGGGGGTGTGGTAATGCGCGCTGGGCCTATTTTATAAAGGCCCGGCGACGCGCGTAAAGCCCTGGGGCGCGTCTTAAGTCCCCGGGCTTTAATAAAGGGGCGGGGGAGGGGGATGGGGTGTGGGCAGTCCGGGGCAGGGCCAGAGGCCTCTGACCAATCCCCGATTTCGGAGCAGCCTGGGAGGGAATGGGGGAAGGTAGCACGGCTCAACGCACGCAAGGTGTACAATTGTGCACACCTTTGCGCGCGCCAACCCCTGATTTAATAACTTGCGCACGCCTGCAGGCTGCCAGCAGGCGCAAAAGGTTTGGTAAGACTTTTGGGGGGGTTAGAGTAGGGCTAGGGGGGGAAAGGTTAGAGGAAGGGGTGGGAAGGTTAGGTTAGGGGGAAGGCGCATGTAGGGCTTTTAAAATCCGGCCCACAATGTAGGGAATCTAACCTTCCCCCCCCTTCCCCTAACCTTCCCCCCCCCCCCCAGCCCTACTCTAACCCCCCCAAAAGTCTTTCCAAACCTGCCTCCAGGCAGGCGCAGGTTGCATGCGCTGGCAGCCTGCTGGCACGCGATCCTCCAACACAGCGGCAATGGCCACTGTGTCGGAGACCTCTGGTTCTGCCCAGATTTCGGAGCAACCTGGGAGGGAACGGGGGGAGGCAGCGATCCTCCAACACAGCGGCAATGGCCGCTGTGTCAGAGGCCTCTGGCCACACCCCGATTTCGGAGCAGCCTGGGAGGGAATGGGGGAAGTTAGTGCGGCTCGGCGCATGCAAGGTGTAGAATTGTGCACCCCTTTGCTCGCGCTGACCCCTGATTTAATAACTTGCGCACGCCTGCGCAAGTTATAAAATCGGGCATATGTGTGTGCACGCCGGGTAGCGCGCTCACTGCTTTGAAAATCTGCCCCTGTGAAAACATCAGCAGTATAACCCTTGAAATAAATGTTAATCAGTGAAACCATTACTGGGTGAAAAAGGACCACAGGTTCCAACTAAGAAGCATCAATGTAAGGTCCAACATATCGTCCTCTTCCAGATGTCCAAAAAACCCAAGAACAACAAACATGGTGCTGGAAAATAGGACATTCTTTTCGGGAAAAGATAACGAAACCAAGAGGACATGAAAATAACACTGGAAGCCAGCAACAAAAACAGAAAAATAGCATTTGTAGTACGTGGCCACCAACACTTCATGCACATAAGTGCATATCATCAGTGCAAAGAGTATTTTTAAGCAGAAAGAATGTCAATGTGTGCTCAGACGAATGACAAACCAGCAATATACCAGAAACAGCAGTTTTCGCTAGCAGAAACGGACTTCTCATACAATCAAATATCAGTTTTCACTGTTAGAAGTGGACTTTAAGATAGCCAAAAAGACATTACCTCCTTTTGAGTAGTAAAGAAGAACCCCATACCATCATGGTGAACTCATAGTTTGGCAGGAAAGAGGAGGGCACACTGGATGCCTTTATTGCAGAGTTTGGAACAAACAGGCGCCATTTGCTTCCATAGAGCCATAACACGTGCAGAATAATCATTAAACATTAAAATCTTACTGCCCTGATATTCCATAAGGTCACTAGGGGGAGTTCGTGTCAAACAAATCAGATTCATTTCTTTGATTTGGAGACCCAGGAATTGGAATACGGAGGAGTGCAGAATGGGATCTACTTAGTGTTCAGCAAACTCGTATGGTCTTTTGATTCTGCATTGAAAAATAGGCATTTACTCTGTGACCACTTGTAACAGTGCTTTACCTGAGCTGTAGATTGTATCAATTGTGAAAGAACCTGAACATATTGGACATTTATTTATAAAACACACATATACAGTTTTAGGTAGAATTTACTCTGATCATATTGCTTGCCTTATCTGGCAAATGGGAATAAGGGTGAATGGCGATGAGATGCAGTGTATGGAAGTGAGTGTGAGGGAATGGAAATTAGTGATTAGAAACGTCCATGGTAGTGAGAATAGGAGAGGGTGAATACGAGGCAAATACAGGTGAACAGAGCTGAACAGGAGCAAGGGTGACTAGTGATGACAGACAGTGTACGTAACCGTGGCAGATAGCAGATAGTCAGATCAGCACACCTGAGCAAAGTCAGAGAAAGGGCCATTTCAGTAGCCGGACCAAAGCTTTGGAATAGTCTGCCACTAAATTTGAGAATGCAAGATAATCGAAGTTCAAAAAAGATCTTAAAACATGGTGTTTTTTACAAGCATACAGAGAGAACGCCCAAGAGTTTTTATAAATCTATAGCAGCTTTTATTCTCTTTTATTTCTAACTTTACTTATGCTATTTTAGTTTTTAAATAATTTCAATTATTTTATTTTACTTTTATTGATGTTTTATTGTATTTATTTCTGTTTTCTTAACTGTCTTAAATTTATTTATTATGTAAACCGTTAAGATAGAACTTTTTGTTCTGGGCAACGGTATATAAAAATTGCACAAATAAAAAATAAAATAAAATAAAGATAGGAAACAGAATGGGGGCAAGAATGCCGAATGGGAAACTGTGAAGCAGCGATGGTGGGGGATGAAAGAGTTTGTACAGAGGGAATGACTGAATGTATGTAATGACTGAATGTATGTAGTGACTGGAGAGTGCAAGAGATGGGAGAGAGTACACTGCAATATGTGGAGGCGGCTGGAAATACTGCCGTACATATAGAAACCCCTTCCCTCCAAACTGTATAAAAAATAATTTTCTGTACAAAAATGCGAGACCCAGAGACAACAGAAACTGGGGAGGAGACAGGAAAGCAATCAGCGCTCTTGATTTACTAAAATAATGCAAACTGCAGTACAAATTAACGAGAAGAAATTATGATCGGCTTCGTTACTGCACTGCGCTACCAAACAAGGAAATCCTTTTCACCTCTTTCAAGTCGTAGCATTCTGCGAGATAGTCATTCAGGCGAAGGAGGAAAGATTCAAGGGAGAACAGTGCATGAAAGGAAGGATGACAAGTGTTAGGCATAAATACTTTCTCAAAAGCATGTGAGCGTTGAAAATAACATGCGATCTTACTTTAGCCGATCGTGTGATGGCTGCAATCTCAGAATAAATATCAGAAGTGTCTGGAAATTTGTCCACCACAATGTTGCATAGGTGGTACAGCAGAGACTGCCTGTGCACAGTGTCTTTCACCTCAGAGACCTTCTGCAGGTAAGTGAGTTCAAATCCCTCAGCCTGAAATGGAAAAAAAAAAAAAAAGAGAATGTTTACAAACTCATATTTTTCCATTAGCCCGAGGTTTTAATGTCTCTTTTCTGGCTTCCGTGTTTCATACTAACTTTTATTTTTCCTACATTCTCTACCCTACGGAATGACACTTTTAAAATTAATTCCTTTTTTTATAGAATCAAAATTCATTCATGGATAACCTTTGGCAACAGGCCACCTGACCACAATGGGTAGTGGCACGTAAGAAGGCAATTTTCAAAGCCATTTACCTGGGTGACAGCAATTTAAGTGGGCAAATAGGCCTGGCTGCAAACTGCCTTCCTCTGCCAGGCTAAAACCATGCACGGCTTTCCACAGGCATGGAGGCACTCGGGGAGGAGAGCAGCGCGTGTACGTGGCACGTTTCAAAAGCACGCAGGCTCTTCTCAGCACCCCTTCATCACCAGCACAAACAGTGGGTGATTTTAGCATGTGGACTTTACATGCACTAATTTCAAAGGCAAACAGCTGGGTCCTTCTTCCTCTGTGCAAATGAGCTACAAAGCACACACAGAAAAAGTACCCACGTTCAGTTTATTTTTCCCTATGTGCATCACTTTGATTTTGTCCATATTAAATTGTAACTGCCATTTCCACAGTCTCATAAAGGTCCTTCTGCAGTTCCTCACTGTCTGCTTGTATTTCAACTACTTTGAATATTTTTGTGTTATTTGCAAATTCGATCATTTCACTTTCATGTTGCTCCTTTTCCAGATCATTAATGAATACGTTAAACAACACTGGTCCTACACTACAGAGCCCTGAGGAACACCACCATTTACCTTTCTCCATTGGGAAAACTGATCATTCAGTCCTGCTCTTTGCTTCCTATCTTTTAATCGGTTATCAGTTCACAATAAGACATTGTCTCCTATCCCATGATTTTTTAGTTTTCCGATGAGCACCTCGTAAGATACTTTTTCAAACAGGTTCTTAAAATCCAAAATACTATCATGATGGGCTTACCTTTATCCACGTGCTTATTATTCACACGTTCAAAGAACTATAATAGTTTAGGAAAGCATGACTTCCATTTGATAAATCCATGCTGGCTCAACCCCATTAAACCATGTTTATCTATATGACCAATAATTTTATTCATACTAATAGTTTCCACCAAGGTTAGTTAGTTAATATGATTTATCACATTTCTACCATAGGGAAACCAATGCGATTTCTTATAAAAACCAAAGTATGTTACCGTATAATTGCTCAAGATCAATGTGATTTATAAAAGAAACAAAACATAACATAGTATCAGTTGGTTCACACATAACACAATGTAAATTAGGTAAAAGCAATAAATAAAAACAGTAAACAATATAACAAGTATAACAAGACAAGACAGAAACTAAAAACAATAAATAAAAATGGTATACAAAGAGTCAGGATAAAAGAGAAACTAAAAGTAACATAAGAGCCCTTCTTGAAAACTGGCATTACATTTTTTACCTTCTAGTCCTCAGGAATAGAAGGAGATTTGAATGATAGGTTACAGATTACCAGTAGTAGTTCTGCAATAATTGCCTATATATATAACCCCTTATCAAGCTTCAGAAAGAAGCTGTTTGGCACAATGTAAGAATTAAGAAAAGCAGTATAAGTACATTTCAGAGATCATTTCCAATATTCTGCACCCTTGGCTAAGAGACAAGACAAACCCAATCTAAATCCCTTACCTTCAGTTCTGCAAATATATATGTTAAGGTGAATTTTAAAAGTGTTACACATGCAAAAATTAGCATATACATGTGTAAGTAGCTGCTACATGCACATTGTATATTTTAAAAGAAGCCGCAAGTACATGTAGATATTTACCTTCACACTCAAATATACACGTGTAAGAAAGGGTGGTCTAGGGCCATTCTCTGGTGGGGCCAACATGTGCATGCATAAGTTGCTATTTTAAAAGAAATGTACACGCATAACTTTTCCAACTTACATATTTTTATACCTGCTAATTATCTGTAGGGATGTGCATTCGTTACATTCATTTCTTGCTAAGCGTGTATGTAACGAATGGATGCCAAGTGCACAAAACGAATGGTGTGCGCTAACGTCTATGGGTGCCTACGTGAGCGCATTCAATTCATTTTGTGCGTCTATTCATCCATTTGTTACATATGTGCTTAGCGGCGAAACGAATGTAGCAAATGGATGCATGAATGCACATCCCTAATTATCTAGGTAAGTGGTAATAAAAGTGTTTATTGTTTAGTACTGACTGGGGGCAGGTCTGGGTGAACTGGAGGGTGTTCAGGCTGAAGAACCAGGAGGGTCTTGATGGCCTGGAGAAGGACTGGGTGAACAAGTGGACTAATTGGTAAATCTGGTAATTTCTTTGATGCGCATCATAAAATTGACTGAGTTATGTGTGCAAATCATGCAAGTCCTCATTTACTTTTGTGTGTAAATTATATGTGTGTATATGTTTAAAATAGGTGGGTAAAGTATGTGTGTTCAATGCATTGAAATATGCGGTTTTAATGAATCATATGTATTCACGCATAGGCCTACAAATGCATATTTTATAATATGTGCCTATATGAAATGTGCATGTTATAAAATACTATAGTAAAATTGTGCACACGTGTATATAGGTGCACACACACGTTTCAAAGTTATCCTTCTTGTGATGACAGTCCCCTCTTACAATGGGGGCAAAGCAAAATATTTTCCCCTACACCTCACCATACAAAAAAATTCTGGTGTTATCTAAGTAACAGAAATACAAACTTCCTCCACTACCAGGCACATTGTGAAATAATACAAAGTCCTGGAAAAAAAACAACTCTTAGCACATATGTAGCAAACCTGCCACACTGCAGCAGCACTAACTCATAAGACTCCAAAAAGACTCTACCTATGATTACGCAGAACTCCAAATATTACACAAGGCCCTAGAACACCAATACACCTTTGTTGAGAAAACACAATGAGTGAGACTGTTACAGATTCCTAGCTAAATGCTAGCACAATACCTCACCTTAGCAGAGGCGGTTCCATAATGAGGCAGGGTGAAACGGCCACCTCAGGTGGCAAAATTATGGGATCGGCAAAGAGTGCCCCCAAAACATTCCTGCAGTAGCCTTCTCACCTTGCACAAAAATATGATTATTAAAGTGCCCATGGAGCCCAACCCGCTACAGCCCAAAGAAAGAGGTGGCCTGGTGGGGCTGTGACGGGAGGGAGAGGCTGTGAGAGTGTATGCATGCATGCAAGAGAGGCTGTGTGTATGTATGTGAGAGCCTGTATATGCATGTGTGGGTGTGTGAGAGAGCCTGTATGCACGTGTGAGTGTATGTGGTGCGAGAGACCGCCTATGTGCGTGTGCAACTGTGTGAGACCTGTATGCATGTGTGTGTGTTGTGCATGAGAGTCTGTGTACATGTGTGAGTGTGCATGATGGAGAGACAGTCTGTGTATGTAAGAGCATGGATGTATGTGAGAGGGAGTGTGTAAGTATGTGTGCGTGACAAAGAGGATGAAATTTGTATAGCTCCCATCCCCAAGTCTTCAATCTCAGGGTGATTGGAAATCAAAAGATCTTAGCTATGGAAAGCAGGATATTGTTTTTCTTATTAGATTTAATTGTTGGGTGTTATTTGATGCAACTTGTTTTGAAATATTTTATTGGTTTTTGAGAGCTTTTTAAAAAAAATTTTAATTATTGAATGATGTCCTGTTCCTCAGATGTTTTGAAATCTCTTATTATGATTTTACTATTATGACTGATGTGTTATATTTCTTGATTTTATTATTGATAAGTCCCTTGTACAGGTCCTTGGTGAGGCTCTCCTGGAGTACTGTGTTCAGTTCTGGAGACCGTATCTCAAAAAGAACAGACACAGGATGGAGATAGTCCAGAGAAGGGCAACCAAAATGGTGGGAGGTCTCCATCAAATGACTTATGAAGAGAGGTTGAAGGTCCTAAATATGTATACCTTGGAGGAGAGGAGGTGCAGGGGAGATATGATACAGACCTTCAGATACTTGAAAGGTTTTAATGATGCAAGATCAACAACAAACAGTTTCCGCTGGAAAGAAACCAATAGCACTAGAGGTCATGAAATGAAACTTCAGGGAGGATGACTCAGAATCAATGTCAGGAAATATTTCTTCAGGGAGAAGATGGTGGATGCCTGGAATGCCCTTTCCAGAGTTGGTGGTGAAGACAAAAACGGTGCAAGATTTCAAAAGGACATGGGATAAACACTGTGGATCCCTAAAGACAAGGGGGAGGGGAATGAAGTAAGAGGCATGGGGGTAACTTGCAGGTATGGCAGATACTACCCCTTAACAAATAAGCCTTCATACTGTTGATGCAACTCCATCATTGCTCGCTGCTTCAACGACAGGGGCAAAAGAGGAAAAAAGGAATTCGATTCAGATAACAACCAGCAAGGACACTGAACTGTACAGTCTGGGAAAACAAATAAGCATGGGGTAGCTTGCTTAATGCGGTGCTTACTACCCTTAGCCAAAAAGCCTGATACTACACTTCTGATGCAACTCCAACATCGCTCTCTGCTTCAATGGCAGGGGTGAACGGAAATTGGACTCAAACAGTAACCAACAAGAGTCCTGACACCTTGGCAGTCTGAGTAACTGATAAGTATGGGAAACTGATAACTATCGGGCCACTTCAGTAAAAACGCGGAAGAGTGGACGAACGCCTGCTCTCCCGGCGCGCGCACCGGCGAGTGGCCGGTGCGCGCGATTCGGTATGTAAATTAGGTGGTGCGGTAGAAATGGGCAAAAGGAAGTGCTAGGGTCACTAGCGCATCCCTAGCACCCCCTTTTGACCCGGAGCGGCGGCTGTCAGCGGGTTTGACAGCCGACGCTCAATTTTGCTGGCATCGGTTCTCGAGCCCGCTGACAGCCACGGGCTCGGAAACCGGACGCCGGCAAAATTGAGCGTCCGGTTTTTGGCCCGACAGCCGCCGGCCCATTAAAATTTTTTTTTTTAAACTTTTTTTTACTCTTTGGGACCTCCGACTTAATATCGCTATGATATTAAGTCGGAGGGTGCACAGAAAAGCAGTTTTTACTGCTTTTCTGTGCACTTTCCCGACGCCGGCAAAGGTAGGCCCTAATTTCTTAAAGTAAAATGTGTGGCTTCGCTGCACATTTTACTTACTGTATCGTGCGGGCATACTTAATAGGGCCATCAACATGCATTTGCATGTTGAGGGCGCTATTAGGTGCCGCGGGTTGGATGCGCGTTTTCTGCCCCTTACTGAATAAGGGGTAAGGGAAAACACATGTCCAAGGGCAGGTTAACAGTACTGTATCGGCCTGTAAGGGAGCTTGCTGGGCAGATTGGATGAGCCATTAGGTCCTTTTCTGCAGTCATTTCTAAATGTTTCTATATATGTTTTATGAGAAATGATTGTGTTTTTGTTTTTCCATTATTGCACTGCATACAGAGTCTGGCTTCTTGCGGTTTGCAGTTCAGTTTTTGACTGCAAATTTCTGTTTATACTTTATTCTGTATTTAGTGACAGTCCGTCTGGCAAGTGCGATTGAGGTGAGGTATTCTGCTAGCATGTAGTTTCTGTGTAGGGATCTATAGCAGCCTGGCTTATTCTGTTTTCCTTATAGGAGGTGTATTGGTGTTTTAGAGCCTGGTGAAATATTTGCGTGCTGGCATTTAGTGGTATCTTGCTATGGGAGGTTTACCATATTGTAATTGTTTACTCTTGGCTTTCTGAGGGCCAAGCCCACTCAAACGTACTTTACAATAAGCCTAATAACAAATGGGTCCCAAGTGTCTTTTTTGCAGGATTTTCTGGTTGGCACCAGCAGCAGTGCATATAAAAAAATACAAGTGATACTTTTATCTCAGCAGAGTATGAATGTCCTTTTTCATGTAAAATCTGTTAATATAAATGCACAGTTTTTAATTGTGTGTGGTGTGAGCCGGGAAGGTGAGGGCGCAAGACTGGAACGTTCACCTAGGACGGCTGATACCCTTGCAGCGATCTGGAGAGAGTGTGCCACACACAGACTCGCTCTGTTCGCCCATCTCCCACTTCTCCTGGGGGCAAATGCTGGGAAAACATGGGAGGCTGGTGGTAGAGTTCCTGGGAGTATGGCTGACTTTGAACAATTTTTCTTGGTTCCAGTAAAGTTTATGTTTGAACACCCACCATCAGTGTCAAGTGCTCTCAAGTAGGGACATGTGAGCTGTGAGTGCTAACTGTGAGAGACTGTGGAAGGGTCCCGGCCCTGCGGAGCCTAGGGCCCCGGAGGCTTGTCCTTCTCCCCGCTGGAAGAACCTCTGCACCCCAGGGGCCTACTCTGGAGTCCTCTTGGAGAGCAGTGGTCCCAGGGACTGTTGTGCACCTCTGCATTCCGGAGCCACCTGAGGGGGGGGGGGGGGTGTTACATTTATATTCCACCCTTCTCAAGGCGGAGAACAACCTTTATGAGAGAGTATAAATACCATGACAAAGTTTAGTGCCACTGCTTCTTTTCTGTGGCCACTGCCGATATGTCTTCAGCAAAACAGTTTTTGTCTACAAATTTAAATAGAGCACAAAAATAAAAGCTTAGGGGTAGATTTTCAGACGAGCACGAACAGCCTACTTTTGTCTGCGCTCCAGGCACAAACAAAAGTACGCTGGATTTTAGTAGATACGCGCGTAGTCGCGCGTATCGGCTAAAATCCTGGATCAGCGCGCGCAAGGCTATCGATTTCGTATAGCCTGCGCGCGCCGAGCCGCGCAGCCTACCCCCGTTCCCTCCTAGGCCGCTCCGAAATCGGAGCGGCCTAGGAGGGAACTTTCCTTTGCCCTCCCCTCACCTTCCCCTCCCTTCCCCTACCTAACCCACCCGCCCGGCCCTGTCTAAACCCCCATCCTACCTTTGTCGGGGGATTTACGCCTCCCGGAGGGAGGCGTAAATCCCCGCGCGCCAGCGGGCCTCCTGCGCGCCGGGCCGCGACCTGGGGGCGGGTACGGAGGGCGCGGCCACGCCCCCGGGCCGTAGCCACGCCCCCGTACCCGCCCCCAAAACGCTGCCGACACGCCCCCGCAACGCTGCACGCTCCGGCCCCGCCCCCCGACACGCCCACTCCGAAAACCCCGGGACTTACGCGAGTCCCGGGGTTCTGCGCGCGCCGGTGAGCCTATGTAAAATAGGCTCACCGGCGCGCAGGGCCCTGCTCGCGTAAATCCGCCCGGTTTTGGGCGGATTTACGCGAGCAGGGCTCTGAAAATCCGCCCCTTACTTTCCAAGCCTCAGTTGCCTCTGTGACTTAAACACGTAAGCAAACTGTTTTTATTAGTGCTGGAGAAGTGGGAGAATGAGAAAGCCTCAGTGAATGGTAGCCACAGATTACTTCTTGGATTCAAACAGATCGCCTTTTTTCCTGTTTGACACCAAAGAAAAGGCTGTGACTATGCTGGAAGCTTTTAGGCCACGTCCAAGTTATTAAACTTCCATCCCTATTCACATTGGTCATGTGTTTATAGTTATCCTTCTTCCAGTATTGAAAGAAGTAAAAATCAATCAACAGGGAATGTCAAAAAATTAAGAGCAGACCTAAAGTCTTCCTCCAGAAACTGAGTAATATCACATCCCTGGGAATCTCAGCTTCATACAGGAAGTCGAGATCCCTCACCAGAAGCTGCTCAGACCTCCTAGTAAGAATAAAATCAGAGGTGGTTGAGAATTAGCAGGAAAACAGCATGCAGCCATTTTCAAGTTTAGCAAAATGATTGTTAAGCTCTGAAAATATTAAAATTAACTGTACAAAGTAATGCATAGTCAGGAAACTGGTTTGACCTGTTTTGGAGAGCCAGATCCCGCTATACTGATTCAGCTATGGGCCCCATGGCTATACAATGTCAGCCATGTCTGAGTGGCCTCACCCTTGCCCTCTAACTGTTGGGTGTTTTTATTAAGACAGTTAAAAATTAAAAAAAAAAAAAGCTGCTGAATTAAATGAAACGCGAGGTATAACTAAACTGGTAAGAACAAATAATACTAAGCTAACCCAAGATTCATCTTGTATAGATTCTCAGACTATTGTTTGACTAACCAGGACCCTGTCCGTTTAATTACTCCTCTACAAGCTGGGCTCCACTGGGCTTTCCTCTGCACCTCGACACCTTTCAGAACTGCACCTGTACCTAGCAGTCCACATTATTCCACCCGAATGCTTGGGACCAGGCTGGTTTCAAATAACAGGTGCTTTCTGCTAAAAATAATTTTAGATGATGAGAGTTTTTTCAGATAATGGAGCCAACCAATTTTTGGTTAATAGATGTTTTTCCTGATGACAGAATGTCGGAAAGTAGGACAAAGCCCATAATTGTTGTTTTTTCGGTGGTTTTTTCAGATAAAGAAACTTTGTATGTAAGGTCCGCTAGTGTTGATGCTTCTGTGAGTCCAGGGAAGGCTCAGCTCCACTAGACTACAGGACTATCCCTGAACAGCCCCTGTTTTCTAAAGCTCAAGTATCTGCATTTGCATTAAAAATATTGGGGTACATTTTTAAAAATTTACACGCGTGGTCCAGGCTTACGCGCGCCGGGCCAATTTTCAAGGGCCATTTGCTGCTGTGCCGGGGGATCGCCTGCTGGCAGGGTGCCGGAGCATGCAACTTGCTCCTGCCTGGAGGCAGGAGCAAATGGTAAGATAAGGATTTGGGGGGGGGGGGGGGTTAGGATAGGGCTAGGAGGCGGGAAGGTTAGGGGAAGGGGTAGGAAGGTTAGTATAGAGGGTAGGGAAGTTCCCTCCCAGGCCGCTCCTAAATTGGAGCGGACTGGGAAGGAACTGAGGAAGGCCGCAGGTGTTGGTGCGTGCAGGTTGCACAAATGTGCACCCCATTGTGCATGCCGACCCCCGATTTTATAACATACGTGCACTGGTGCGCGCATGTTATAAAATTGCGTGTCCATGTGTGCACGCTGGGTAGCACGCGCACACGTTTTTAAAATCTACCCCATTGTGTACTGATGTTTGCTTAGTGGTTAGAATAAGAAGAAAATTAAACTGGAAGATACTTACATTAGAGCCATTTAGAAAGTTTCCGACTGCAAGAAGAGCTGCTAGTATACACTTAAATGTTTGATTTTTTGACAGCTGTTCCATTCCAAATTTGAGGTCAAACAAAGGCTCTGCTATTTCCTGAAAGAAAAAGGCAAGTTAACATACGACTTATCAAAATTTCATTTTTTGAATAATTTTATTTTTACATTGAAGGAGACCAAAAGTCTGTCATGTTTAGCCTTCTTCAGCTGCCTCTCTGACACTGGTAAACCACTTAAATGCTAAAAAGCAGCACGTTCTCACTGCAGCTTCTCTCTCTCAGTGGCAGAATTGCCTTCACGACCTCAACCCAGATCAACATCTAAAATCGAGAACTACTGCTGATTATTTTCCTTCGCCTCTTAAAACATATCTGTCGATTCAGCCAGAATGACTTCCTATGGAGTCATATTCTACAAGTCTTTTGTTTCCAGTGTCAAATCCAGATTTCTTTGGAAATGATCAGGTAGTGTGGATGCCATGCGAGTGCACTTGAATGTGTGGAAATAATTGTGAACAAACGAAAAAAAAAAAAAGATAAGGCAATTAATTTTTATTGGACTAACAATGTATTTCTTGACTAGATTTTGGGAGAGAACATGCTCTTCATCAGGTCAAAACAAAATGGGTTAACTCCCAAAATCTCATTGAGAAAAGTATTAAGTTAGTCCAATAATAAGTGATCACCTAATATATTTTTTGGTTTGGGAGATGATACAGTGAACCACCATCTAGCCTCACAGGTGACCCCCATGTCCTGTAAGCTTTTCTGAGGTTAAATACAATAGTCCCCTTGCAAGATCCCTGCGTAACTCTTGATTTTACATCTGTAGTATAAATCATGTTCTCCTTTAACCCTTTTTAGTCTAAATCTAAGATTTTCCTTCCCATCTCTATGTACGCAGCTGCATTGAGTAGGCGAACTATTTCCCTGATCACTCAAGCAGTTACAGTTCCTACAAGAACGCTCCTCCTCCCTCTCTCTATCCATAGTATTTCCCAAAGGGAGGGGGCACATATTGGGAGGGGTCTGCATTGCATTCCATTTCTTTTTCCCCTGGTTAACTCTAACAGACAACTTGGGCACTTTTCTCCTCAACCCTAAGGTTCTTCTCTCACCCAGGGTGCTGGGATCGGTCAGGTTCAGTCTATACAAGCCTGGCTGAGCATGTGCAGAATGTGGTTGTCATTTGGTTTTCGGAGTGTATTTTCTTTTTTGAATGGACCCTTGTAGGCCCCACAGCTTGCAACACTGGGCGATAAGGACTGCGTTCTCGCTAGTGTCCTCACAGACCTTTCCTTGAGAGATAAGAAGAGGAGAGAAACATTTTTTACTTTCTGAGAAAGTTGCATTTTTCCTTGATTTGCCCCCACCTCGAGAGGAAAGTCGCCCCTGCCTGAGGGGAATCGGATAGGGTGCTGCATTGCTCTGTGCCCAGCCTAAGTGGGAACTGCAGATGCCCGAAGAGAGAACTGATTTTGAAGAGTTTCATTGTTTCTATTTTGATGGGAGAAACCTTTTGTCACCAAATTCCTACCCACCCAAATGGGACATTGAGAGAAGACTAAGGCACTTGGAATTTTCCTTTGAATTGTACCCAGAGATTTCTTTTTTAGCTTCTTTTTGTGACTTTTGATTCTGATCAAGTTTTCCTAAGTTACAGCAAAGTTTTAGCTAAACACCACTTCAACTTCCAGCCTACTACTTTCAAGTTCAAGGATGTGTCAACAAAGACCACAAGGAGTGAAATGTCCGAGTTTCTGATTGTGGGGTGTTCCTGTTGGTTCTCTCTGCTGGACAGCAAAGACCCAACTGTGAGCACCAATCTAACAAATCTGTAAGGCAAGACTTTCATTTGCGAAAACTTCCTCATTAAGCATTTTCTAGCTATATGGCCAATAATTTATTTATACTTATTTATTTAATATACCATATATATTCGTCTTTCAGCCTTTGCATTTAAGAACAACTTCTACCCTCAAGAGAAACATGGGGATAACCTGCACGTACTATCATAAGAAGCTTATGGGCAGACTGGATGGACTATTTGGTCCTTTTTCTGCCATCAGTACTACGATATGATGTTACCATTTTGCCTGACACTGATGTCAGGCTTACCAGTCTACGATTTCCAGGATCAACCCTGGAACTCTCTATAAAAATTGGTGTTACATTGGCCATCCTCCAAAACAAACAGCCACATTTCCTGTTTTAATTGACAAGTTACAGATTACTAATAAGAGGTTTATAATTTCATGTTTGAGTTTTTTCAAATTTCTAGCATGAATACAATCCAGTTCAGGTAATTTGTTACTTTTGGGGCTGATGCAATACAGTGCGCTCACACGAGCGCACTGTTTAACCCACTGTCGGACACGGGTTAAATAGGTGCTAATCCACACCCTAATGCAATAAGGGGATTAGCGCCTATTTAACCCGCATCTATTGCGGAGTGAATGCGATAACGCTCATCACATGCAAATGCATGTGAATGAGGCTATTACTCATTCACTCCGCATTCAAAAAAATAAATGTGTGTCTCAGACACACATTTATCGCTCAGATATTAACGCCTGCCTGGAGGAGGCGTTAATAGCTGAGCGCATGTAAAAAGTACAGAAAAGCAGAAAAAACTGCTTTTCTGTACTTCTTCAGTAAAAAAACAAACAAAAAAAAAACCCTCGGCAGACCGCTGAGTTATGAAGACCGACGCTGGTAAACTCGGCTTTGGTTTTCATAACCGGCCGTCTGCCAGTAATGAAAACAGATGCCGAGTTTATCAGTGTCTGTTTTCATTACTGGCAGACGGCCGGTTATGAAAACCGATGCAGAGTTTACCGGCATCAGTCTTCATAACCGGCAGCCGCCGCAACTCCCTAATTTGCCTATTGCATGGCGCCCCCCTTGCGGGTGCCTTGCGTGTGTTAAGAAAGCAGGCGCTGAAAAGTCAGAGCCCGCTTTCCGCGAAAATTATTGCATTGGCCCCTTTGATTTTGTCAATTTGATCTATTATCTTCCATTATCAGAGTGATTTGCCTTAGCTGTTCAGAATCATCACCGTCAAGGAATGTTTTGGTTTTGAGAGGTTCCCGACATCTTCCTCAGTAAAGACAGAGGCAACTAATTCATTCAGTTTCTCTGCTTTTTTTCTGGTCTTTCCTGAGCACCCTTTCTACCCCTCAGTCACCTAGTGGCTCAGTTGACTCATTCACAGGCTTTTTGTCTTGAATGTACTTGAAAAGGATTTTATTATTAGTTTTTGTCTGTGGGACATTCCATGTCTTGTAGACCAATTTAGAAAATCATCCAAGCTCGGCCTCCTTCAAATTGAATACAATTTTGTGTGGATGTTCGCTAGGGCCTCATACAAACCTATGCAGAATGTTTCAGCTGGATCTCTACTGGTTCAAGAGCCAGAGGCAGCTGAATGAAGTCACTCTTTAGAGTACTGTGCTTTGCGCAACACAAAATGGACCCTTTGTCCAGGCATTGCAATCAAACAATCCCCGTTAGCGGCCTGAAATTTTTGGATTATTACATCCTCTGGTGCTAAGTTCCTATGCAAAGTTTGGAACCTAACATGGACTTGTCACCCTTTTTATGGACCAGCAAAGTACGTGAAAAATTTTACAAAAGAAATTTAAGGCCTACTTTGACTACTTATTGCTCCTCCTAATATATACTTCGATTCAGGCCATAACTGGATTAATAGTCATGGCCCATGACGTACATCTAGGATTTGCACTATGAGGCTTTGCAGCCAACTGGCACCACAGATATAGTTACATAAAGATACGTCACTTTTTTATGCAAATCGTTGCCATTTTTGGGTGCAAAAATCTCTGTGTAGTTTTTAATTTTTTTCTTTCGAATGTCATTTGAAAGAGCACTTTTTTGCTACAAAAGTCACCCTGTTTTGTCTTGGACCCAGCCTTGCTTTGGTCAGTGAATGCACTATGTTGAAAAGAACCATGTTTGGCACTCACCTGTGAAACACGCAAATGAGCTAGAGATGTGAAATTTTACAATGCAGCTCAGTTTACTGTGCTTACCACACCTTTAGCTTTTGACACATATTTGTTTACACACATTTTCATAAATTAGTCATCAAAGTCAGTGCAAAACTTTGTATGCTGATTAGTTACCTTGCATTGGTCAATGATGGCTGAGCCACTGCCAATTCAGTAAAATTGACTACCCCATTGCCTAGGGGCCACTCCAGACAGTCAGACAAGGTACCAGCCACAGGTTTCCAAGCTTTTGGGTAAACACAAAACAAGAAGAAGCAAGACACTACATACAAAAATGACTTAAACTGAAGATTTCACAAAAAGACACTTAAGTCTTTTTTCCTGCCTTGCACATGCGTTTGACCTGGTAGGACCTTGGGGATGCAAGAAATTGAGCAAGACTCAGTTGAGACTTCACATATATGGTTAATCCACCAGGATTTATCATAGATACAAGCTAAATACTGACCAGGTTGGAAGCTGAAGGGCTTGAAAATATTCATGTTCTGGAACACTTGCAATGAATGAGGTGACATAATTCAAAATTTTGCTAATGCACATTTTAGTTGCATCAATGGGCTTGAATTGATGATTTTCCCTTGTGCTAGCAACTGTATGACCTTTGCTAAAGGTCCTGAACAGGTCTGATTGCTTCAATGTCCTTCTTTTGGCACAAGAAAAAATTTGATACCAGGAACACAAAGAGCACAATGGTGTCACAGGCCAGGGCATGTTCCCAAAATCTCTGCCACAACACACTGCTAGAATGACATTACCAAGGTTCCTTGTGAAGGTGATACTTTTGCATGTTCAGGCTTGTATGCAGTAAATAATAGCACAACAAAATGCCCATTTCGAGGGGTTATTTATAAAAGTATGTCAAAGCAAAATGAGTCATAAGCTTCAAGCATGGTTAAGCGCAACAAGCTTTGCCGCACTGTAAAATTTCACACCTCTAAGCTCATTTGTGTGTTACACAGCAGGGTGCCAAAGATGCCTCTCTTTAACATAGCATGCTCATGCATGCAAATGATGCATAGTGTTAGGGCCTTAATTCTGACCAAAGCAAGATTGGGTCCAAAATGAAACAGGGTGACTTTTGTAGAAAAACAGATGCTCTTTCAAATGACATAAAAAAGAAAAGATTTAAAAATTAGACAGTAGAGATATTTGCATCTGAAAATTGGCAAAAATTTGCATTAAAAAAGTGACATTGTGTCTTTATGTAATTATATCTTTGTTTTCAGTTGCCTGTAAAGCCTCTTAGTGCAAATCTTATACATACATGCCATGGACCATAACTACTAGTCCAGTCAGGGCCTGAATCAGGAGCAATGAGGAGTCAAAGTAGGCCTTATATTTCTTTTGTAACATTTTTCAGATACTTTGCTGGCCCATAAAAAGGAAGACAAGCTCACATTATGTTCCAAAGTTTGCACTGGGACTTACCTTAGGGGTTGTACTAATCCACAAAATTTCTTGTCCCTGAGAGGTGTTGTTGGGCTGCAGCACCTGGACAAAATGGCCATTTTAGGTTTCACAGAGCAAGGTACTCAAAGGTGACCTCCATTCAACTACCTCTAGCTCTCCAACTAATGGAGATCCAGGTAAAAAATTTAGTACAGTTTTGTTTGAGATCCTAGAGAACATCCATGCAAAATTTTGTTCAATTTGGGGGCGGCTGAGCATGGACCCCTGGTCCACTTAATATGGAATAACCCCTCTATGACAAGCTTCTTCTTGAATTCTTTCTTGGCTTGTCTCACTGCTGTTTTACATCTAACTTGCCAATGCTTATGTTCTTACCTATTTTCCTCATTAGGGCCTGCTTTCCATTTTTTTAAACAATACCTTTTTGGCTTTAACTGCGTCTTTCATCTCACCTCTTCCATGCTGGAAGTCGTCTGGTCTTCCCTTGACCTTTTTAAATGAATGGAATACTTTTTATCAGGGCTTCCAATATTATTTTTAAACAATGCCCATGCCTCATGAAAACTTTTAACCTTGGCAACTGTAAGACAGTAATGACGGCAGAAAAAAGACCAAATGGTCCATCCAGTCTGCCCAGCAAGTTTCTTATGGCAGTAACTGTCGCTCCATGCAGGTTACCCCCATGTTTCTGTTGGGGGTAACAACTATTTTGGGTGATTTTTATCTGTAAAGTGATTAAGAAATGATGTTATATTAATTAATTGTCGTTCAATCCAGGTTACCCCTCAAGCCTTATGTTAAGGGTAGCAATATTTACAATCTAAACCAAGCAACTGTCAAACCCATTACAAAATTGTTTTTACAGGGTGAGCAGCCTTCATGATGATTTAGACAATGCTGCTTGAACGTACTTTGCTTTTTGGACTTGGCCGCAGAAGCAGTCCTGTGTTTTATCCCTACTGCCTGCATATCAGTATCCCAGATCGTAAAAGTTGGGGCCTAGTGTTGGCTGTCGTCTGAATCTAATTCCCCTATTTTCCTCCTGCCATTGAAGCAGAAAGCGATGTTGCAGCAATGTCACAAACATCCTAACTGGTTAAGGGGAGTAATCCCTGTGCCCTCTGATTAAGAGTAGTAACTGCTGCTCTGTGCAGGTTACCCCCCATGCACCCTTTTCTTTGTTTCCACATTATTTATCCCATGCCCTTTTGAATTTGTTTACTGTTTTTGTCCTCACCACCTCTTCTGGGTGGGCATTTCAGGCATCCACCACCCTTCTCTGTGAAGAAATATTTCCTGATGTTGGCTCTGAGTCGCCCCCCTGGAGTTTCATTTCATGACTTTTAGTTTCTTTCCAAATAATTTCCTTATGCTGTCATAGTCTCCCTTTTAAAGGTTATATGCTATTGCCGTAATTTTACTTAATGTCCTCCCCTCTGATGATTATGTCAAATTTGACTGCATTATGATCAGTACTGTTAAGCGACCCTACAATAGTGACCCCTTGCACCAGGTCCTGTGCTCCACTGAGGACTAGATCTAAAGTAGCTCCCCCTCTTGTCAGGTCTAGGACCAGCTGCTCCATGAAGCAGTCATTTACGAGATCTAGAAAAACTTTACCTCCCTAGCATGTCCTGATGAGACATTGACCCAGTAAACACTGGGTAACTGTATAGTGTCAGGTGGAATTCCTATTCTGAAGGATTCTACAATGCATTTTGTTTCTTGCAAAACTTTTATTCTGCTTTAATCTATGCCACGCTTTACATGTAGTGCCTCCCCACCACTAATCTGATCTGCCCTGTCATGTCAATATAATTTATACTCTGATGTCACAGTGTCGCATTGGTTGTCCTCCTTCCACCAGATGCTTATTATGTATAATGCCATACTTTCAAATTCCCCAGTCTTAATATTCAGACTTCTGGCATTCATTTTAAAGTATGCTTTATATTTGTATTTCTAATTTTATTTGTATTCAGAACCTGCTTATTAGCAGATGATACAGGCAGTATGGAGTTGTTCTTATCTGTGAATTCTTTATTTAAACTCATCTGGGCTACTTTAGTATTTACTGCAGCCTCTCTACTGGGTCTATCTTCCCTGTCTACATGTATCCTTGGAAGACACCTCCTTCTGAACCATGCATTACTGAGTGACTATTGACTTTCCTCTGTCATCTAGTTTAAAAGCTGCTCTATGCCCTTGTTTATCATTTCTATACTTTGGGTTTAGTCATTGTTTCCTGGAAGCACCACTGCTTGTCATCCCTTCCTGCCATACACAGAACAGGAGTCCCACTTCTCCTACACTGCCATTGAGGTCTCCCCAGGATCTCCATTATCCTAAGAACATAGGGTCCCAGATAAGAGAGTGGAAGATGAACACTTATCTGTACCAGCAGGGAAGAGAATCTGCAAGTACTTTGGCTATTTCTAAATGTACACATGAATTTAACTGTTTGTGTGGAAATATATTATTTTTTTTCTACTAGGTTAGTGATTACCAGACCAGTACTGCAGTAAGCTGTGGCCCCTTCTTTGTAGGAGCACCCAATTACAATAGTTTGGTGCATTCTGGTAAATTCAGGAAGCAATTAAAAAACACCATACCAGTTCAACAGTGCGTGCCAAGAGTGTAAATCTACTTAATGTACTTTTTGGATCATAGATCTTTATTTTTCTTATTTATTTATTTAAGGTTTTTATATACCGGCAATCATGAGGACATATCTTGCTGGTTTACATGAAACGGGGTGCATTAAATACATCAAACTAAAACTGTGGTGATCGAAGGAAACAGTTACAATTAACAAGGGTCACAGACTTGGAGAAGAAGGAAGAGATAGGAAAGAATAACTTCTTCATATATAATGTCTTCTGTTTTTAGGCTATCCACAATGAATATATATGAGACATGTTTGCATGGAGGAGGTGCATGCACATTTCTCTCAGGCATATTCATATTCCTGAAAACCCAACTGGACAGTCAGGTTTGGGAATCACTGTCCTAGAATTAAAGTACATAAGGAAGGCAATTTTGTGTGTTGCAAGGTACATGTGCCTCTGTATGTGCTATTAGTGGGGATGACCAATTGGGGGATACAAAACATGTACATTTGACAATCAAATCCATGGGAATTGTTTTCCTTCCTCCGAATACCACTTTCTTAATCAGTCTAAAATCTATCTGGCAATCTATATCCATTTACTCAGTTAAATATCCTTGAGAATTGTGCTTAATATGTAGTTAGGGATGTGAGGATCGAGGAAAGACCGCCCCCCCCCCCCCCCCCCAAAAAAGGTCTGTAAAAAATAAATAAATAAATAAAAGGTTTCCCTTGGAAAAAATTGGAATGTATTTAGTTTTTACAAATTGTACTTTGCTATATACGGTATAGCCCTTTGATTCTTCTTCTTTAGATCAGCATGCTGCAGCAAGGCCTGTCGGCAAAAAAAGCCACCTTCCTCCTGGAGGCTGCGATGTCATCATCCATAACGGCAGCTTAGTTTTGTGGTTCATCCAGAACAAATACTAAATCCAGCCTAAATGGCTTTCCTTCTTTTATTTTCCTCTGTATTATCTATCTCGTCACATTGTGAGACAGTAATGGTCATGTCATTTTGGGGGGAAAAAAAAGACTACAATGTAAAGGATTACTTTAGGACAGTAGGCTAGAGCCTAATATGCAAAAGGAAAACTTTGATAAAATGAGGAAAATAGTAAAAAAAAAAGAAAGGTGCAACTAAAAAGCTTAAGAATGTGCATCAGGCATGGACATTGTTAAAAAAAATACCATTCAGATGTATTCCATGCATTAAGAAAGGTGGAAGGAAGGCCAAATGATTGCCAGCATGGTTAAAAAATGAGGTGAAAGGGGTTATTTAAGCCAAAAGATCTTCATTCAAAAATTGGAAGAAGGATCCAACAGAAGAAAATAGGATAAAGCATAAGTACTAGCAAGTTAAATGTAAGGCATTGAATAGACAGGCTAAGAAAGAATTTGAAAAGAAGTTGGCCATAGAGGCAAAAACTCATAATAAAAACTTTTAAAAATATATCCGAAGCAGAAAGCCTGCAAGGAAGTGGTTTTGACCCTTAGATGATAGAGGGGTTAAAGGGGCACTTAAGGAAGATAAAAGCCATCGTGACAAGACTAAACAAATTCTTTACTTCTGTGTTTACTGAAGAGGATGTTGGGAAGACACAGGTTCCAGAGACTGTTTACAAGGGTGATGATTCAGATAAACTGAACCAAATCACAGTGAGCCCGGAAGATGTAGTAGGCCAGATTGACAAACTGAAGAGTAGTAAATCACCTAGACAGAATGGTATACATCTCAGGGTTATGAAATTTCAGACCTATTACAATTAATTTGTAACCTATCATTAAAATCAATCTGTTTTTCCTGAAGACTGGAGGGTGGCCAATGCAACCTCAATATTTAAAAAGAGCTCCAGGGGCGATCTGGGAAACTATAGACCAGTGAACCTGACTTCAGTATCGGGAAAAATCATGGAAACTGTTATAAAGAATAGAATTACAGAATATTTAGATAGACATGATTAATGGAACACAGCTAGCATGGATTTACCCAAGGGAAGTCTTGCCTTAAATCTCCTACATTTTTTTGAAGGAGTTAATAAACATGTGGATAAAGGTGAACCAGTAGATGTAGTGTATTTGGATTTTCAGAAGGCGTTTGACAAAGTCCCTTATGAGAGGCTTCTAAGAAAACTAAAAAGTCATGGGATAGGAAGTGATGACCTTTTGTGGATTACAAACTGGTTAAAAGACAGGAAACAAAGAGTAGGATTAAATGGTCTGTTTTCACAGTGGTAAAAGGTAAACAGTGGAGTGCCTCAGGGATCTGTACTTGGATCAGTGCTTTTTAATAAATTTATAAATGATCTGGAAAGGGGTACAATGAGTGAGGTGATCAAATTTGCGGATGACCCAAAATTATGCAGACTAGTTAAATCTCAAGCGGATTGTGATAAACTGCTGGAGGGCCTTGTGAGGCTGGAAGGTTGAGCATCCAAATGGCAGATGAAATTTAATGTGGACAAGTGCAAGGCGATGCATATAGGGAAAAATAACCCTTGCTATAGTTACACAATGTTAGGTTCCATATGAGGAGCTACCACCCAGGAAAGAGATCTAGGCATCATAGTGGATAACACATTGAAATCGTCGGCTCAGTGTGCTGTGGCAGTCAAAAAAGCAAACAGAATGTTAGTAATTATTAGGAAGGGAATGGGGAATAAAATGTTGGATGTCATAATGCCTCTGTATTGCTCCATGGTGAGACCACACCTTGAATACTGTGTACAATTCTGGTTATCGCATCTTAAAAAAAAAGATATGGTTGCACTGGAAAAACTACAAACGGGCCGATTCTGTAAAGTGCACTCGGCAGTGCGCACTGTTTAACATGTGTTTGGCCACGTGTTTTCGACGTGCCTCTATTACCCCTTATACTGTAAGGGGTTTAAAGTGTCGAAAATGCGCGGCCAAACCCCCTAGAAACTAATAGCACTCATCACATGCAAATGCGTATTGATGAGGCTATTAGTCACCCAAGATACTGATACACTCATAAATGAATGCCTGCCCAAAGGTGTTAATTTATGAGCAGCCTGAAAAAGTATACAGAAAAACAGAAAATACTGCTTTTCTGCACACCCTCTGACTTAATATCCTAGCGATATTAAGTCGGAGGACCAAAAATAAAAAAATGTGCTGACCAGTCTGGTTAGGAAAACGGACGCTCAATTTTAACTGTACCCGCTTTCCTAATCGATGGCTGTCAGTGGGTTCGGAAAACAGACACTCGTAAAATTGAATATCAGTTTCGTGAACCCACTGACAGAGCCACCTCTCCTGGGCCAAGGAGGCGCTAGGGGTGCTTAATCGTCCTTAGCGTCTCCTTTTAGTGTGACCCCCTCATTTAAATATAAGATCACATGCCCAGGAGAGGAGGCTGGGCGCGCGATGGGAGAGTGGGCGCTCCACACAGAATGCCTGTTCTCTCGCGATCGGCCTGACAGAAGGGTGACCAAAATTATAAAGGGGATGGAACGGCTCCCCTATGTGGAAAGACTAAAGAAGTTAGGGCTGTTCAGCTTTGAGAAGAGACGGCTGAGGGGGGATAAGATAGAGGTCCAAAATATCATGAAAGGGCTTGTACAGGTAAATGTAAATCGGGTTCTCTCTCTCTCAGATAATAAAAGGACTAGGGGGCCACTCCATGAAGTTAGCAAGTAGCTCATTTAAAACAAATCAGAAAAAAATATTTTTCACTCAACGTATAATTAAGCTCTGGAATTCATTGCCAGAGGATGTGGTTACAGCAGTTAGTATAACTGGGTTTAAAAAAGGTTTGGATAAATTCCTAGAGGTAAAATCCATAAACTACTATTAATTAATATGGATTAGTAGCTTGAGATCTATTTAATGTTTGGGTACTTGCCAGGTACCTTGTGACTTGGATTGGCCACTGTTGGAAACAGGATACTGGGCTTGATGGACCCTTGGTCTGATCCAGTATGGTATATCTTAAGTTCTTATGCTGAGGGACCATGCAAATGTCCCACAGATATAGTGTCTGATGTCTCTGAGAATGGTCATGGGAGATTCTAGGACCGGGCAGAGTGGGTCCTATAAGAAAAACAGACATGCCTATGTGTTTGGGAAGTCCTAAAAAAAGAAAAAAAAACATAGAAAATAGCTGAGATGATCTTATCGACAAAGCAGACAACTGAGAATGGATGTTGGAGAAAAAAAAATATTAGAATGAGATGTGTACATGAAGGAAATAGCTCCACAAGTTTTGAGCAAACAATACAAAAAATCTTTATACAGATTCTTTCTGGCGTGCCTAAGGAAGAAGTAAAACCTCCAGTCAAAATTGAAAGAATGGATAGGGCCTTGGGTCGACTATAAGAAACCCAGAGACATAATTTATGTCTATATAACCTGCTACCACATTGTCTTTCAAAATCAGGATTGCTCTGAGGGGTAGGCTTTGGGTGAACCTTATTTCCCAGTCCCACTACCCTCCATGCTCATGTGACTCCAAATAAAACCACAGGAGTCACTAACTGAGTCCAACCATCTTGTTTATTTTCTTACATTTACCCGACACGGGAAGTGTTGGTTCCAGTTATGTGGTAGTATTCTGAATACGATAAGAATCCCAAACTGCCAGCACATCTGTCATCGTTATTACCCATCTGAAACAATTTAATAGTCCAACACCAGGCAATGCTGCTCATACCTCTGAGATTTCATTATCAGTGGGACCTAGCGTGATCCCACGGTACTCACATAAGGATGGTTTGCCCATGCCTCCCAATAAAAGAGTTGGCATTTCTTTCCTTACAAATGCTCTGCAGTGAGCTGGGTCCTCTGGAGCCTCATGCTGGAGATGTTGCGTTTTCCAGTGGTTTCCAAGGAGAGGCCCAACAAACCGGGAGCATGCTCAGATAAACCACCACAAAGCATGAAAACGTCCGCAAGGGGCGGTGGAGTACCATTTCCGCTAGTAACCATGGGTTACGTCTACACTGTTTTATTGACAACGAGGTGACGACGAAAGAGGCCCGGAAACATTCTTTGATTTGTTTTGAAAGTGATAAAATTGAAATTTGTCAAGCTCTCTTCATGCTCACTCTGCAGATAAGGAATGTGAGCACAATGCTAGTCATAAGGGGTCCTACCCGTTCAGTCTGCGTTTTCATATTAAAGGCACGAGTACAGTTGCATGTACCCCTGTGAGGCTGGGCATGCTTTGCTCGAGGCACAAGTCTCTGCGTGATCGATGGGATTTCTAAAACTGACAGCAAGTGCCAGGCAAAGGCAAACACCCGAAGAGATTTTCCCCGACAGCCCTCCTGCAGAAAGTGCTGCAAGGTGTAATACCACTTACTAAAACTAAGAGTGGCTAATGCATGGATTTTCAAAAGTATTTACTTGAGTAAAATGGCCTGACTGACTGCCCTCCTCGACCCGCAATTCTTCTGTTTCCCACAGACTTCAAGGCTCTAGCTCCGCTGTCTTTAGAACAGAGGGAATGAGGAACCCGTGGCCCTGCAGAGCCACACAGGATACAGCGGATGGGCCCTTGAATCCGGGGCGCTCGCTGGCAGTGCCTTGTAGAGAGCCAGGCTTGGATTCCCAGGTCAGGTCTTCCTCCTCCTGGGCTGGCTGGGGCTGCATTCAGAACCCCTTGGGGTGAGCAGAAGGAATCCCATTTATTTCAAAATGGCGGCAAGATTTAGATAAAAAGTTCCTGGAAGTAGTCATGGGCTGAACATTGTTGCTGTGATCACCTGGCTAGGTGAGTTGGAAGGGGATGTAAAAATAGGGCGGGAACAATCCCTGGGTAGTTGTGATTGAAGGCTCAAAGAACTGGATTCCAAGCTTTGGTTCATATTGGGCTGGAAGGCCAAAGCAGCAAGAGAAAACTGCCACTCCCTTCCCTTCCCCTCCCCCAACCCCCCTCTCCCCCCCAAAAAAATCCAGAGGATTTTCCCAGGGACTTCATTGGAATGCTGGCGTGATACACATTTGGTGGTGGTATTTCCTGAAGCTCCAGAGATTATGGACGTCAGTACACAGAGATCTTCCTCTGCGATTTACCATGGAATGCTGAAACGGAATTGTTGGGTCATAATCTAAATCCTAACATCTCTGCTTGGTGAATCACTTCTTAGTGGCGGCTAGATGTGCAATTCTTTGCCCTGGAAAAAATCTAGTTCTTCTACTATTTTTGCTTGCTTGCGAAGAGTTTGGGATGTCGTCTGTATAGAAAAGCAGGCGGTGAAGACGAGGGACAGACCTTATTTCTTTTTTGAGATCCGATAGCTTTTTATTTACTATTATAATTCCGATGCCTGGTTAGAATATGCCAGACCTCTCCACAAAAGACAAAGTATATTGGAACAGATTTGTTCTGTCTTTCACAGGTTTTAAATAATGCAGTCATACAATACTTACAATTGTGCGTGTAATGGAATTTCAATTAAAAGAAAGTATTTACATTCTTGAATGGATGTTATTATGGATAAAAATTCCCAGATGTTATATAATGCCTCTGACAGCCATATAAAAATGCTTTAATAAAGATTATGTTTAATAAAAACAAAAGAAAACATGTTTTTCATTTACCTTTTCCATACCATCATAGTCTAGTTTAAATGCCCAGAGCTGAAGCCTGTCTTTCAGGCCACTAATTGAAGACAGGGTTAGAAGGAACTGCTCAGCTGATCCTAAAGGGACATCAGGATTGGCTATCTGGGCCTCCTGAATCTTCTGCTTCTCTTCCTCTGTTGGAACCATAGTTAAAAGTTTCTGGAGGGGGAAAAAAAAATGGAAAAATACATAAAACATGCATTAACTCTAAAACATGAAATAACTTTAAAACTTTATAACTATCTGTTTTCAAATGCACTTTCACATCATCCCCATCAATAATCTTAATTTGGCTTTAGCAGGTGTGGTCTGATGAGTCAGTTATGTGATGGTGGTTCTGCGTTTGCTCCTCGGTTCAGCAGGGCACTGGAGACCTGCAGAGGCTGCACTTCAAGGTGCTGGGAAAGAAGCAGGAGTGGCTATTTCTCTCTAGAACGGATTACCGGCCAAAGGCAGCAGTTTGATTTATGGGCACAAGACAGAACTCCCCCCCCTAGGTTAAGTGCTGTCTTAAATCCCCTGAGAGCTGAGGGTTCACAGTCCCAAACAGAAACGTGGCCTCGTCGGTCCCGCAGGAAGACAAACACAGCAATTGTGAATGTGATATGGTTGCTCTGCTCTTAATTACTATGGTCTTGATTCACCACAAATCTTTTGGCATCTGGAGGACAAATGTCAGTAGAATCCTGAATACAAAGTCGTGTAAAACAAACATTCTGAAGATATTTATAAAGAGAACCAAAAAAAAACCCCCAACATATTTGATGCAGTCTGAAAACATTTTTAGCACATTCAGGAGGAGGAGGAAGCACCACAGATGCTCCATTAGTGCCTTCTGCTCTTGCATCCGTCCACAAACACCAAGTCCTCATGTGCCATTTATTTGCCTCTGGCACCCCTCAGCCGTGAATACTCCAGGCTGGCATCGCTCTGCCACAGAGGTGCACACCTGGCAACTTCTGCATTCTGCTCAAAGTGCGATTGGGGGCTGAGGCTGCGCAGAGCCTCTCTCCCTCCACACCTCGCTCCCTACCCTCCCGTAACTATTTTTCTTCATATTCTCTATCAGATAATAAAATAGTTTCCCACCGCTGGTGTCTTGGCTTGATTTGCTGCCTCAGCTTTTTTTTTTTCTCATTCTCTCTCCTTATCTCTATTCCTTTCTTTGTTTTCTGTCTCTCTCTTTGGTGTCCACCTTCCTTTTTCTTTCCTATGTCGGTACTCTCACTTCCTTCCTTCTATATGTTTCCTTAATAGTGGATATATTAATACTTTCTCTTCCTTCTTTTTCTGTCTCCTTCTCCTGCTTTTTTCCTTGTCATCTCCTCTTCCTATTCATCCTACTTCCTCTGGTTTTACTGTTCTTCCTCCATTTCTCATCCCTTTCCTCCTAACGTACATCATCACCCTGAACTGTTTTCCTCACCTCTCCAAACCAGGGTCCTTCTTTCTCCTGCCATTCCTGGTCCTCTCACCCATTTCTATTCCTCTTCCCTTATCCCCCACCTTTTCTCTCCCCTCCCCCTTGCTCTCAACTCTCTCTCCTCCTTGTTATTGTCTTCTCCCTGCCCCATCCTTACACACGCTTGCTCTCCCTTTTCGCTCACTCCTCTTGCTGTCCCCTCTCTCACTCCCCCCATTCTTGTTCTTTTCCCTTGCTTGCACCTTTCTCTTCCCATCCTTGCTCTCTCTCAGTGCCCCTAACAAACTCACAGGGTTTTTCTTTCTTCCACTCACACACGTCCCACTTTTTTCTTGTTCCCTCTTCTCTGTGCCTCCCTTCCCCCACTCACACTCTTGCTTCTCTCCTTCCCCTTTCCCCAGGTCCCTGCAGGTCTAAGTCATCAGAATGTACCAATTGGAGGTGGGAGGCAGAGATTTAGCAGCGGGAGCAAGCTGATCACTTCCTCCTGGCTCCTGCCTTGGTCTCCGGTCTTGGTGTCCACTACATGCTTAGCATACATGGAGGAAAGAGCCAGCTAGGGCTGAGAAAGGGGCCCAGAAATCCTGGGTGCTCTTCCAGAGACCAGGAGTAGGGTCCCTAAACCCAGAGTCTCCGAGTAAATCTAGAGAGTTCCCAGGCATGCAGATGAGAAGCTCCAATGACTTCCTACGGGAGCGATTTCAAAATGTTTAAAAATAGGAGTGTTAACTTGAATAATTCATCACTGGTTATGCCATCTACCACCACTCCCCTCCCCAATTTATTTATTTCTTTATTTATTTTTTAATAACCTTCCCTTATTTTTTACCCTCTGCCTAAATTTCCCCATGCAAGAGTTGCTTTTAAAGGTCAGTACTGCTTTTCCTGCTGGTGTCAACATGCTCCCCTTTTAAAAAGTATTTTTGCTTACCCTAATGCCTGTATTAGCTCACATAAAATGCATACCATCTCTCATCCTATTCTGAGCCTAGTTTTATTTGCAGTCACAGTTGATTTCACTCACTTTCCATGTTCATTCAATCAGACCTCATACACACACACTTTCTTGGCTTATACTGGTTATTTATTTGAAATGCCACAATTCCATTAATATCAAAGCAGTTAACAGATTTCACGCCAACACAATTATACTTAAAATGCTGTAAATACGTTAAAAACAAATACAATTATACTTTAAAAAAAATTAAAAGAAATGAATAACTGTTAAACAAGGCAACCTCCATAAACAGCTACCTACAATCATGTCTCAGTCACACGCGCTAATATACATCCCTCCCTCACACCCTCCCATCACAACACACGCAATGCCGGGTAACTGCTGCAGAGGCCAGATTTGCCCAGTCCTGTCACAATGACCATAAAATAAGACAGAGCCACTTGTAGGAGTGCATGGTTGTGATTTTGGGGAAAGAGTTCTGCTGGCTAGGCATGGAGGAGGATGTACGGTTATGAAAGAAATACCGAAAATGACATTTTATCCTTAGAGGACGATTTTTTAAAAATTTTTTTAGAGGTGCAGGGAGATTTTTCCTTTACAAAATCCACAGCAGCCAGTGGCAATGGGGGAATCTTTATCCTGCTTACTTTGCAGGTACCAAGCATGTGGGGTAAACTGATGGAAAGCAGAAATGGGGATTTCAAAATAAAATCCCCACACTTACTTTTTTTTTTGGCTACGAGTCCAGCAATGCAGTTGCAGCTCATGTACTTTTTATCTGGAGAGGGCCTTCTCCACTGGTAAATGGTTGTTTAAGTGTAGAGAATCCCTTTGAAAATTGCTCCCACAATATGACTGGTAACTCCATTCCTACACATTTGCTGGCTCAGAAGAGTGCTGCAATCGAGCTCATCGGTTTCCTAAGGCAGCTACTGAGCTCAGATTCAGTCATCTGACCATCCACATTTGTTGTTTAAAGAACTCTTCAAATGCTCTGCCACAGACTACCGGCATGAGACCTTTTTCTTTTATTTTTGACTTCAAAGAACATGAGCTCATCGCTATATCCTATATACAATTATTTGATTCTATTTTTTATTTGTCTTTGTTTCTCCACTGAATTTTGAAGAGCTGGGGCTGTGCTTTTGAACGTATTCAAATGAGGCAATACGGTGACTGAAGTGAGGGGAAACATTTTTAGTTTCAAGCTGTCACCAGGCGCAGCAAACACAGAGCACTTCCTTCTGCCTAATTCCAGATGATGGTGCTGTCAGGAGAGCAATTCTGCAAACCTAAAAAGCAGAGATGGACTTGGGCTTTTGCTGCCCCCTAGGTACTGTTGATGCTGTCACCCTCTTCCTCTCCCCTGTGTCCCGTAAGGTCAGACAACAGGAAGCAGGTTTCCTGTGGAACCCCGGGGGTAGATTCTGTGTTAAAAATCCTGAAGCACAAAACAAAACATTTTCATCTTTTACTTTATATTATGGGCCTAATTTCCAAAAGCATTTATCGACTTATAATTGGGTTTTACACGTGTAAATGCACGTTACCTGTGTAAGTGGGCTTTTGAAAATTGCTACAATATAAACCATTGAATTGTCCAGAAGGATTGACCTGCATAAATGCACTTTATGCGGGTAAATGTATTTTGAAAATTACTACAATGGTGGTTATTTATACATGTAAATCCTTTTGAAAATTACCACCTAAAATAATTAGGTATTTCTCCAGCTTTGCTTGTTTTAGATTTTGATTATATTGTATGAAAGGCAATATAATCAACTGTATTAAACTAAACTTGTGTCTGTATAATTTAGTTTGTTTTTACTGTGTGAGGAAAAGGGATCTTAAGTATCAGTATAGGGAGGGCGTATCAGGGGATAGGGAGAGAAGGAGAGGGTGAGGAGGAGGAGGAATGACCAGGTGAAAAGACTGGGGATGGAGGAGAGTGAGAAGGAAAGAGGACTAGGGATGAGGAAAGGAGAGGGAGCGAGAACCACAGATAGGGAGGATGGGAAATGAGGGAAGGACAGGGAAAGAGGACCATGAATAGGAAGGATGGGAGATGAGGTAGCGAGGACCATGGAGGGAGAGGATGGGAGATTTATTTATTTATTTAAAGCGATTTGTTGATCTCACCCTCCAAGGTTCAGGGCAGTTTACAATAAGATGAGCATAAAATGTAGTTAGTAGTACATTGGTCACATATAAAGTAATATTAAAATTAAAATGGACAGTAAAATTAAAATGACAAATTGTTCGATAAACAAACATAAATGAGGGAAATGGGCCTACAGACATACTAATGTAATAGACCATATCGGTGGACAACAAAGTCAAAAGGGGGAGAAATTATAAAAGATCTTTGAGAGCCTCTTTAAATAGCTGGTGCTTTAGGGCTTTCTAAAAGTCTTGTTTGTCATCTTGCATTCTGATGGAATTGGGTAAAGAATCCTATAAGAAGGGGCCCGCGATGGAAAAGGCCTGCTCTTTTGTTGGGTCAAGTCTCACGGCTTTAGGGGAAGGGACTTGAAGGAGGAGTTGGTTTTGGGAGCAGAGGGTTCATGAGGGAGTGTAAAGATGAAGAATGGCAGATAGCCATGGACTGCAGTTGTTGTGAATGAGATTGTGCAGAATAGTTAGGATCTTGTATTGAATTATCCAGGAAACTGGTAACCAATGTAGATTTAATAGGACAGGGGAGATGTGATCATGTAGTTTGGTGCTGGTTAGAAGGCGTGCCACGGTATTTTGGGATAGTTAAAGAGATTTGGTAGAGGATAGCAGTAGGCCAAAATATAGAAGTAGTAGTGGAGGCCAGTAAGGATCAGGGATTGCAGTATGGTTCAAAAAGCTGAAGGTTTAAAGAGAGGCTTAATGTGTTTGAGGAGAAATAGTTTATAAAAGGAAGATTTGACTACTGATTTGACGTGAACTCGCATGTCAAGCTTAGAATCAAGGAAAACACTGAGGTGGCGGGCAGTAGAGGAAATCTTGATAGGTGTATTGTTGATAGATATGGAACAAGAGATGTCAAATGGAGGGCTACCAAATATCATGATTTCAGTTTTAGAGAGGTTTAAGGAGAGTTTGTTGTGGAGTAACCAGGACTTTACAGAAGATAGGCATTAGATAATTAACTGGAGAGTGGATTACCAGGAATGCCAACTAGGGAAATAGAACTGACTGTTGTCAGCATTCATGCAATAAGAAACTCCAAAGGTAGAGAGTAGTTGGCAGATGGGGATGAGATAGATGTTGAAAAGGGCAGCAGAAAGAGTTGAGCCATGTGGTACACCAGTGTGGAGAGGAAACCACGAAGAATGAAAGATGAGGGAAGGGGAGGGAGAGAAGGTCATGGATGAAGAGGATGGGAGATGAGGGAAGGGGAAGGGGAAGGACAAAGGACCATGGATGAGGAGGATGGGAGATGAGGGAAGGGGAAGGAGAGAGGACCATGGATGGGGAGGATGGGAGATGAGGGAAGGGGAAGGAGAGAGGACCATGGATGGGGAGGATGGGAGATGAGGGAAGGGGAAGGAGAGAGGACCATGGATGGGGAGATGAGGGAAGGGGAAGGAGCGAGGACCATGGATGGGGAGGATGGGAGATGAGGGAAGGGGAAGGAGCGAGGACCATGGATGGGGAGGATGGGAGATGAGGGAAGGGGAAGGACAAAGGACCATGGATGAGGAGGATGGGAGATGAGGGAAGGGGAAGGAGAGAGGACCATGGATGGGGAGGATGGGAGATGAGGGAAGGGGAAGGACAAAGGACCATGGATGAGGAGGATGGGAGATGAGGGAAGGGGAAGGAGAGAGGACCATGGATGGGGAGGATGGGAGATGAGGGAAGGGGAAGGAGAGAGGACCATGGATGGGGAGGATGGGAGATGAGGGAAGACGGAAGGAGCGAGGACCATGGATGGGGAGGATGGGAGATGAGGGAAGGGGAAGGAGCGAGGACCATGGATGGGGAGGATGGGAGATGAGGGAAGGGGAAGGAGAGAGGACCATGGATGAGGAGGATGGGAGATGAGGGAAGGGGAAGGAGAGAGGACCATGGATGGGGAGGATGGGAGATGAGGGAAGGGGAAGGAGAGAGGACCATGGATGGGGAGGATGGGAGATGAGGGAAGACGGAAGGAGAGAGGACCATGGATGGGGAGGATGGGAGATGAGGGAAGACGGAAGGAGCGAGGACCATGGATGGGGAGGATGGGAGATGAGGGAAGGAGAGGGAGAGAGGACCATGGATGGGGAGGATGGGAGATGAGGGAAGGGGAAGGAGAGAGGACCATGGATGGGGAGGATGGGAGATGAGGGAAGGACGGAAGGAGCGAGGACCATGGATGGGGAGGATGGGAGATGAGGGAAGACGGAAGGAGCGAGGACCATGGATGGGGAGGATGGGAGATGAGGGAAGGGGAAGGAGCGAGGACCATGGATGGGGAGGATGGGAGATGAGGGAAGGGGAAGGAGCGAGGACCATGGATGGGGAGGATGGGAGATGAGGGAAGGGGAAGGAGCGAGGACCATGGATGGGGAGGATGGGAGATGAGGGAAGGGGAAGGAGAGAGGACCATGGATGGGGAGGATGGGAGATGAGGGAAGGCGAAGGAGAGAGGACCATGGATGGGGAGGATGGGAGATGAGGGAAGGCGAAGAAGAGAGGGACCATGGATGGGGAGGATGGGAGATGAGGGAAGGTGAAGAAGAGAGGACCATGGATGGGGAGGACGGGAGATGAGGGAAGGAGAGGGAGAAGGACTGTGAATCGGGAGGATGGGTGATGGTAAACAGTAGAAATCTGGGGTAGGGGAAGAGGAGAGAGAGAAAATTGCGGGAAGGAAGTTCTGGGATTGAGGAAGAGTGTTTTTGTTTTTGTAATTATTTAGGCAAGAACAATCCACCACAAGGTTGTCCTTTCAGCCATTTTTAGATTTTAAATATTCCCATGAAGCAGGCATTCACGCAAACCATGGTCATGCCGGGACCACGATTTTAACATTTATTATACCGAACCGGTTCTTATTTGCTTTTTACTCAATGAAAGATTTGTGCTATTATTGTAAAGACCTCCTACATGGTTTTGCATAATTTATTTCAGTAAAATTATTTCTTCTCTCCAATTTATTTACTTTTGCTCCTCTTTTTCACCGTGGGGCGTAAGGTGTTCCTCAGGCAGCGGGGGAGGAGAATCCAGCTCCCCCCCCCCCCCCCCGTGCACTGCTGGATCAATGTTGGAGCCGGGGGACGGGGAGTCCTTGGAAGGGAAGCTGAGGAGGAATCAGCTGGAGGAGGAGAGCAGGACTGGCGGGGTGAAAGCCAAGGGCATCAACTGAGGGTGTGGGGGAGGGGGGGTTCAATGTAAGGAATGCCTTTGGAAATTTTTGTGTACGCCGCACAGTCTGCTCTGACTTGTAGGAAAATCAGACTTTCAAGCCCACCCATGTAATAGGGGTAAAACCATATTCTGAGAAAACGCAGCTACTTGGCCGGCCTGAAACCCCACATAACCAGGGCTGATCGATAAGCAAGAAGGCTAAGCTGCTTTTTGTTTTATACGCATGATTTACCCAAAGTTGACAAATATGTTTCTTGCCAGAAGTTTTCCAAATTCTGCATTTTTTGTGCATGAAAGCCATTGTTTGGTTGAAAGTCTTACTTTAAGTCACTTCTGACTGCCCTGTAACTACTTCTCTGTGATAACCTAAAAGAAAGGTGAACATCCGTATCCAAGTCTCCTAAAAAAACAAATCCTATCTAACCCCATAAATGGTGCTCATCTGAAGGCCCTGGATGCAGAGTGTAAAGGCATCAGACCTCTCGTTTTTCTTCCACATTCTTGTCCTGTTTTCTAAGTTATTTAGTGCTGCAATCGTGACAGTCTGTACTGCACCTCTCGTGGATTGAAGAATCCCTGCCTTTGAAAGTACAGAAATCTATTTAACCTTTAGCCTGGGAGCAGGGCCTCCTGTTTTGCTTAAAGCTCAAGGAGATAAAAGACCCCCTGCCTCGTGGAATTAAAATCCCCTCAATCGCCTCTTTTTTGAAAGGAAAACAGCCTCTGCTTGGATTATCGTTCAGCACATAAAAATGCCTTTTTTTTTTTTTAAACTACTTTTCCCTTCTCCAGCATGCGGACAGCCTCCCTGGGAGAAAGTTTCACATAACCCACATAGTTGCAAAGCATGAGAACGCTTTCAACTCACATACCTCCTGCTGATTTTCATAGTTTCTCTTCAGCCCGGAGTATGTATGTTAAAAGCATGTGTATACTTTGTAACCACGGGCAACCCAGGGTAAAAATAGCAAGTGCACATTTAGAAATATAAAACACACGCCCAGTCTCCCCCCCGGGGTAAGGCTAAAAGGACACAATACTAAGGAAGCCCGCGCAGAGAGGGGCAACCTTTAGTCAGGGCAATGAAGGCACAGTAATCTTTTTTTTTTTATGTTTCAGATTCAGATTCCTTTATTGGTATGTCAATTGCCAAAATAATACACGGACTGATTAAAATAAAAGGGAAATGTGACTAGATTGCTTTGAAAATTACATAAGAATCGCCACGCTGGGTCAGACCAAGGTCCATCCCGCCCAGCATCCTTACCCCTGACAGTAGCTTATCCAGGTCACAAGTACTCGGCAGATCCCATAAAGCAGATCTAATGTGCGTTACTCGCGCTCAGGGATAGCAGTGGCTTTCCTTGGTCTGCCTGGCTAATACTGTGTTATGGGCTTTTCCTCGGGAGCTTGCCCAAACCTCTTTTAAACCCCGCTATGCAAATCACCTTGATCACGCACTCTGGCAATTTTGTACGATCCGTTTTGAATCTGTGGTTGTGAGTTTCATGGAGTGCCCCCTTGTTTTAGTATTATTTATCCATTCCACCCCATCGTGATTTTATAAAAACTTTTATCATGTCCCCTTCTCGGCGCCTCTTTTCCAAGCTGAAGAGATCTGGTTTGCATGGTCTCTCATCACAGAGGAGCAGTTCCATCCCCTTTATCATTCTTTTTTATCGCCCTCCCCTGAACTATTTCTAGTTTTGTTGGTTTTCTTGAGGTGGGGGGTGACCTCAGTACTCAAGGTGTGGGCGTACAATGGCTCAGTTCAGAGGCACTGTGATGATATTTCCCGTTTCATTCTCCATTCTCTCTCAGATCATTCCCAACATCCTATTTGCCTTTTTGACCACCGTCGTGCACTGAGCAGATGATTTCAATAAAAGTACTGTCCACAAGGACTCCAAGGTCCTTTTCCTGGGGGGTGACTCCCAATCCAAAACCCAGCATCGTGTGCCTGTAGTTGGGATTATTTTTCCCTCTTTGCATCACTTTGCATTTTTCCACATTAAATTTCATCTGCCATTCAGTTGCCCAGACTCCCAGTCTCACAAGGTCCTTCTGCAGTTCCTCGCAATCGGCTGCTGTTTTAACAACTTTGAACAATTTTGTGTCATCTGTAAATGTGATCACCTCACTCATTCTCTTTTCCAGATCATTTATGAATATTTGTTAAACAGCACAGGTCCCACTACTCCACTAACGACCTGTCTCCATTTGGAAAACTAACCATTCATTCCTATCCTCTGTTTCTGGCCTTTTAACCAGTTATCAGTCCATAGCAGAACACTGACTCCTACCCCAGAGCTTCGAAATTTCCTGAGGAGTCTCTCATGAGGGACTTTGTCAAATGCCTTCTGAAAATCAAAAAGATGTGAAAAGTAATTCTTGGACTCCTCCCATTGGTCCTCAGAGTTCTCACCCTTGACTTGTGGCTCAGCCATTCAATGTTCTTCTTGGCCCAGAGTTGACTCTGGCCCTCCAGACTCAATGAGCCTGTCATTTGGCTCCAGATCTGAGATTTCCTTCTCCCCCCAGCTCTAGTATCCTCTTTCCTTCCTCAGGGGAAGGAACTAGTGCAGCGATCCTGCACTGTACCTTCCCCTCCCCCTTCTTCTGGCTTTCTAGACCTCAGGGTGTGAAATAGGTTTGCAGTTTGGTCCTTCGCTCTCCCAAAGCTCTTACTTTTGCACTGGGGACTTTCCTCTTTTCTCCTAGCTTCTCTTCTGCTGGTTTGTCTTTGACCCTGTTATATCATCTCTTTTCCCAGGAGCGGATTACAGGAAAATAGCAGCCTGGAGGATTGTTTTTCAAAACCAGCCCACTCCCTTGTGCATTTTCCTTGCAGCGTGTGTTTCGAAAGCTCCCAAAAACATGCAAAACTGAACCTTCATAGGTACATGTGACCTGGAGCCTGGAAGAATTGAACCAAAAAATCTCCAACATAAATGTCACATTTTTCCTAAATAACTAAGTAGTAGAACACCCCCTAGACCAGAGGAGGGCAAACGAAGCTGCATGCCCTCTTCCATCCATGCAATTGGTTGCCATCCACCCGCAAGTCTGGTTATATCTCTCATAATTATATCTTGGATTCCTGGTCTGGTATTAAAGTTTCCTGCCACCCAATCAGCTCTTGAACCAGTTGCCAAATAATGTGACAACAACACTGCCAGCCAGTATCAGACACACACAGTCTCTCAGACACAAATACCCACACACACTCTTTCAGACACCCATTTTGTGTCCAAGAGAGGGTGTGGGTGTGTAGGTGTCTCTCTCTCTCTGACACAAAGACGCTCGCTCACACTCACACACACACACACACACTCGTTCTCGGTGTCATAGAGAAAGTGTGTGTATATGGGTGTCTTTCTGTGTCAGGGAGAAAGACATCCACACACACTTTCTCTGACACACACATTTCGTCATTGTGCTGCTGCTCATGTGCTCACACAGTGAGTGTCTCTACTCCAGCACTGCCACATCATTATCTAAAACGTTTTGCTTCCTGCTTGCCCTTCCCCAGCCTGCAGCAGCCCTCTCCCTCTCCCTCTCCCCACCCCTTCTTAGCACCCCCACTCTAGGAGACTCAGTGATTTCACAGCCAGCTGACCCTTTCAGGAGGAAATTCCAGGCAACAGAAGGCTCCCAACAGGGCACAGGCACTTCCTCCAGTCACTCCATCCCTATTTGTGACTGCAGCTTGACTCCACTTCCCTGTACCTGCCCCTCCCCCATTCCAGTGCATTCCCATTGGCTGAGTGTTGCAGAGTCTGCTGCTTTTATGGTTCCCCAGGTTCTGCACTGCCTACCTACTCTAAAGAAGGGGAAGGGAGACCAGACTAATCTATGCTAATCCTCCAGGGCTTAAAAAAGAAAAATGAAGCCCTAGCCCAGACTGGAGAGGTCCCAAAGTAGAACAGCTCCAAAATCCTGCTTTCCCACATGGATCCAGTCCAACCAGGGCTGGATTCAAGGCATGATAGGTAAAGCTTACAGCCTTTACCCCAGCCCCTCCCCCTCCTTACTACTATGCATATACATTACGCATTTATAGTAGTTTTTAGATTAAAAATACCAAAGTACTGTCTTATGAGGTAAAAGTATCACTAACAGCATGTAAAACCCCAATACCAAAACAGCAATAACAGCCAGCATTCAAACAGACAACTCTACCTATGAAAAAGCGACATTACAAATATTACACCAGGCCCTAAAACACCAATTTGGAAACCAGAACAAGCTAAACTGCTATACATCCCTACACAGAAAGTACTTGCTAGCAGAATATCTCACCTCTGACACACATGCAGTACACACAGATTGACCCTCACCAAATATAGAATAAAGAGACCATAAAGCATAAATAGAAATGTGCAGACAAAAACTGAACTGGAAACTGCAACAAGCTAGATCCTGTATACAATGCAACAAAGGAAAAAGAGAAACATTGCCATTCCTTATAAAACAAACAATTAAATCAAGAAATATAAATTAGCAATTGTAAAGCCAAACAAATAAAAAAAAAAAAAAATTACAAAACAGCTGAACATCCAATAATTAAACTCATAAAACTTTAAAAAATTTCCCAAAAACCAATAAAATATTTTAAAACAGGCATATCAGTTAACACCCAATAATTAATAACAGCAAGAATTTAAAAATTCCCCACTTACTATACTTTCCAGTAACCCTGAGATTGTTCTGGATTAGTGGGGGTGAGGGAGTGCACAAAATTTCTCTTCCTTCACACACACATGCTAACACACACACTCCCTTGCACCCACTGACATCTACACACACGCTCCCTTGCACGTGCTCAAAAACACATATGCACTCCCATGAACACACACACATATGCATGTATGCTCCCTGTCACACTCCCATGCTCTCTCTCCTCCCCTGCCCTCTGAATGTAACCCCCCCCCCCAAACTTTGGGCTTTGCAGCTTTTATCTGCCATTATATTCTATGTTTCTATGAAAGTCAACAGATCCCAACCAGCCTGGCCGTCAGCTGTGCCATTTGCATAATCTGAAAATACAATGTGATTAAAAATCAAGCTAGTGTAAGTGAAATACCTTTGTGCTGTTAGTCATTCTGGTCTTTGACTTTCTAAAGAATAGTACAGAGCACCTGTCTGACATAATTACAAGTAATTAAGACTTACAGTATTTAGATATCATTTAACCTAGGGGTCAGAAATGTTTTTTTGGCCAGGTGCCAAAATAGTAGCAAGGCAACATTGTTATTAGTGGTGTTGCCTTGCAAGGGGAAGGCTCCCCCCACTCGTGTCCTCTCTATTCCATGGGAGGGGGTAAAGGTGATGGTCACATTTGCTCATGTCCTGTTTTCTCCACAGCTGCTGGGAGGGAGGGAGGGCAACGCCTCACACTCACATCCGGTCTCCTTCGTTTGGCCCCAGTAAAGCTCTGTGTCGCCATCAAGGATCAGCGCAGTCGGGATATGCTGGCTTGCAAATTTTGAAAATACTTGTGGGAGGTAGAGGTCTTCAACACTGCTGCATACGTCTAGTGTACGTGTACACTGTATGTCTTGTTTTCCCTTTATCATGATGTTAATCGTTTAATCTTGTGAACCACTTAGAACGTCTTGTGTCAAGACAGGCAGGGTCTAAAAACCAATAAACAGAAGCGGGATGGAATTAAGTAGTAAGACAGTGCAGGGAAGGCGCTTGAGCTGAGCCACCGGAAATACCTTGGCAGGTTGGGTGCCTGGATGCTCTATTCATTACAGTTGCAGGTTATTTCATCAGGAATTTGATTTGATACTTGATCATTTTTATTCTCTTCCTTTTGTCGCTGTTATTACTCCCCCACTAACTCTACCACACTTGATAATTTTTCTTTAAAGATTTCTGATCTGAAATTTACACTTTTTACAATTCTTCATTTCTAGCTTTCAGTTGCAATTCTTCCTTTCCCCATTTAATTAATTTCTGTTTTTTTCAACTTTATAAAAAAAAAAAAAAAAAGTTATTCCATATAAATATTTCATTTTGTAAGAGCAGAATTAAGGATCAACAAACCAGTTGAAAATTATATCTTTTATTGGACTAACTTAATATGATTAGCTTAGGACAGTTATCCTCTCTTCATTAGGTCCTGTGAGGAAATAGTGCAGTTAGACTGGGATTAAACAGCACAGAGCTATCAGATTAGTTCTGTTTTTTTTTTCTTTGCTTGGGGCTGCATTTGAAAGATTCACATTCGCTGCAACATTTCAGGGCACTAGAGTCACCAATACTATATATGTCTATGGTCTCCAGTGATTCAGGCTGTTTCAGATGCATGGCAATTTTACGTGTGTTACCAAAGTAATATACAGAATGATTAAAATAGAAGGATGGGAAGGAAAATGACAAAATGGTGTTAAGTGAACACACGGAAAGTAGAGCACCAGGGACGTGTCTTAGGTTTTGGTGCCGTGCCGGTCCCCACTGTTGCCTGGATAGGTTTCATTTTTATTTCTGAATCTGACCCTCAGCTCCTCTAGCACCTGGTATCAATAAGAGCCACTGCATTATCAGTGACCTACGGCCAATCAGAAGCAGGACGAGCAGCACATACGGCAAAATTGTGCAATGAGACATGCTCAGCATGCTTCTCCGAAGAGCCTGTGGCGTCTGGTATGACTGGAATGCAGAAGAGAGGAGAAAGACCTGACAACCGCGGTGAAAAAGAATGTCAAAGGGCACCGACTGATGCTAAGATCAAAGAAATGAAAACTATATAAAATGTCACAGTCCCGTAAGAACGAGCTCCTTATCTGTCAGCTGCCCGATCACCAGCTAATGAGAGCCGCCCAGTGAAATTCTCTTCTATGTCATCATTTGGGGCTCTGTTTGCTTCTAATAGGAAACGTCCTTAGACCTGATCAGGGCTCTTACCAGCAACACCTCCATGTTTCCTAACAATCACCTTCACTACAATATTCATGAGGCTCACTATACCTATTGGGTCATGTAATGTTACTTTACCAACATCAGCAACATCTTGAAAAGGCCACAGGACACACATTGCACTGATGTCATGCCAAGAGCATGCTCAAACTAATGTCAAGGAGCCAAAAACGCTTGCCCTCATTTCAGTCACCGCTTGGCCTTAATTTGAATATCTCCAAAACTAGCACAACCTGCTCCATCGGAAACACTGGTGAAAAATGCGACATGAACACACCCATATAAAAACTTCATGCCTGTCAAAAAAAGAACGTGTACGCGTTAGATAGTTAAAGTGCATTGCAAACCTTCATCATGATCAAATAAAAAACACCTTTTTCCATATCTGCACTCTATCTTCTCCTTAAAAATTAGGAGTTCAATATTCAAAAGTCATTTAGCCAGATAACTCACAAGTTAGCCATCTAAATGGCTTATATGGCACATGCAGCCTCTTTTCCAGCTAAATTATAGCAGATAACTACTTATCCGGCTACAATTTAGCTGTATAAAAAAGGGGCTTTTCAGGGGTGTTCTAGGGAGGAGCTGAGATATCCAGCTAGGTTACCTTCTGAGCAGGTCTAAAGTTATCCAGACTTGTGTGGCCGGATAACGCTCTACTTAATCGGATATCTTTGAAGATATCCGGTTAATTAGCTGTCAGGGTCACCCAAAAAAGAAAAATTTCTAAGCATCCATGACTCGAATGTGAGCCTTCCCGCCCCTCCCCTTCCCCAAACAAACGGTCCTGTTGGGCCCAGCACAGCTCGAAAATAAGCACCATCCCTTTGCCCCACCCACCTCCCGCCGCCACTACTGCCACCGTCACCCGGTTTCATTTAAAAATTTGCCATCGATACCCCCCAGCCTTCACTTCCTCCCCCCCGGTCACACCAGAAACTGTCTCACCCCTCCCCCACCCCCGTTGGCCAGAAAAGATCTGAATCCTTAATTGCCTAACATTTCTGCTCAAAGATATTACATTCACTCCTGGAGGAACTGCGTGCAAAAAAATCCTTTGCAAAGAGATTACAAATTCTGCACACAATATTTTTAGATTCTGCAAACTTCTGCAGAGTTTATGGAACAATATAGTCATTTAGTAATAATTTATAATGCAATATATTTTTTGAGTTATTACTCAAAAAATGCTTAATTTTTTAAACTTTTTGTGCAGAATCTTCCCATCATATGGCCTGGCCTCCCTAGATTGCTCTCGCTTTCCCCAGCTCTCTACTTCTTATGGCTTGAACCCATTTCCCATGCTTGATTTCATCTTCAGCTCGGATCAATTTCCCAGTTTTCTTGCTACTCCCCTCTTCCCATATCTTTCCCCTCTGCCTACCAGGCACAATCCCATGCCACATTCTTGCTCCCCCATCCTCAGCTCAGGTTCTTTGCACCCCTCCCAGGCTCAGACCCACTTCCCCTCGGTTCTCTCTTCCTACCCCTCAGCAAGATCCCTGTCACATATACATCTGGGCTCAGCAATCCTTGGAGGGGGGAAGGTGCGTACCTGGAAGAAAATGATAAAGCAGGATACTGGAACTTGATTAAAAGATAGGAACAAACTTATAGACAGTTACATTGAAGCATAATTACCAAGCAGGAATATTGGACAAGATTACAGGATAGGAGCTCTGGAACAAGGTCAGCATCACAGGCTGGATGGGAGATATAGTACTGAATGGACATGGGTCCCGATTTTGCCAGGCTGGGGTCTACTAGATTCATGGAAGCAGGAACTGAAGAAAAACTATAGAGATAGCCAGAGCTGTATTCATGGACGCAGAACTGGAACTACATCTGCGGCTAATGTGGATCCACTGGTGCAAAAGCAGGCACTGGAACTGTAGAGGCAGCTGGCTCAGACTTTACCAGTGCGAGTACACGAATTGGAACTAAAGAAGTGGTTGACACGGAGTTGACCAGCATATGAGCAGGTACTGGCGCTGTGGCAACAGCTGGCGCTCCCTTCTCCCGTATATGGAGAAGGAATGGAAACTGAAAAAATAGCTGGCAAGAGAATTCAACGGTGTGAAGTCAAGCACTAGAGCTGGAGATACAGCTGGCACTGATTTCACTGGTGCACAGACAGGAACTGGAACTAAAGAGACAGCTGACATGGTGTTCACTGGTGCAAAGCAGGCACTAGAGATGTAGACAGCTGGCGTTGACTTCACCAGTACATAGACAAGGACTGGAGATGCTAGGACAGCCTAGCATGGGAATTCTGAATTTGTTGTCACAGGGTGGAGAGGAGCCATGGCAGGCACAGGCTCAGCATAGAAAGGAGCCACAGCAGGAGCAGGCTCGGCATGGAACAGAGCCACGGCAGGAGCAGGCTCAGCATGGAACAGAGCCACGGCAGGAGCAGGCTCGGCATGGAACAGAGCCACGGCAGGAGCAGGCTCGGCATGGAACAGAGCCACGGCAGGAGCAGGCTCGGCATGGAACAGTCATGGCAGGAGCAGGCTCAGCTTAAATAGCTGGCTCTGGACTTGCTGGGAGCTGGAGTGGCAGTGCTGAGGGAGTGGCCTGGAGCGGAGTCTTGGAACCTGCCATTGCCTCAGCATGGAACAAAGTCTTGGAACCTGCAATGAGGTGCAGCCTGGAGCAGATCCATTTTACTTGTGGCATGAGCAGCCTGAAATGGAGTCTTGAAACCTGAGGCAGGCGCAGCCTGGAGCGGAGTCTTGGAACCTGAAGCATAGTACAGCCTTTAGCAGAACTTGCGGTGTGTGGTGCAGCCTGAAGCAGAGTTTTGGAACCTGAGGTGGGACGCAGCCTGTGGCGGGCGCAGCCTGGAGCGGAGTCTTGGAAGACGTGGCAGGGCGCAGCCTGGAGCGGAGTCTTGGAAGACGTGGCAGGGCGCAGCCTGGAGCGGAGTCTTGGAAGCTGTGGCAGGGCGCAGCCTGGAGCGGAGTCTTGGAAGACATGGCAGGGCGCAGCCTGGAGCGGAGTCTTGGAAGATGTGGCAGGGCGCAGCCTGGAGCGGAGTCTTGGAAGCTGTGGCAAGGCGCAGCCTGGAGCGGAGTCTTGGAAGATGTAGCAGGGCGCAGCCTGGAGCGGAGTCTTGGAAGACGTGGCAGGGCGCAGCCTGGAGCGGAGTCTTGGAAGATGTGGCAGGGCGCAGCCTGGAGCGGAGTCTTGGAACTTGTAGTGGGGCACAACTGGGAGCAAAGTCACAGAAACCTATTGCTGTGCCCAAAGCCCATGCTGTAAATCCAATCACCAGCATGGAGTCATGCACGATTATGGCCATGTGTTCCTCATATGTGAGGATCGTAACCTAAGGGCCTAATCCAGCAGTTACTTCTGAACAGATCTTATTCTTGCATAGAATCATGAACACTGGAGGGTGGCCAATGTAAACCCAATATTTAAAAAGGGCTCCAGGAAATTATAGACCAGTGAGCCTGACTTCAGTGCTGGGAAAAATAGTGGAAACTATTCTAAAGATCAAAATCACAGAGCATATAGAAAGACATGGTTTAATGGAATACAGTCAACATGGATTTACCCAAGGTAAGCCTTGCCTCACAAATCTACTTCACTTTTTTGAAGGAGTTAATAAACATGTGGATAAAGGGGAGCCGGTAAATGTAGTGGGGCGGATTTTAAATGCCCTACGCGTGTAAATCCGGCCGGATTTACGCCCGCCAGCGCACCTATTTTGCATAGGCCACCGGCGCACGCAGAGCCCCGGGACACGCGTAAGTCCCGGGGCTTCGTAAATGGGGCAGGAGGGGGCGTGTCGGGGGCATGGCAGAATGATGTGGCGTTTTGGGGGCGGCGACGTGGGCGTGGTTTTGGCCCGGGGGCGTGGCCGCGGCCTCCAGACCAGCCCCCGGGACCGGAACACGGAGCGGGGCAGCCGGCCAGCGCGTGCAGATTTACGTCTGCTTTTAGCAGGCGTAAATCATGAAACATAGGTAAGGGGGGGTTTTAGATAAGGCCGGGGGGGGTGGGTTAGGTAGGGGAAGGTGGGGGGAGGGCGGAGGGAACAGGCAGCGCGCGCTGGGCTCGGCGCGCACAGGTTGCACAAATGTGCACCCCCTTGCACACGCAGACCCCGGATTTTATAAGATACGCGTGGCTACGCGCGTATCTTATAAAATCCAGCGTACTTTTGTTCGCGCCTGGTGCGCAAACAAAAGTACACGCTCGCGCAAAATTTTAAAATCTACCCCAGTGTATTTAGATTTTCAGAAGGCATTTGACAAAGTCCCTCATGAGAGGCTTCTAAGAAAACTAAAAAGTCTTGGGATAGGAGGCGGCGTCCTTTCGTGGATTACAAACTGGTTAAAAGACAGGAAACAGAGAGTAGGATTAAATGGTCAATTTTCTCAGTGGAAAAGGTTAAACAGTGGAGTACTTCAGGGATCTGTACTTGGACCGGTGCTTTTCAATATATTTATAAGTGATCTGGAAAGGAATACGATGAGTGAGGTTATCAAATTTGCAGATGATACAAAATTATTCAGAGCAGTTAAATCACAAGAGGATTGTGATAAATTGCAGGAGGACCTTGCGAGACTGGAAGATTGGGCATCCAAATGGCAGATGACATTTAATGTGGATAAGTGCAAGGTGTTGCATATAGGGAAAAATAATCTATGCTGAAGTTACACGATGTTAGGTTCTATATTAAGAGCTACCATCCAGGAAAAAGATCTAGGCATTATAGTAGATAATACATTGTAATCGTTGGCTCAGTGTGCTGCAGCAGTCAAAAAAGCAAACAATGTTAGGAATTATTAGGAAGGGAATGGTGAATAAAACAGAAAAAGTCATGCCTCTGTATCACTCCATGGTGAGACCGCACCTTGAGTACTGTGTGCAATTCTAGTCACCGCATCTCAAAAAAAGATATAGTTGCGATGGAGAAGGTACAGAGAAGGACAACCAAAATGATAAAGAGGATGGAACAGCTCCCCTATGAGGAAAGACTAAAGAGGTTAGGACTGTTCAGCTTGAAGAAGAGACTGTTGAGGGGGGATATTATTTATTTATTTATTTGGAGATTTTTATATACCGCGGTACGTAAAGGTCTACATCACCTCGGTTTACAGAAAACAATAACATAGCACAATGCTTTACAAGTTATTATTAATTATTATTTATAAATATTAGGGATGTGCAGAGGGACGCCATACGTTGCATTCGGTATTCATATTCGTCTGGGGGCAGATACGTTGCATTCGGCAAGGGTGGCCCCCGATACGTTCATGCGTTAATTGTTATTCATTTTCTGGCTAAAATTGAATTAACTACAACCCCCCACCCTCCTGCCCCCCCCCCCCCAAGACTTACCAAAACTCCCTGGTGGTCCAGCGGGGGGTCCGGGAGCCATCCCCTGCACTCACACCCTCGGCTGCCGGTATTCAAAATGGCGCCGATAGCCTTTGACCTTACTACTGGCGCCATCTTGTGCTCCTACCATGTGACAGGGGCTGACCAATGGCACCAGTAGCCCCTGCGACATAGTAAGGTCAAAGGCTATCGGCACCATTTTGAATACTGGCAGCCGACGGCCCGAGTGCAGGAGGTTGCTCCCGGACCTCCGCTGGACCACCAGGGACTTTTGGCAAGTCTTGTGGGGCTCATCCATTGCTCCTACCATGTGACGGAGCCAACCAATGGCACCAGTAGCCCCTTGTGACATAGTAAGGTCAAAGGCTATCGGCGCCATTTTGAATACCAGCAGCCGAGGGCGTGAGTGCAGGAGATGGCTCCCGGACCCTCTGCTGGACCACCAAGGAGTTTTGGTAAGTCTTGGGAGGGTCAGGAGGGTGGGGGATTTGTTTAAATTCGCTCCTTTAGACGGCCGAATAATTCGGCGAAGATTCGTTTTATTCGTGGGGAATCGCAATAAGTTTCGCTTCCCCACGAATACAACAAATATGGCCATATACGTTGCGGATTACCAATATGTTGGAAATGAATGCACACCCCTAGGGGATATGATAGAGGTCTTTAAAATCATGAGAGGTCTAGAACGGGTAAATGTAAATTGGTTATTTACTCTTTCCGATAATAGAAAGACTAGGGGGCACTCCATGAAGTTAGTAAATAGTACATTTAAAACTAATTGGAGAAAATTATTTCACTCAATGCACAATTAAGTTCTGAAATGTGTGGCCAGAGGATGTGATTAGTGCAGTTAGTGTAACTGAGTTTAAAAAAGGTTTGGATAAGTTCTTGGAGGAGAAGTCCATTCATTGCTATTAATCAAGTTGTCTTAGGGAATAGCCACTGCTATTACTGGCATCAGTAGCATGGGATCTACATAGTGTTTTGGTACTTGCCAGGTACTTGTAAGCCTGGATTGGCCACTGTTGGAAACAGGATGCTGGGCTTGATGGAACCTTGGTCTGACCCAGCATGGCATGTTCTTATGTTCTTATGACACTAGGAAAGAATCCACAGTAAATCTTCCTTAAATGTTTCATCTTTTCCAGAAACAGCATAGATGCTTCTGGAGTTTTTAGGACTGCTCCTTCTTAACCTCACCCTCTGGTTTGGGGCTTGTCCAAACTGTCATTGATATCTTGGTTTGGTAATCCAGGGCCACCCCGGAGAGGAAGGTGCGCACCTAAAAGAGTGACGCTCAGGACTAGTTAGTGAAGGAGAGCGAGTTAGGTTGCAAGGTATGAATCCTGGAGCAAGACAACTCCGTAGGAATAGTGGAACAGAATTATAGACAGGAACCCTGGTAAATGATAATAAAGCAGGGCACTGGAACTTAATTAAAAGGCAGGACTAGCTACAGATGGAAACAAGGATAGAAAGCTGATTGTGTGTTTTTTTTCATCATTATCCTGGCACAATCCTGTAATAAAATCATCTGGGACTCGATCCTATGTGCTGAACATTGGCCCATCTGCATTCAGTTAAATTCTCCAAGTAATTCTAAGAACTGTTCCTTTCTGCTGCCATTTCAATGTTAACAAGATTAAAAGGGTGCTCTCCATGTAATACACAAAATTTCCAAAGTTTTTTTTTTGCCCTTCCCATGCATGTGTATAGAAAAATTACACATATAACATGTAACTTGTTGCTGACAGGAAAGTTGTACATTAGACTTTCTGCACACGTGTAGTTAAATTACATAGAAACCATTGTCAGGCCAAAAACTACAACCAGTTCACACATATTGTGGGAATATCTGCAAGGAAAAACATATTTTGAAGCTGCAGAACAAATGGGTCTACATCAGAAGTTGTAGAACTGCAGCAGCAATATATATATAAAAGTTTGAACTGGATCCTTTTGTGGAGGAGACTATTGGCCTAGGAAAAAGCCTGACCTTAACCATTATAGAGAAAAACTGGAAAGCTCGCCAGACAATAACAGTTTGGAATGCCGTATGCAAACTCAGCAGCAATGCACAAAAAACCAAATGCATTCATACAGACAACCAAACTTTGCCTGAATCAATATCAACATTTGGATAATCGTGAGTTTAACAAATAACTCACAAAGGCCAATCAAGTTTGGTATTAAATTGGTGAAGAACTGTAAAGGAGAAGACCTGGTTGATATTTGGACAGAACAAATTAAACACTTCAGATAAAAAAATTCAGCACTGGTTTCTCTACCTCTATAATTTGTCTATGACTACTCATAACATCCCAAAAACTGTGGCAGCAAGACAGAGTAATGGCGTGGCTCAAACCTGTGTAACTCTTTCTTCGGGGACCTCCCAGAATGCGGAGGCACACAGTTTCCCCGGGGTCACTTATCTACCTGGATGTCTGATTCTCTCCACTTTCTCTCTCTCCACACAGTTCTCCACAGTAGGGTTGCCAACTAGCACCAGATTTGCAGGACAGGTTGACCTGGTCCTGGTTTTATCCCATTGCATGCAGGAACTTGTAGCCTTGCTTTTCTGAAGACATGCATAAATAAATCAGAACTACAAGTCCCTGCATGCAATGGGTTAAAATCAGGACTGGATCAACCTGTCCTGAAAATCCGGAGCCAGTTGATAACCCTATTCCACAAGCCACCAGGGTGCTGGGGTCCATTCCGGCAGTGTGACAGTTATCTGATGAACTGCCCCAGGAAAGAGCAACCAAATACCAAGGGAGTCAAATTCAGCCCACCACAGATAGAGAGACTTCCGCCTAGGCCAGTCACCTTTCCTTTGGGTTGAGTCTTCCAATGCTAATAGCCAGCAAGGCATGAAAAGCGGGGTCAGACCCTGGCAAAAACAGGGAATGAGAGGCCTGGAACAAAGTAAGGAGCAGGAGAAACCAGAAAGGCAGGAGAACCAATAGGAGTGCTGAAGGAAGAAGTTGACTATAATGCAGTCTTCTGGATACAGGAACCAGAGTCAGAGAATCGGACTAAGCTCTGGCAACTGACTGCTGATACTGCCTCAGTATAAGTAGAAACCTATCCAGGAAAAAAGAAAGCCACCAGGAGGGAAGACTAGGCAGACAGTTCAAGCAGCTCACAGCACCACCTGCAGGCTGGAGGAACACTCGGCAAGCAAGGAGGAGAATACACCTCCCTAGATGCCCAGAGGTGGTCCTTTCACTCACCACTGATACCCACAGTCAGTTGGTTCAACTTGCAGATGTTTTCTTTTAGAAGAACAGGCAGGATATCTTGAATGGTAATCAAAATAAACTTTTACTGCAACCAAAAAAAAACCTTAAGTCCATTTCAAAAATAAAAGCAATGTCCATGAATCTTCCAAATTTTAATACAAAAGTCCACAATGACTGTTAGCAAAATGATGTTCTCTGAGCCAATATCCCTGTGAGATAGGGATAACTATCACACCCACATTCTCGAGCGACTGAACGTGAGCTCCTTGCAAAAAGGCCAAGTCGCATTCTCTCCGATGGTAAATCAGAACTCCAGGGACCTTAGTTGGCAAAGTTCAAACACCTCCAAAATACCAAAACTCTCTTCTCCAAAACCTCTCTTTTTTACTCTAGGGCCACCCCCCCCCCACACTTTAGTAACCAGTAGGACAGAGCAGCACCCCATCCTGACTCCTTCCAGCAGGGGGACTCCCTTCTGAAAGAACATACCTCTTTCCAAAAAAGCCCAAACTCTATCTTCACTCCTACTGTCCTTTCCCCCTATTCACTAAGGGCCAGATCTTAAATTGTATGCACGGGCGTAGATTTGTTCACGCAATCTGGCGCGAACAAATCTACGCCCGATTTTATAACATGCTTGTGCTGCCATGCGCATGTTATAAAATCCGGGCTCGGCACGCACAAGGGGGTGCACACTTGTGCACGCCGAGCCCAAGGGGAGCCCCGATGGCTTTCCCTGTTCCCTCCAAGGCTGCTCTGAAATTGGAGCGGCCTCGGAGGGAACTTTTTTTCACCCCCCCCACCTTCCCCTCCCTTTCCCTATCTAACCCACCCCCCAGCCCTAACTAAATCGTCTCCCCTACCTTTATTTCAAAAGTTACGCCAACTTGCGCGCACTGGCTCGCCGCTGTAAATTATGTCCCTCCCGATGCAGCCGCGTTTGGCGAAAAATGGGTCCGTGTTGGGGGATCTTATTTAAGCATTGTGTCTTTTTGAAGCAATGGAGTTGCCGCCAATAAAAATTTAAAATTGCCTCAACTTTGAAGTTGTCATCGGGACTCATTGAAAACTTACTGCATTTCCTGATTTATGCTACTGTATGCTTGAAGTGCAGTATTCTGCTCCCTATTTTGTTGTGGAGATAATACAATAAAACCTCAGTTTGTTTAAGCTAGGTTTGCCAATTTTGCCTTTAGAGAAAAAGAAAATAAGGGACATATTGCTCTCACAGCTGATAAAGGAAGCTGTGTGGCTGTAGCAAGGGACCTATCCAAGCAATGTTTCTGCTAACCTGCGTGGGGGACTCCTGACTGCATTCAGATCACCTGGCACCACTCCAGCTGCCTCACGATTTGATCTGTGCAGGGGGCCCTGCAGTCTCACAGGGACCTACTGGCCCTGCAGTACCAAACAGTTACAACATAGCAAGAAGCTCTGCTATTAGGAACCTTGTTCCCGAGGTATGCCAGCCCCGGGCAGCAGCAAAAATATTCCGAATTCAGGAGTCCAGAAAATAAATACAAGTTTTGTAACCATGCAGGTGAATAAATCCTTTGTGAGCATTAATGTAGTGTCTATGGTAGCTCTTCCTCCTGTGTGCGCCGTAACCTCTTTCTTTCAGGCATAAATATCTTTTTTTTAACTTCTACAAACCCCTCCTAAATATCCCTCTTTACGACAGTTACTAGTTGGCAAAATCTGAACAGCCCAAAGATATTTGCCCTCTGAAGCCTGAAACCACGAGTCACATGGCAACTGTTTTAGAACAGCAGAGGGATTCTAAGTGAAGCTCTAGGTGGTGACTGGCTGTTCTTCCTAAAAGCAAAGTACTCACCTAGCAAATTTATAGATGCTAGAAAAATATTTCATTTTTACCGTTGGGGAGTGGTCTGGAGTAAAATAATGTGACCGCCGAACAAATACTCACCAACTACCATCTAAATCAAATGATTGCACTGAAAGGAATCATGTATAATTTGGTTCTCTCACTGAAATGTTATATTAGCTGTGAATGATACAACACTTTGATGTCTCACAGATTCACAGTTACCCCAGCAGTCAACGGGTTAAGCCGTCACCTTGCAATATATTTCTTTGCGCACTGGATTTGCATTCATGGGTGGAAAATTCACTCCATTCATTATTTCATAAGTACTGTTCCTCTTACCTCAATCCCTTCCTTATTAATTGTATATTCATCAAAGTTCAGAACCGCGGTCTTGATGCTGCTCGCTGTCGGAAGCACAGTCAGACCTATGTTTATTGCATTGCTCCTCTTTGAATCCAAAACCGTTATTATTTGCTTTTTACCTTCAGCAACTTTCTGCGGGACAGAAAAAACAAACACAAAACAAAATCAGATCCCATTCAATACAAAAAGCAAAGCATATTCCACAGAGCAAAAAAAGGCATAACCCTGTCTCCATGAAGCTCAGATAAAAGTAGTTTTGGCTGCCATGTTGAATGCACAGAAATAAAGGTTAACAAATAACAAAGCAATTACAAGCCATAAAATTAGGCAGCCTGCCACCTTCTGATCCCCCATCAAACCTCCCCTCACCGCTGTCACTGGAATGCCTTTTACTCTTCACTTAGTGCAACCGCACTGCTTTATATTTCCTGGTAATGCCATCTTTTACTCATTTGAATTCTGACCTGAAGAGGACAGTATTAGCTCTGGAAAGAGAGCCGAGAAGAGGTCAGTATTCAAAGCTGTTTAGATGGATAACTTAAAAGTTATTCATGGTGAGGGTTAACCAGTCCGTATCCAGCTAGATTTCAGCTTAAGTCAAGTCATTATCTGAATAAATCTAGCTGGATAAAAGAGAGGTAATTCTGGGGGCGTGTGGGAGACGTGTTACGTTATCAGGCTAACTTAGCCAATTTTAAACCAAGTAACCCTTCTAGCAGTGGGAGGGTAAACTGTGTATAGTTTACACTTCTGGTGCAGCTTATGATAAAAACTGCGCTGGGGGTCTTGCAGCAGAGAAGCTGATTTAGATTGGGGGGGGAGGGGGGAACCTGGTGGCTGCAATACATTACAGACCAAAGAAAGGGCTTGTAGAGGCAGGGGGGAGAGAAAGGCCCACAGCGGATCCGGGGACATTTTCGGTAGTTATGACAAAAAAATATCTAGGATTTTGGATAATAGAAAGACTAGGGGGCACTCCATGAAGTTAGCATGGGGCACATTTAAAACTAATCGGAGAAAATTCTTTTTCACTCAACGCACAATTAAACTCTGGAATTTGTTGCCAGGGGATGTGGTTAGTGCCGTTAGTGTAGCTGTGTTTAAAAAAGGATTGGATAAGTTCTTGGAGGAGAAGTCCATTACCTGCTATTAAGTTCACTTAGAGAATAGCCACTGCCATTAGCAACGGTAACATGGGATAGACTTAGGGGTAGATTTTAAAAAGCATTTACTCGAGCAAAACTGGTTTTTGCTCGAGTAAATACACTTTACTCAAGTAAGTGGGCTTTTCAAAATTGCTACAATATATGCCATTGAATTGTCCATAGGATTTACTCAAGTAAGTGCACTTTACTCGAGTAAATAGCTTTTGAAAATTGCTATGATAGTATGTCACATTTACATGCGTAACTCCTTTGAAAATGACCCCCTTAGTTTTTGGGTACTTGCCAGGTTCTTATGGCCTGGATTGGCCTCTGTTGGAAACAGGATGCTGGGCTTGATGGACCCTTGGTCTGACCCAGTATGGCATTTTCTTATGTTCTTATATGAGTGGGGTGGGGGCAGGGGTGCAAGGCTCAATAAGGGAGGAAAATCGAGCCACAGACCCCTTTAATTCTTCTTGAAGATATCCAGATAAGAGGCAAGCAATCCGGCCACACAAGGCCAGATAAACTAAACGGCTACATCCGTACCTAGCCATTAAGGCTTTTAAGTTATCCAGCTACACGTAATTGGATAACTTAGAGCAGGATGCTTATCCAGCTGAATACACGGGACAAGTAATCCAGCTAACTTCATTCAGATAACTTGTCCCCTACCCAGCTTATACTGAATATGACTTCCCAAACTGTATTTCTAGTCCAATAAAAAGTATCACCTTACATATTTATTTTGATTTTGTTAACCTTTATTTCTGTCCATAAACCTCAGAACTTATTTCTCATCACATCTTTTTCAAGTACCCTGTGCTCTGTCCTCTCGCCTCTCATCCACCTTTATCTACTCAGCCCTGCCTCAAAAGTCTTTTCCCGTATGCCCAAACCTTTCAAAGGCTTTCCGAGTCACTGCTAGACCTGTCAATAACTTTGCTGGAGAAACCGAGACATGAAAACATGTAATCTTCTTGGTGGTAAAATAAACCATGGAAAGAATTACGGCTTGCACTTTGAAACCCTACAGAAAGATCCCATGAGGGAGTAATTATGTGCCATGAAATATCTTTCTAAAGCTGACAATGCTCCATGCAGCAGAGAAGTACATTTTTGTTGCTGTAAGGACCAGGAAAGCAAAGGATTTTCTCCTGTTTTGTGTTTATGGGAAGAATAATTAGTGCATCTGACACCCTACACCTTGTTTCTCTAACATGCTGCCTATGTTCAAGATTCTACATTTTAAAAACCCGTTAATTCGGGAAGCGGAATCAATGGTTGGATGTTTGGGGAACAGCTGAGCTCTAAGAAGCCGCTATTAGATTCTGAACTGCAATTTGAACACTTTTCTACTTTACTACATTTAATATGACAAAAATATCTAGGATTTTGCTTCCCATTAATTTTAAAATAAAATTCTCCTCCCCCAAATCACCGTAAAGAGCATTTTTTAAAATACAGATTGGGCCAAGAGAGCTACAAGGTCAGATGGAGAAATCTGAGGGCCGGGGAGTCCAACCATTTCCAATTGCCTGACAGCAATGCCTAAGTATTAATCCAGAGGAAGGCAAAACAAAGGAAAACCTATCAAATTCTGTAATCCTATAAAAACGTCCCCGTCCCCCACCCCCCCCCAAGCAAAAAATGGTGAATGCAGCGTGTACATCCGAGGGGGTTAAATGCGGAAACTGAATGAAGCATATTATTTTAATACAAGGCAGGTCTAAATGTTTTGCATAAAGTGACCAGTCGCATCCTGAAACTTCAATACACTTGTAGTAGGAACTACAACACGGCATCCAGATGTTCTAAGATGGTCGCTATCTGGAGGGATGCTGACCAGCCTTAATGTGAGGTCCTATAAACATTTCAGGATTGATAATTCAACATTATTAGATAAGTATTATTTGTTGATGCATTGCTGTACAGCCAGATTCTCTCTTGTGTTTTACAGAAAATCTACAATCTGAAGCAATCGGCTTTGAGAAACAAGCCCCTGATGCAGTAAATGAAACATATCATCATGTTGGGCATGGTAAAAAATGAAAGGAAAGTAAAACTTTGCTTTATTTGCAAGTTACAAAAAAAACAAACCCCAAAAACAGTTTAATAAAAAATTTAGTGGACATTGTGTGACCTGAACTTCTGCAAGGTGAACAAATCCAAGTATCCTGCATTCGGGTGTTATGACGGTCCTTATTTAAATATCTATATTGTTGTTGCTGTGGTATAGTTATCACTACTTAAGAAGAAAGAAAAATAACACAAATCTTTTTTCTAGGGGGATCATTTTAAGCCTCCAGATCAGCAATATTCCCCAGGGTGTAATTACATCATCATGCTCACAGATCTTTATTTTTCTCCAAACGTGTCTCTCATTTTCTTCTGAAGATATTTAATGTTGGTCATGGCTATCTCTACTGACCAAACGTCCCATAATTTAATCACTGAGTGAAAAGAATCCTTTCACCTGTGGATGACAAAACCTATTTTCCCCTTAACCTTACAGGACGCTGCTTTGTTCTGTTTCTTGATTCTAGAGTAAAACGTAAACCTGCAAGATCCCTATAGCGTGCACTGCTACTCGTGGTACAGTGTAATCATAAACGCCATTAATGCGCATAACGCTGCGTATGTCCCGGGGCTTGCAAAAAGGGGCGTGGCGTGGGCGGTCCAGGGCGAGGGGTGGCATGAGCCTCCAAGCACAGCGGCCATTTTCCGCTGGGCCTAGGATCGCGGGCCGGCTGTCGGCCAGTGCGCGTAACTTATTCAACAAAGGTAAGGGGGGGGGGGGTTTCTAGGTAGGGCTGGGGGGTGGGTTAGGTAGGGGAAGGGAGGAAGGAAAGTTCCCTCCGAGGCCGTTCCGATTTCGGAGCGGCCTCGGAGGGAACGGAGGCAGGCTGCGCGGCTCGGCGCACGCAAGTTGCACAATTGTGCACCACCTTGCGCGCGCCAGCCCTGGATTTTATAACATGCGCGCGGCTGCGCGCGCATGTTATAAAATCAGGCGTAGATTTGTTCGCGCCGAGTTGCGTGAACAAAGCTGCGACCGCGCGCAAGTTTTAAAATCTGCCCCTTACTGTATTTCTCTCTCTTGTCACCAGATTGTCTCCTCTTGGTCTCTGGTGTCCCTTTTCTCTCCATGGCTGGCTATTTTTCCCTCTTTTTCCTAATCCTCTTTTCTTTACCATCTTCTTCATCCTTTTGTCATCTTTTATTTATCCTCCATCTCCAAGATCTGTTTCATTTTCTATGCCATTTTCCTGGTCACTCTTATTTGGAGCTTCATATTGTGACCTCTTGCTCTACAACTTTCTAATTCTACTTTTTTTTTTTTTATAAATTATTTGAATGTCTCTATTATATTTCTCTGCTAGAGTATAAAGTTATTTAGGTTGTTACATTTCATTTCAGACACAGGGATTCGCACCAAATCCTAGTTAATGAGCATGTGACCATTCTTCCAGCTTTCTTAGATTGTTCCCCATTTTAAAAACACCACTCTGCAACAGATCTTAGTATCATTTGCAAAAAAGCTCCAAACCTTTCCTAGTAAACCCCTTTGCAATATCATTTATGATCATTTTAAACAGAACTGGCCTAGGATTGTCCCTGTGGCACTCCACTGGTAACCACTTTTTGCTGGGAATGAACTCCAGTGTTGTCTATCAGAGATGTGCATCCGTTTCAAACAAATGCGTATAATGTGACGAATGAGGCCATTTTCAGTTTGTAAGCAACTAACTGAATCAAAAAGAGCCTCCAACAAAAATACCTGAAATGTTTTGGGGATTTTCATGTACGAATATTTGAAAACAAAACTTAGAAAAGGGTCTCCAACAGGTCTAGGCCTTAGTCTTGTGCCAGGACCTGGGTCCCATTACCGAGGCCTAACCTGAGGCCAGATCCTTTTGCAGAGATTCAGGCTCAAGGCCAGGTCCCATCACTAAGGCCTGGGCCAATGCCTTGCCTGACACTGGGCCAAATCTGAGGCCGGGTCCCAACACTGGGGCCCAGCTTGAGGCCAGGTCCTGTCACCAGAGCCTAGGTCCAAAGCCAGGTCTCTTTGATAAGACCCAGTCCTAGGTCTACACAAAATGCCAGGGTACAGCCGAAGGCCTGTTCCCATCGCCAAGGCCCAGGCCTAAGCTTGACACTGAGCCCAGTCTAAGACTGGGTCCCAATACTGAGGTCCAGCCTGAGGACAGGTTCCGTCACCAAGGCCCAGGCTTAGGCCAAGATCTAGGTCCAGGTCCAAGGCTAGGTACCATTAAAAAGGCTGGGCCTAGGTCTAGGTTCAATATTTTCCTGCAATCCACCCCTGGCCATGAGAATTGTAAACCACATTGGGTGACCTACCTTAGGTCTGGATCGTGGTCTAGAAAATTGGAAACACTGAAAAACACACAAAACGTACAGTTTTGTTTTTAAAAACGAGACCATACAAATTATATAATACTGAGTACCTTTGAACTAGGTAGTTCTTTTGCTTTGGATTCAAAGAGATGTCCCATTTTATCAGCATCCACAGTAATCTTTTCCAGGGACGTCCACACAGTGTTTTGACCAAACCTGCCACTTTTAGAGGTAACAGGCTGTCTCAGTTCCTTCCAAAAGAGCTTCACAGTCTTCTTCTTCTTATCAAGATGAGAATGCTGAACTTGGGAAGATGAAGGTAAAAACCCAGGAGGCGGGGGGAAAGATAAAGAAATGTCTGTATTGGTAGGCACTGGGGGTGGCAGAGGTGGAAGAGGGGGACATGCAGGTGGTGGTGGTGGTGGAGCGGGTGGAGGTGGTATGGATGGTGAAAGCATGTCCGAAGGTGAAAGTGACACAGCGAAGTTAGGAGGGGGAGGGGGGAAATGTGCAAAGTTCAAAGAACCCGTTTCCAAAGGCAACACATCCAGGACATCGAAATCATCTTCTTCGCACAAGTCCGTAAAATCCAAATCGTTAATCTTTAAGTGTTGCTGGTTTGCTTCCCTCTGATCCCACACAAATTCAGCCTCCCTTTTCAACGGTGTCATTCGCGTTTTTTCCAGATTCCTGGAGCTTATTTCTGCATCGATGCTGTGCTGAGCCCTCAGAACTTTAGTCTCAGGCTCTGAAAACCGTTCTCTCTCCTGGCTCCCTTCCTCGGTCTGAAAGCTGGAGCTCGGCGCACTTTCTCTTGACTGTAATAAAGGTTTGCAGTGCACACGGTTGGGTAAATCATCTTCTTGGGTCCCTTGCAAGGAACCTGTTTTGTTTTTGGAAAATAGCATGTCCAACATAAATTTCTTGTCAGTCGAGATGGTACTACAGCGATCAGCATTAAACTGACGAAGGCTGCTTTGACCTGCTGAAAACATTAAACACACTGTGACACAACCAGCTGCATACAATAAACGGACATCAATACAGCCTCTGCTATCTGATGTGCAATACTGCATGCTTTACTAAAAGGATTAGTATTTCAATGCAGTGTTGCGGCTCTTTATGAATTTCCCTTTATTTGCTATAGTTACTTCATGAAGAATGTCAAATTTGATATTTACTATGGGGCATGATTCAAATAGGGAAGAAGCATGGTATTTTACCAATAACTGAGAGAGTCAAACCCTCTACCCAAGAGTCACTATCTGTATAATGGCTTCAAATCTAGGTATCCATATTCAGAGGTATTTATCCGGACAACTTAAAAAGTTATTCGTGTGCATTCGTTTCTTCCGTTTCAGCAGGTACCCGCATACCTCACTGACTTTCTAGTACATGTGGGGAAACAGAGAGTATGCCTGTATCTCATTAATAAAAATACATGCATGCTCTCCATTTCCCCACGTGTACTAGAAAGTCAGCAAGGTATGCGGGTACCTAACGAAACGGAAGAAACAAATGCACACCCCTACTACATATCCCAATAAAAGTTAGCCAGATAAGTTTATCTGGCTTACTTGGCCATCTGGTCAGTGACCAAATATTGACTTCATAGTGTTTTCTTTCTATGCAGCACCATAAGTGGCCATGGCCATCCTTGAAAATGCAACTCCTTCACTTCTTTCTCACTTATATAGAATTCAGAGTCTCCAAATAGAGTTGGATATTTTGTACAAAAGTCCTTATTCAGCACCTGCTACTAATCAGTCCCCATACAGGCATTATCCCTGCCTGTTTGAAAATGTGTACTCCTACCAGTTGTAGACAGAATGGCAGTCTTTACTAAACCCAACGTATGAGTGAGAGAAGCAAGTATCATTTTTAACTCTTATTTATATACAGATCTCAAATGTTTATGTATTTATTTAAAATATTTATTGTCCATGCCTCAGACGTTTGGGGTGGGGTACATCACATCATAAAAATAGGGCATTGACTATACATAAAAACTGATGACAGTCAAACAACCACAAATCGACTGTTGAAAGGTACACTAGACTCCACAGATTCTAGTTTCACTTGCTATTCTCGGCGTAGTTGTCATGTTTTTCAATTTATTTATGGTGAAATATTCGGGGTACTCTTTGTACCTTTGAATATGATTTCTTTATTTCAATATTTGCCAAGATTTCGATACGAAAGCTCATCTTAAAGAGTCATTCTTCTCAGATATTCAATTTGTATGAAACATTTTCAAGCCGACTGAAGAACCAGCTGCTAAGTGACCACTACATCAGACATCTATATAGGCTGTATTTAGCCTTCACGCTGTGTGCACGTTTATTGTTTTTCATCCTTATACATCTATGTATGTCCCCTGAAGAATCCTGCGTGTGTGCTGGTGAAACTGTGGCCTGTGGTTGAGAATTTGTGTGAATTTTAAATGTTTGTTTGTTTGTCTACATACTAGACATTTAAATATTGAGTATCATCTTTATATAATAAAAATATTTTGCTATTTTGTAAATTTGGCTTAGGCACTTTTTTGTATGTATGGGCAAAAAATTCCACAGTAAAGGACCTACTACAGCAAAACCCCCTTTTTTCTGTGTCAAGTAAGTGCACCATTTTGAGAGATGGAAAGTCCTAGAGATTCTGACTGAACAATCAAAGGTTACGTACTGGAGTGTAGATATTTAGTATAGATGCATCCATATGGACAACACATTATATAGTAAGCTGTGGATAGTAAGCAAATTTCTGTATTAATTTGCTGGTTTCCCTATTGGTATTAGGTCACAGACAGATGAACACGACCTTCCCACAGGGTATTTTTTTCTACTTTGTAAAGAAGCCTAAAAATATAACTGGTTAAGCTGGAAGATGACCAAAGGCTCGTGGACCTCAACCTTCTTTCACTCTATGATTGACCAATGGATGTGAAACAAAACCAAACCCTTATATCTGCAACCAATTTGGAAACATTGTGAAAAAAGTATTTCCTAATTTCAAATACAGCAATTCACATAAATCCCTGAGTTCTCTCTTTTCTGCAGAGTCTATCTAAATCCTACCCGCGATTCTATCTCCTCCAAAAATATATCATTTGGTAGTAGGAAAGAGCTTTTGTTTAACACAAAATAGAAAATCTCAACAAGAATTCATTTTGTTTAAAAAAAAAAAAAAAAAGAGGAAAAGCAATCGATACCAGCCCCAGGGCTTCTCCTTCCTCCTACCTGCCGCCAAGTTTTGCTCACCCCGAGCTTAATGCAGATAGGCAGGCAGGGGAAGGGGTGACTTTCTCTCTTTCCCGTGAATATGCTATCCTTAATCCTTCTCATTCTCTTCCACCCCCCTTGTTCTTCTTCTCTTACCCTTCCCCCCTACCTTTACTCTCCTCTTCTGTCCCCTTTCTTCCTCTGTTACTTCTCTCTCTCCCCCTGCTCTTTCCTTGTTCCTCCTTTCCTCCCTCTCTTGCTTCACTCTCTCCCTTGCTCTTCCTTCTCTTTTTCCCCTGCCAGTCAAACTCAGAAAGTAGGCGCATTAGTTCAACGTAGAACCTCCTGCCTGCTGAGATATTATTTAATGTTGAAATCTTGATTCAGTGCTTCCATCGTTGTGCCAGCCTCTGCATACACTGAGACTCAGAGTTTCTCTGTTTGGAGGCAGCACAATCAGCTCTCCCAGCTAATCACCCTGGGTATTTCCTTTATTTTTCTGTCCATGGTCCATTTACTTGAGGATGAAGGAAAGAGGGTTTATCCGTTCAGACACCTCTATTGGCAGAACCATTAGCTTTGAAAGCAAACTGCCCCAGAACAGAAATGATGCTAACTGTGCCAGCAATATGCAGAGCTCTCAATATTCATAGTCCTGCCACTTGCACTCTACCCTCCACCCGCTAGAGCTTAAACCCTCTGTCATGTGAGGGTCCCAGCAAGCACCACACGGGCTTTCCTGCACGTACACATGGGCCTCTGAACTGGCAACCTCCCACCCACCAACTGGCTTCCTGCTTGCCTCTGAGCAAGTTCCCTGTCCACAAGCTACCCCCCCAAGGGTTTCTGGGGGCACCGCAACCTCAAAACCCTGAGATCCCTTTGAAAATTGTGACAGCACACAGTGCCTATGGACACTTGCACCTGCTTTTCTGAGCAGGCTGGGAAATAGCACATGTACATTTGAAAATGCGATGCACGTGCACTGTTGCCTAATCCTGCCCAAAACATGCTCCCCTTAACCCAGCTGAAAGTATGCACATTGTGGAGCCATGCACATACTTTTTAGAAAGGTCAAGAGTGAGCAGGTTTTAAAAAGCTCTTGTACTTAAGAACATAAGAATATAAAAAATTGCAATTCTGGGTCAGACCAAGGGTCCATCAAGCCCAGCATCCTGATTCCAGCAGTAGCCAAACCAGGCCACAAGAACCTGGCAAGTACTCAAATACTAAGAAGATGCCATGTTACTGATGCCAGTAATAGCAGTGGCTATTCCCTAAGTCAACTTGATTAATAGCAGTTAATGGACTTCTCCAAGAACTTATCCAAACCTTTTTTTAAACCCAGCTACACTAACTGCACTAACCACATCCTCTGGCAACAAATTCCAGAGCTTAATTGTGCGTTGAGTAAAAAAGAATTTTCTCCGATTAGTCTTAAATGTGCCCCATGCTAACTTCATGGAGTGCCCTCTAGTCTTTCTATTATCCGAAAGGGTAAATAACCAATTCACATGTACCTCTCATGATTTTAAAGACCCCTATCATATGTTGTGCTTTACGAACAAGAAAGGCTTTTGAAATTTGCTCTCACAATGTATTATTTTGTCTGCCTTGACTGGTGTGAGTTGTTTTTCTCTTAATTTCTTTACCACTGTCATCTTGTCTTTTAACTTCTTTTCCTGGTTCTTTCCTCCCAATTTTATTTTTTTCATCTCTCCGTTCTTCATCCACCTATCCCCTTCATCTCTGAAGGGGATAAGATGCCTGCAGGGACCCTCAGTGGACTACAGGCTTGCCTCGAAGGCACATGAGGCAGCCCTCCTGCACATTAAAAGCTTGTCTCACTCTCAGCTCCCTGCCTCAGCATTCAGTTTCCCTTGCTCCTTGCTGTGGCCACCCTAGCACCTTGTCGGAGCCTTTACTTTGATCCTGGTTCTGTTACTAGTTCTTGTGTTGCCTTGTCCTTGTCTTGGTCCTAGTGTTGTTTCTAGTTCTTGTGTGGCCTTCCAGCTTCTTGTGTGTGTGTATGTTGTGTCCAATGTGTCTGGTGTCTTGCTTGTCTTCGCCTTGTTTTGCCTGTGTCCTGCTTGTTTAGCCTCGTTCCTGTTTTAGGCCGCCTTCTGGTGTGTTATCTCTCCGGTCCCTGCCTTGCCCTGCACTCTGTTTCTGTCTTATCCTGTCCTGGTCTTGCCTTGAACTCTGCTTCTGCTCTGTTTTGGTTTTGTCCACTTGTTGTTTGTCCTTGGTGCACTCCTTGTTCCATGTTTTGTGAGCCCCCTGCCGTTCCCTGCCTTTGTGGATGCCCTCCTTACCCCATCTCCAAGTGCACGTCCAGCTGGCCACCAGAACCTGCAGGCTCAACCCAAGGGGGGAGGTGGCTGGTAAGGCAGAAGACCCTGCCCTGCCCCTGTTCTGGACTCCTGACTCGCTCCTGCACGGCCGGGGCACCTACTGACTTTCTATTTCTCCTTTCCTCTCCCCCTTGCCTATTATCTCCTTCATCTCTCACCTTCTCTCTCCCTTTTCGCCTCCTGCCACCATCATCAGGGTTAAAAATACATAAAATCCTAACATCCAGAATAAGCAATAAATGAAAATGCCTATGAAAGACAAATGAACATTAATATGTATAGCGACAACCTTATTAATGAAAACCTGATAGCTGAAAGTTGCAAAACAGAGGAAACAGAACCCAGAGTTTGGATATAGTTTGGGTGCCAGTGGCAATGGAGGCTTGTAAATGGATACAGAAGTTTGGGTTTTCTGTGTTTTCTACTTGCAATGATGAGAGTAGTTTGGCTGCTACGGAATAGAGCGGCATTGGATAACTGTACTTGTGCAGGACCTGTGGATCATCCTAATCATTGGGTCATTTCTTTCTTAGCCACATACGTGATTTGAGTTTTTACCCCAAATTCCCCTCTTTACCCTTCTCTTTTTTCACCTCCCTTCCCTCTTCCCCCCTCCTCCTCCCTTTTCCCTCCCCACCCCAGTCCTGCCCCCTTTTAATGGTAGGGCTTGGAAGGAAGGAAGGAAGGGGGACGTGTGGGAGGAAGGAGCTGAAAGAGGAGCAGGGAATGCAGGATGAGCAGATATAGAGGGCGGATGAGGGGAAAAGAGGGGATGGGGAGGAGAAATAAGGGGGGATCCAGGAGAGGGAGGATGGATCTACTCTCACCTGTCCTCCCTATGCCAATCCCTCCACATCCCCTCTCTCATTCCCCTGATTTCCCCTCCTCCCGGCCATTTCCTCACACGATAACACGCAGACTTTCTGGCCCCTCCGAACTTCCCTACGCACCCAGACCACAACCTCTGCCAGTGGAGGTGGCAGAAAAACAAAATCAGTATCTGAATTCAAGAAAGCTTGGGATAAACACAGGAGAGAGTGATGGGAATTGCAAAGCTAAATTAGTTGGGCGGATGGGCCCTATGGCCTCTCTCTGCCACCACGTTGCTGCGTTTCTATGACACGCTCACACTCCTTAAGTACAGCGTCACCACCAGGCCCCTGTTACCTTCCCTTCTGATCTCTCCCCTCCCCACGGGCTGCCAGCCCAGGCGTACTAATATGGCAGCAGCAGGCAGCACCTTGCGCTCCTTCCACTTCCTCGGTTCGCAGTCAGCGTCTTGCGCCTATGACCGTATAGCACTCAGCCCGTGTGATGGGGGGAAGAGGAAGAGGCCCGAGGAGCTGCCACCGCCTCTGTTAGATTAAAGCAGTGGAGAGACAAAGAGATGTGTCTACTGATGACAAAGCAGCTGCCGCTTGACTTGTTCCCCCCTGTCTCCTGTGGTAGGAACTTGATTGTGTGGTGAGGCCTGGATCCTGCGGCCCCTTTCCAGGGCCACAATTGCTATATTGTCCTACCCGAAGTTTGTCTGTGTGGCCCATCCCCTTCTGATGCCTGGGAGGTTGCCAGGATTATTAGGATCCTGTGAAAGTTACAACAATCAACTCTGTAGACAAAGCTGATTTAAGTATGTCAGATAGAGTTACTGTAAAAATACATCTTCCTTTCCCTTCTGTTTAATCATTTTTTGTTCACTTCAATTTTTTTTTATTAATAAAACAATTTAATTCAGTGACCCAGGAAAGTGAGTGCTGTAGGATCCCCATCTTTTTAGTAAATGGACTGTGAAAGCATTTCTCAGAACCCGGCAATCTCAGGTTTTGAGGTTGCAGTGCCCCCAGAAACCCTCAGGTAAGTAAAATATTAAAGACTTGCACAGAAATGGGGAAAAGATCTGGGAAAACTACGTACACTAAAGCCCACAGCATGGGAGAGAAGTCCCGGATATAAAAGGCAGTCATGGAAGAGGTTGACTTGGATGCGGTGGCTGTCGCAGAGACGCAGTACACGGAAAACCATGACCGGGATACAGTTATACCAGGCCGCAATCTATTCAGGAAGGACAGGGTAGAAAGCAAGGGAGGAATGGTGCATATATATATATATAATATATATATATATATAATATATATATATATATATATATAATATATATATATATATATATAAACGTTAAAGTAACAGTGCTTACAACGTAAGGAGGAGGCACCCTGGCTTGCTCTGGAAAGAGGGCATGAAACATCTATTTAATATGGAAATGATATACAGACCTCCACTGCAGACAGAAGAAATGGATGGAGATTTAATAGTAGATATTTAGGAAGTTGCCATGAATGAGGAGGTGCTATTTGCCAGGGGATTTCAGTCGACTGGATATTGATTGGGCCATCCTAGCTGCGCTGTCTTCTAGAAACAGGTAGAATTGTTTCAGCGACAGGTAATGGGATTCACACGGGAGGGGGGGACGGTGTTTTTTTTTAATGTTGGTATGGATGATCCATCTGGGATCCAGTGATCACCAGCTGGTGCCATTCAGGATTAGAGCAGAGCGATGAAGATTCATTCAAAGGCCAGGATCCTAGGCTTCAGCAACACTTAACCGTTAAAAGAGGGGAGCAGCTCGAGGAGCCACGAGATGGATGGGAAAATCTAGGGGAAGTGGAAGGGCAGGGGGAAATACTTAAAGGAAATATTACAAGGGCAACTCACCTTTTTTGTGAGGAAAGCAAACAAAGCGAAGAGGAAAGAGGCAGCTTTGATTATTCTAAAGAAGTCCTTGAAAAGGTAAGGAAATAAAAGGTTAAGCATTCATAAACCACAGCAAATTGCAGAAAAGGTGGCATTAGCTGAGAAAGCTAAATGAAGCTGGAAAAGTAGTCAGGAACGTAAAGAAGAAAAATAGCAAATAGGGTAAAACAGGGCAGCAAGATTGATTTTTTTTTTTTAAGATATGTTAATGGTATTGGGAGACTCAGAGGTGAAGGAGAGAAATAAGAGGATGACAAGGCAAAAGCAGAATGGCTTACGAAATATTTATGATCAGTGTTCATTGTGGAAAGTCAAGGAACAGGACCACATAAAATATATAGAGCTAAAAGTGAAGTAAACCTCAATCGATTTTCAGAAAAATGTGTTTGTGAGGAACTAAGTAAACTTAAAGCAGATAAAGCGATGGGGCCAGACGGGCTACATCTGAAGGTATTAAGGGGAGTTAGAGACGTTCTGGTAGCTTGTCTGGCTGACCTATTTACTGACCTCCTTTACTGGCTCTGCAGCAGGAATCTCACTCGTGGTGCCAGGTGATGACATCATCAGGTCAGGGGATTTAAACCCCAGTATCCCAGATGACCAGAACCTTCTCAGCAGGCCTCCTGCCTTCAGCAGTACCAGTTGCCAGCATTCCTGTGTTCCTGTTCCCTACTTGCCTTGTGCTCCTGCCTGTTCCACATTCCTGCTTTCCTGCTCCACTCCGGCTCTCTTCCTGTTTTGTTCCCGCCCTGCATTCTTACCCTTCCTGCATTGTCTCTGCCTTGGCTTATATCTCCTTGCTGACTGACCTCGGATTGTGCCTTGACTCTGCTTCATTTTAGGCCTGTAAGTCCTGCTGGCTGCCAGAACTTAAGGGCTCAATCCAAGGGGGAGGTGGTTGGTCCGGCGGAAGATTGTTTTCTGGTGAGCCAGCTGCCACCCGTCAAGGCCTATCTTGTGCTTGCACGAGATAAGCAGCGCCAACTTAACAGTGGTCCAAAAGCTCACTACCGCACAGCATGACAGATACCAAAATCTTCAACAGGGTAGATCGCCAAGAGGGTGTGGAAAGCATGAGGAGGGATCTAGTGAAGCTTCAGAAATGATCTAGAGTCTGGCAGCTAAGATATAATGCTAAAAGTAATGCAGTCATGTATTTAGGATGCAAAAAACCAAGGGAGCAGCACAGTGGAGAAGGTCAAATTCTTCTAAGCACGAAAGAAAAGCGGGATCTGGGAGTGATCATATGTGATGATCTCACAGTGGCCAAACAGCTGGATAAAGCAAGACAAAAATCAGAAGGATGTTTGGCTGCATATAGAAACATAGAAACATAGAAACATAGAAATGACGGCAGAAGAAGACCAAATGGCCCATCCAGTCTGCCCAGCAAGCTTCCCTCATTTCTTCTCCCATACTTATCTGTTTCTCTTAGCTCTTGGTTCTAATTCCCTTCCACCCCCGCCATTAATGTAGAGAGCGGTGGAGGAGCTGCATCCAAGTGAAATATCTAGCTTGATTAGTTAGAGGTAGTAGTAGTTAGAGGTAGTAGTTAGGTAGTAGTTAGAGGTAGTAGTAACCGCCGCAATAAGCAAGCTACACCCATGCTTATTTGTTTTTACCCAGATTATGTTATACAGCCCTTATTGGTTGTTTATCTTCTCCCCTGCCGTTGAAGCAGGGAGCTATGCTGGATATGCGTGAGGTATCAGTTTTTTTCTTCTCCCCTGCCGTTGAAGCAGAGAGCTATGCTGGATATGCATCGAAAGTGAAGTATCAGGCACATTTGGTTTGGGGTAGTAACCGCCGTGACAAGCCAGCTACTCCCCGCTTTGTGAGTGTGAATCCTTTTTTCTTCTCCCCTGCCGTTGAAGTTATGCTGGATATGCGTGAAGTATCAGTTTTTTCTTTTCCCCTGCCGTTGAAGCAGAGAGCTATGCTGGAAATTCGTGATGTATCAGTCTTTCTCCCATGCCGTTGAAGTAGAGAGCCATGCTGGATATGCGTCGAGAGTGAAGTATCAGGTACATTTGGTTTGGGGTAGTAACCGCCGTAACAAGCCAGCTACTCCCCGCTTTGTGAGTGCGAACCCTTTTTTCTTCTCCCCTGCCGTTTAAGCAGAGAGCTCTGCTGGATGTGTGAAGTAACAGTTTTTCTTTTCCCCTGCTGTTGAAGCAGAGAACTATGCTGGATATGCATTGAAAGTGAAGTATAAGAATGGAGTGATCAAGCTAGTTTGAAAGGCATCAGGAATAGAGGAAGGTGGAGGTAGTAATTTGGATATTTGGTTTGGGGTAGTAACCGCCGTAACAAGCCAGCTACTCCCGTCTTTGGTGAGTTGCAAATCCTTTTTTCCACATTTCCTCTTGCTGTTGAATCTTGGAGTGATGTTGGAGTCACAGTAACCATGTGTATGTTTATTGACTAAGGGTATTGTCTCCAGGCAGGAGCCATCATTCTGGCGAGTCACCCACTCTTCATTGGCGGCCTCTTGACTTTATGGATCCACAGTGTTTATCCCACGCCCCTTTGAAGTCCTTCACAGTTCTGGTCTTCACCACTTCCTCCGGAAGGGCATTCCAGGCATCCACCACCCTCTCCGTGAAGAAATACTTCCTGACATTGGTTCTGAATCTTCCTCCCTGGAGCTTCAAATCGTGACCCCTGGTTCTGCTGATTTTTTTCTTATGGTAAAGGTTTGTCGTTGCCTTTGGATCATTAAAACCTTTCAAGTATCTGAAAGTCTGTAACATATCACCTCTGCTCTTCCTTTCCTCCAGGGTGTACATATTTAGATTCTTCAATCTCTCCTCGTACGTCATGCGATGAAGATCCTCCACCTCCTGGTCGCCCTTCTCTGTACCGCTTCCATCTTGTCTTTGTCTTTTTGTAGATACGGTCTCCAGAACTGAACACAGTACTCCAGGTGAGGCCTCACCAAGGACCTGTACAAGGGAATAATCACCTTCCCTTTTCTTACTCGATATTCCTCTCTCTATGCAGCCCAGCATTCTTCTGGCTTTGCTATCGCCTTGTCGCATTGTTTCGCAGACTTCATATCATTAGACACTATCACCCCAAGGTCCCTCTCCTGCTCCGTGCACGTCAGCCTTTCCCCCCCCATCGAATACAGTTTCATTCGGATTTCCGCTCCCCATATGCATGACTTTGCACTTCTTGGCATTGAATCTCAGCTGCCATATCTTCGACCACTCTTCCAGTTTCCTTAGATCCGGTCTCATTCTCTCCACTCCTTCCGGCGTGTCCACTCTGTTGCAGATCTTAGTGTCATCCGCAAAAAGACAAACCTTACCCTTCTATCCCGTCCGCAATGTCGCTCACAAAGATATTGAACAGGACCGGTCCCAACACCGATCCTTGCGGTACACCACTTAAAACCGCTCTCTCTTCAGAGAAGGTTCCGTTTACCATCACACATTGTCTTCTGTCCGTCAACCAATTTGCAATCCAGGTCACCACCTTGTCACTCACTCCCAAGCTTCTCGTTTTATTCACCAGTCTCCTGTGCGGAACCGTATCAAAAGCTTTGCTGAAATCCAAGTATATGACATCGAGCGCTCTTCCTTGGTCCAATTCCTTGGTTACCCAGTCAAAAAGTCAATCAGATTTGTCTGACAGGATCTTCCCCTGGTGAATCCATGTTGCCTCTGGTCCATCAATTCTCCCGGACTGTAGATAGTTCACTATTCTCTCTTTCAGCAGAGACTCCCATTACTTTTCCCACCACCGAAGTGAGGCTAACCGCCTGTAGTTGCCAGCCTCCTCCCTGTTCCCACTCTTGTGAAGCGGGACCACCACCGCTCTTCTCCAGTCTCTCGGCACCACTCCCGTTTCTAGGGATCTATTGAACATGTCACACAGCGGACCCGCCAGAACATCTCTGAGCTCCCTCAATATCCTTGGATGAATCCCATCAGGCCCCATGGCTTTGTCCACTTTCAGGTTCTTTAGCTCTTCCCACACATTTTCTACTGTAAAAGGATTTTCATCTATTCCACTTCCCTCCAGTTTCTTGTTGTGTAGAGATGGTCCTTCTCCAGGGTCTTCTTTAGTGAACACAGAGCTGAAGTATTCGTTTAATATTTCTGCCATTTCTTCGTCTGTCTCCACACATTGATCATTACCACCTTTCAATTTACTATACCACTTTGGACCTTTCTCTTTTCGCTGATGTATCTGAAAAATGTTTTGTCACCATTTTTTATCTCCTTGGCAATCCTCTCTTCTGCTTGATTTTTTGCCAACTTGATTGTTTTCTTCGTCTCCCTCAGTTGATACAAATATTCTTCTTTGTGCTCCTCCCTTTGGGATCCTTTATATTTCTTGAATGCTGTTCTTTTAGCTTTAATTTTGTCAGCCACCTCCTTTGAGAACCAGATAGGTTTCAATTTTCTTTTGCTTTTCTTTATGTTTCTAACATATAGAGCAGTTGCCTTGGTGATTGCTCCTTTTAGATTGGTCCACTGCTGATCCACATCTCTCTCGTTCTCCCATCCTTTAAGTTCTTCCTCCAGGTACTTTCCCATTTCCTCAAAGTCTGTGTTTTTTGAACTGTAAAACTCGGGTCTTTGTGGTTCTTTTCCCTATTCTATTAGTGATATTAAACCATACCGTTCGATGATCACTGCTGCTGAGGTGGGCGCCCACCTGGACATCTGAGACATAGGGAGAGGAATGATCAGAAGAAAAAAAAAAGGTGAAATTGCTCCTGTATAAGTCTCTGGTGAGACCTCATTTGGAAATCCTATGTACAGTTCTGGAGATCACAACTTCAAAACGATTTAAACCAGTCGGAGTCAGTCCAGAGGGTGGCTACTAAATGGTCATTGGTCAGTGGCCTTTGCTGTATGGCCACAAGACAAACATAAAACCATGTACACCCTGGAGGAATGGCAGGATAGTGGTGATACCATGTAGACATTTAAATACCCCCCAGGTTTCTATGAAATAGAGGTATACCTCTTTCAATGGAAAGAAGGCTCTAGAATGAGGGGCCATGGGATAGACTCAGCATCAGAGATGGCCAAGTTCAATTCATGCTTAGATAAAACTGCAGATTGGTTGCATGATAATAAATTACAAACTAATAAAAGAAAATCAGGCAATCTGGTTTGGCAGATGCGAAACAAATATTAAATTGGCTCCATGCATGCAGTACTTGGACATACCTCTTGTTGAGGAAATAAAATATTTTAGGGATGTACCTGGACTCTGCATTATCTGTGTCAAAGCATGTCTCCTCTTTGTCTAAATCAAAATTTTTTTTTAAATCTGCAAATGATTCAGAGACTGAAACCTTATCTGTATATTTCAGATTTAACTATAACATCATGGGCCCTAGTCCAATCAAAAATAGACTATTGTAATTCTCTCTATATAGATATTACTGAAACTAATTTAAAGTGAATTTAATTATTACAGAATATGGTTGCTAAAATGATCAAAGGTGTATAAAAAAATCAATCATACCTCTCTGGTACTTAGAGATCTGCACTGGTTGTCTGTACATTGCAGAACTGTCTAAAGTTTTGTGCTGGACTCACAAAATACTGTCAAAAGGGCCTCCAGATTATCTTTCAAATGTATTGGTTCTTTTTAACCCCTTGAGAAATTTGAGGTCTTCACAAAAGGGACTGTTGTGATTACCTCTCTGAAAGAAATTTACTTGTAAGGGACCAGGCAATTGACATTTCAGTACCATGTCCCATTGATCTGGAAATTCTTTGCCAAGGAGAGTCTGCATTACAGTTACTGAAGTGTTGCTAGAATTTGATTATGATGTGCATTTTACTTCATCTGTGAAGGTGAGTATTTCTGCTGTTGTACAAGTTTTATACATCAACAAGACTATTTAAAAATATAGTTGGATGGTGTATCTGAATTCCATATTAATATACATTGGTCTATTTCTGTTATGTAAAGTCTGTGAAATAATAATGTTGCAGACAGGATAGTAGTAGGCCGGGCATAAAAATAGATGTACATGTGCCAGGTTTATTTCCCCCTCAGAGTTGGCAAATCTATGCACAACCTTGGAGTTAGAGCACCTGTCCACCCTTCTCCCCCTCACATGAAGAAATTAGAAAGTTTTAATGTACCTCTCTGCCCAATTTAGCTTATGCTAGTAGCAATAGAAGATGGCAGTTCACCATCCTTGCTTTAGATAACTGGGGAAGCCATAACCCACATTTGCAGAGCAATAGGAATAAAGAAACCATACATTTTAAGTCTACTGAAGGCCATAAGGAAATGTAAAATGAAAAGAGCTAAAATAAAACGTACCTGAACTTGCCACATTAGAACTCTCCAGAGGTATGCCTTCATCATCTCTGTCTGATAACAGAGCTGCCATGTTAGATCTGCTCCCACTGGGCACAGCTTCTGTTAATGTATCTTGTCTTCCTCTAGACAATGCCGATTTTTTCTCTAATTCCGTAGCAGCAAGGTTTTCCAGAAAGCGCTGTCTGCAAAAGTATATGGTATCAGAACATTTTCAAGGTGCACAGCAAAAATGAACCTGCAAAAAAATGCTCAGTTATCATATACAGCTAAACACACATTTCATATAGGGAGAATCTAATAAAGACCAATAGATAAAGGTTTCCTTGCTGCAGCTTATGGGCAAGGAGGAGAAATGTAAAATGTTCATGTCAATAAAGTTATCTGAATCTCAAATGGTGCTGTGACTCATGAGTGGCAATGTCATCAGTTAGTTAGGGAAACTTGACCATTAGGCAAGCTAGGCTGTCACTTAGGGGGTGCCAAAGAGCAGCTGCAGTCACAGCTAAGCCATAGTGCTGTTTTGGTATGGCAGGTTTGCTATATAGGTTCTGAGAGGCCAATATTTGGGTAAGTACTTACTACCCAGCTTAATTCAGTGATAGTCATTTAGCCGGTTATGTACTAAACCAGATTAACTACACTTCTCCAGCTAAATAATAGGCGGGAAATGGGCGTTTTGGGGAGGAATTACTTATTCCGTTCACTTAGCCGGATAAGGGTCAATATCTGGATTTATCTTAAGTTAACTGAATAAGTTAAACCTGCTCAATAGCAGGTCTAGATTTAGCCTGATAAGACTTATCCGGCCAACTAGCGATTTCTTTGGGAGATATTCAGTAGCATAGCTGTGCTGCTGAATATTCTTTGTAAATTAACCAGATAAGTCTTATAAGTCTTACTCAGACGGTGATCTTTGAATATCTACACCAAGGGTCTGTTTTGCAGGGCTTTGCATACTTCACAAAGTGTGTGGTAATGGAGGGAGTGTGTGTCACTGTTACTGAGGAGACACCAGAATTTTATTTATTTTTTTTTTTTTTTATATATGAGTAGTAAGGGTAAACATCCTAATTCAGCCCAGCCAGCCATTTCAGAGATTGCCTTTAGCCAATGTGGTATGGAATAAATGTATGTGTGTCTTGATTTTATTTGCAATCTACCCTCAAATATCACAGATGATTTTATATAAATGTTTCAGAAATCATGCTAAAATGTCTAATGAAGATGATATCATCTGTGAGTTTTGAGGGTAGACTGCAAATTAAATCAAGATATACATACATTAATAAATTTAAAAAAAATGTATATATAGACATACATGCACATGAAACAAGGATTTGCCTGGGGCACCCAATACCATTGCACCGGCCATGCACAGGACCCCCCACAATCACCCCAATGGGACAAGCATTAAGCATAAGGGGATCCTACGCATGCGCCTTCTCTAATGTAATGTATATTATTCAATGCAGAAAACATGAAGAAGCATGCGAGAGTCAATTCACAGACATAAGATGAAACATCACAGGGAAGACCGGTCTGCCACCTTCATGGGAGAGCATTTTTCAAAACCAGACCACTGCATCATTGACCTTATGATTAGGCTAATGAAAGGAAACTTTAAAACAGTCCAGGCACGCAAAGCTTTTGAAGCTAAAATTGATCAGACACTGTAACTGATAAAAAGATCTCAACAAAGACTTAGGTTTCCTATCACTTCTTGAGCCACAAAATTATACTGCCTGTCATCTTCTGATCAACCATTCCACTGCTTCACCCTGGCTTTGTAATGCCTTTTATGATTTATTTATGGCAGCCACATTACTTTATATTTTCTGCTAATGTCATCTTTTGCGCATTCAAATTCTGATCTAAGGAAGAAGAATTAGCTCTTGAAAGCTAGTCAAGAAATATATTAAGTTAGACCCATAGAAGGCATCACCTTAGTAATATATACACCTTTTTAAAAATTTCTTAACCTTCATTTCTGTGCATTTATTTAAGTGGACTAATATGACAGCCCAACTACTTTTTTCATGCGTGAGCATTAACCTTTTTCTATGTATTTTATTTGATACACATGCTTTGAAAGTGTGCATTTGGGGGTGAAGCCCATCTTCGCATGCATGCAGCAGGTATAACTATTTGTTGATTTCAATGCCTGCTTTCAAAGATCTAAAGTATGAGAGTTAATCCTTTTCCCCCTCCAAGAAAGCCTCTTACCATGCGTGGAAAAGTCCACCAAAAATCGTGCTCTGCGGGTACTTTTACATGCATAGGCCCCGCGAAAATTGATTTTCAAATGGTGATTTACACACAGAAACCAAAGTTTTGGATTCACGCTGTGCTGGGGATCAGACTGGGAAGGAGAAGCTGGAGCCTGGTTTTGAGCTGGAGAGGAGCGGGCAGTGTGTGCTGTGGAGGTGAGGAAAAGGGGCCTGGGGGACAAAGAGTGGTGTGAGCTTGTCCAAGCTTTATCTAGAAACCGTCTGTTTAATTTTCAAGTCTTCCACTAGAAGACTTCGATCCATTTTCTTTCTTACAGTTCTAGCTTAGCAAAAGCCACAATTCTGGCTCAAACATTTATGACAGTTGATTCTGTATCTTCATTACTCTCAAAGCCCAGTGAAAAAATCGACGAAAACTGAATAGATGAGCCGGAGATACAGGTGGGAGATTTGCATGCTACAGCCTCCTGCTATTAACTTACAGTGAAACATCACTTCAAAACAAACAATGGCAAAGTCCTAAGTTACAGAACTTTGACTGAGAAGTTCTAAATTGCAGAATTCTGAGTGAAAGAGGGATCTGAGAGAGAAATGTACTGAAACAAAGTCTTATCAAACACACAGATTCTCATCCTGACTCAAGAGGCAGCAGAAACCTTGGCTGCTTAGTTCTCAGAGCAGCAAGGAAAAGCCAGGCAGGATGGAAGAGCCTGCACTTATTCTCATTAGTGAGAGGGTTGGGCAGGAGGCACGAGGGGTGACTAGGATGGGTATTAGGACTGGAGAGCAAGCAGAGCATGTCTAGAATAGAACGGGTAAGAAAGCTGGAGAGGAAGCAAGAGGGTGGATGGAACAGAATGGAAAAGAGGGCTGGAGAGAATGTATGGGGGTCAGCTAGAATGGAATGGGTCAGAGGGTTGAAGAAGAGGCATGAAGCGTGGCTGGAATGAAACAGAATGGGACAGAGGATTGGGGAAAAGACAAGAAGGGTGACTAGAATGGAATGAGTAAGAAGGTTGGCGAGGAGGCATGGAGGGCGGCTGGAATAGAATGGTAAGCGATTGGGAGGTAACTTTCAAAGGAGTTATGCACTTAAATATAACATACTATTGTGGCTATTTTCAAAAGCCTACTTACTCTAGTAAAGTGCACTTACGCGAGTAAATCCTATGGACAATTCAACAGCATCTTCTGTACCAATTTTCAAAAGCCTACTTACTCTAGTAAAGTGCACTTACGCGAGTAAATCCTATGGTCAATTCAATAGCATGTATTGTACCAATTTTCAAAAGCCTACTTACTCTAGTAAAGTGCATTTACGTGAGTAAAACCCAGTTTTACCTCTGTAAATGCTTTTTAAAATTGAGCCTGTGGAAAGGAGGCAGGAGGTGGCTGAAATGGAATGGGTAAGAGCATTGGAGAGCAGGCATGGGGTGCTTGGAACAGAATGGGTAAGAGAAGACATGGAGGGTAGCAGGAAAGGAGCAAGGAAAAGGGTTGCAGTGAAAACAGAAGGCTTGATTATTTTTTGTGTGGGTCTGTTTATGGATGCAAGGTTTAAATACCCAACATTAGAAACCCTACAGTCCATCAGTATTTCTCCAAGCATCTAGGTGGCTCAGTCTGACCCTAAAAACATTTTCCCTTGCCTCCCACAATTATGTGGGAAAAACCACCCAATTAGCTTCTTGCTGCCTATTTCACAACCTGCCACAGAATCAACCTATCTGAAAGCTTTCACACCTCTTAATTCAGTTTTTTGAAGAAATCTGCTGCCTGCCTGCTTTCAGACTCTGTTCCTGCTCCAACTCTCTTCCCCGTCCCTGAAATAGCCCTCTTCCTCCTTTCCTGAACTGAAGAAGAGGGTGGGGGATGAAGCTGGAACGACGGAGAAGCACTCTGAATGATTGATGCCTCAAAGATCTCTTAAATCTTTATCAAACCAAAAACGCTGTTGATATAATTTCTTTATACCAAGGTTCTTCTACCTGCATGTACGGCTAATCATACACCATTTGCATAGACCTGGATGTGTTTTGGACGTTTGCAACTGCTGGTGTCCCACAGCTGGCAGGGAGGGCATGAACTTCAATTCCCTGAAGCCTCGATGACTGACACTACTGCTGACAAATTTCAAACTTGACTAATTGAATCCCCTTTTGTATCCATTACCAAGGGTCCAAAATACGTGCACATCTCTTTCTGTAATTAACAGCATGACAAGCTGCTGATGCTGAGGGTATTTTCAGCATAAGCAAGCTCATACTCTCGGAAAGATGACAAGAAAATATAGCAAGGATGGTTGCATTATTTCAGTTCAAAACAAAAGTAACATTTCATGGTTAAAAGTTTGTAACTTCTTTACCTTGTTAAATTGTTGATTTTTGTACTTGGTACAAACAATGTGAATGTTTGTCAATTAAAAAAATCACTTTTTTGGCATAGAGGGTGAATCTTTATACAAAGTTACACAAATTTGCCATATATTTACCACAGAATTTTGAAAAATTTGCCACAGACATACAATGTCCTGTATGAATGCATTTTCAAACTTGATAAAATGATTAAGCTTGTGAAAATATTACATTTGCTATATGAGAGTGAAATTAGGAGCCACGCAAGTTAATCATGTGCAGATTTGGGCTTATGTATGGGGCAATTGTCATTTGAAACTTTCCCCAAAATGAGTTTTTAAATGCATTCAAATGCAGTGCAAATCCTGGTTTAACGCCTTCTTCCAATCCATTTGACATGCATTGCCCCCTGTGTTTGCAAGCTCCCTGAGATGAGCTGTACAGAATCATTTCTGCATGGCATGGTCTGCCCAGGAGGTATTGAAAATTGACCTGAATATGCATTTCAACTTCATGAAGACTGTACTACACAACATTCTCGAAGGATCATTTTTTCTTGGTTATGTGTTTTTTTACATATTTTTATGAATGTTTGCTTGTACATCACTTAGAGGTCTGGCAGTAAGTGACTAACAAATGCCAAAATAAACGAATAAAAACATGAGAATTTTTTTTTTTTTTTTTACACATCACAGTCCTTTTAAACTGCTTTAATGCACTCCAGTAAAGACAGTCACATTTCACTGCTGAAACTAACAGCATACAGGCCGATTCAATAAAACGTGCGGGAGAGCCGGCGCTTCGAGTTAAGCGCCCACTCTCCCGACGCGCGCCCAGGTACCTTCTCCTGGGCACGCGATTCTCTATTCAAATGAGGAACAATATCACATCCCTAGCGCCTCCTTATTAGCAGAAGCGGCGGCTATCAGCGGGTCCGACAAACAACGCTTAGTTTTACCGGCGTTGGTTGTCAAACCCGCTGACAGCCACGGGTTTGTAAAATGGACGCCGGCAAAATTGAGCATCCGTCTTCCAACCCACCGATCAGCGGGCAGATTTTTTTTTTTTTTTAATTTTTGGTACCTCTGACTTAAGATCGCTACGATATTAAGTCGGAGGGTATACAGAAAAGCAGTTTTTTCTGCTTTCTATATAAGGGGTAATAGGAGCATGTCGAAAACTCGCGTCCAAACTGGTGTTAAACGGTGCACTTGGCAGAGTGCACCATGCTGTATCAGCCTGATAGTTAGGATACTCGCACTTTATTGTACTAACTGCACTGCATATTAAAAGGATTATTTTCAAAAGGACTGATGCTCAAACCTCGTTTTGTGTGGGTAAATCAGCTTTTGAAAAATGTCCCTGGTGGAGGAGGGATACAGGTGTACAGGGAAGAGTGCACACAAAACTTCATTACATGCAGACGTTCACCGCTCTCAGGGTAGGTGTGTCAGAAGGTAGGGTGGGGGGCAGGGAAAACATGGAATACTTTTCAAAGTGGACAGATGCACATCAGTCCACTTTGAAAAGTGGCATAAATTATGCATACATAGAGGAAGGGTTAGGTCGGAAGATGGAACGTGCTCATGGGGATTTCATTTTGAAAGCCCTGCATGTACATTTACACCTGCTTCAAGGTGTAAATGTACATAGGCACTAAGTCCCTGCTGTCCCCCTGCCAGCTGTAGTCCTCCATTTCCATCTCTCTATCCCAACTGCATGGGTTCTCTGTATCTGGAGCCCCAGAGCACACATGCAATCAGTGACCATATCAAGATGTGCTTCACCCTTCCCAGGTGCTGAGTGCGTTTGGTTTTCTGCCTAGTGGCTGCCTCAAAACACCAACATACGCAATCAAAATCTTTCAATTTACACCTTTCTCGTGTGTTACTGCCCACTGAAGTGATTGCATGACACACTACCTGCTCATTTTAAGGCCTGTCATTCTCTCCCAGATTGTCTGCTTTTCCATGGGATAAAGGGCACCTGTTCTGATCCACTGAGGGACTCAATCAGTATAATTATTTCACTTATGAAAACCAAACCTGCCCTGCATTTCCTTAGATAACATCATCGTTTTCCGTTCTAAAACAATCATCCCCATTAATCTGCAATCCATAATGAAATATTCAGCTATATATCAATAGCCCTGATTTCTTTAGTTTGCTCAGTTGCCACTAAATGAGGTCCAACTCAAGAGTAACATTTCAGGCATAACACACAGCACGGGGGAAATCTTTTTATTCTTACAGCTCAGCAGGGAGGGGGACATTCTCCTGCTTCATGATACTCCATTTCCCTGCTATATATGTTTGGAAGTGTCTTTGGAAAATTGTAAAACTAATATCTAGCATAAAGTTTACGTGATCCTGTTCAAGACAAAGCATTTTCATTTTTCTCTGAGGCGAACCAGGATTTATATGATGGAAGCTCATTTTTCTGGATTTAGATAATGTTCCTTTTAGCAGTGGTCTTCAGCTTGGATTTACCAATTTATTATTCATCAATAGGAAATCCAGGTTAAAAATGCACTGTATCCTTAAAAAGCCAAATAAATAAATCCACTTACTTGAAAATGCTCGTTTCCCCAAAGCCATTGATCTTGCTTATCTGCTCTGTGGATGTAGAGAGAAGCTTTTGTGATTCACTGCTGTAAGGGTACATACTTTCAACAGACGTTCTGCAGAAAGGAATACAGACAATGAAATATTCATTGAATACTCCTAATACACAAGTGTTTTATCTATAAAACAGAAATGAAAATTGGAATTTTAGGAATGCCGGTCTTGTCTAGCACAGTTCTCAGTCGTTTCTAAATAACGTCTAGCCCAGTGATTTCCATCCCTGTCATCGAAGTAGCCTACATGAGATTTATTTGAATACATTGGACTGCCCATTTTCAGTAGTACTCCTATCTGCAAGCATACAAAAGTTACTCCAGATTTTCAGACATCTGTGACGAGAGTTGTGCTGCTTGGAAAGTTTGCCCATCTCTACCCATAAAAGAACATGTGTTGGTTAGCAAGTCAGTATCACTTCTTGGAGGAGAAGTCCATTACCTGCTATTAATTAAGTTGACTTGGAAAATAGCCACTGCTATTACTAGCAACAGTAGCATGGGATAGACTTAGTTTTTGGGTACTTGCCAGGTTCTTATTGCCTGGATTGGCCACTGTTGGATACAGGATGCTGGGCTTGATAGACCCTTGGTCTGACCCAGTATGGCATGTTAAGTTCTTATGTTCTTAGTCTGTGCAAATAGTTTTTAGTGCATTCTATTTTTGTTTTTTGTACGTGCAGAGTATATCTTCCATCTTCCCCCGCCACACGATCTGGCACCACCAATGAGTCACAGCTGACTCATTCCATGCAGGCACCAATCTCACATGCAGTAGGCATGAATGGGAGGAAGATTTGCAAGGTGGGGGAGGAAGAGGAGGCTGTAAGTGTGCAGTACCCTAAATGTACACAGGGCCCACACTTTGACGGATAAGCCAACTTCCTAGTCAAAGCCCCCTTGCATACCCAAGGCCTAGGTCCTGGCTTCTACATGGCAAGCTAACCAACTGGAGGAAAGGCAGCCAAATCCTCCATATGCAGTTGCCTCTTCACAATGCCTACTTTTCACTCTTCCTAGGATCAGGTCAAGTCAGATTTTTGTTAACTGCACTGAGCAATAAACATTTCTTTGGAAATATGGTCTTTCAATTAAGTGTGAGGGTGGTCAAAAAATCATTCCTTACTAGTGGGTCTTACAGTCTCCACAGACCCTGAGCGTGAGGTCAGATTAGAGTAGGAATGATAGAGATGTCTGGCATCAGGAGTTTAACAAAACTCCTCTTTCCCTTGTGGTACAGGATTCTTCATCTTCTTCCTGGAGGTCTCTCTTGCAGAGAGAAAAGTTCTCCGGAATGGTCTCTCCAAGGGGAAGGGACAGTCTGCCTCCTGACCTGGGAAGGTGACTGAGGCCCTTCAGGCCTTGGGAGCCCGTGTACTACCCTTGAGGGTCAAAGGGACCCTTGAGACTTATGGAAGAGCCAGAGGTGGTCTCAAGGAAGAAAGCGGTACTTCCCTACTTCTCAGCTGTCCAGGGAGATGGCATCAGCTGTATAAAGAATGGAGCTTCCCAGATGGAAATATGAGGAGGATTGCCAAGCTTGGAGTCGCTGGCTAAGGAAAGCATCAGTCAGAGGCTCAGCTTTCTTTGTCTGACGGGGCGCAGCCAGCTCTAATTCACTGAATACCAGACTGCTGCATCCAGATTTGCAGGTACTTCCAGGGGAGGGTTCTCCTTACCAAAAACACCTACTGCCAGGGTGTACAACTGAACTATTGACAGACAGATTTTTTGGAACTTTATTTTTTTCTGTATTAACTGTGCACTAAACAAAAATGCATCTACTGTCATTTTTACCTGCATTCAGGTTTTACCAGTAAAGGATTTTATTTTGAACACTTAACAGTGGTGGTATGCGTTTTTTCTACTGGGCTGTTGCAGATGGCGTCCAGGAACAAAAAACCCTTAAGGGGGCTTGAAAGATTTTTCCGTTTCCTCCAATGCAGAAAGGACCCGAGAATTGCAATGGCCACCATGAGCCTCTGTTGCTGAGAAGCTGTTGCAGGGGCTACCTAAGAAATTAATTTAAATCTTTGCTCCCTAGGGAGCAAGCAGATAGCAGCAGTGGGCAAAGCTGGAACGCCAGAGACCAGCAGCCTGCACAGATCTCCCCTTCCCCCACCTGCCTCTCTTGCTACCTCTGCCTCTCGAGCCACCCAGGTACGGAGGCACACAGTGCCAGGAGGCACGCCCAGGAAACCACATGTTGCCCACTCCCTTTCTCTGAACTTAAGGCTATTGACTACAGATTTTACTAAAAAAACAAACAAAAGAAAAAAAAAAAAACAAAAAAAACAACAATTCCCCAATTCAAGAAATAGCAAAGTATGGTAGAAGATGGCATCTAATATGCACTGTCAAAATTAATATTAACAACTCTCCCCCTGGGGAAGGATAACAGAGCAAGGCGAGATTTCAGCTGCCTTGTCACAAGGGTCTCGGACAACTAACTACAAGGCATTAAAAATCAGTGAACACTGATCAGTGACCAGCAAGGACATATCACCTTTTGTCTCATCCACTTAAAATAGCGTGGCAAAAGTGCTCGTGGTATTAGCGCACACAGAGCACTGAAAATCAGCAGCACACGCGCTGAGCATTAGCACGTTCCCCATAAGGGCCCTTATACCGCAGGCACCAAGAATGTGCACCTTATACAGGCAATGATGCGCAGGAACCCACATTTTAGCTGCGTTAAACCTGACAAAAGGACTCATTTTCAAAAGGCTTTACACGCGTAGATGGGCTTTTGAAGTCTGCTATGATATACGCTGCTTTGACGGGCGCAACTCCCTTTGAAAATTCACTCCATCGGGCAAACCGGATCTCGGGATGCGTCTGCAGGGTATTCGACATTTGGATCAATAGGGAGGCTCTAAAAAGCGAGGGGGCAAACGAGAGCGGAGAAGATCAGATGCAAGTTGTTAGCGATGGAGCCGAGGGGGACCAAATGCATCTTCCCACTTAAAGCTGTTTGTAATATTTATTTTCTTTCCAGAGCTGTTTTGTACTCACTCTCCCGCAGGTTCTTCCCTTTCTGCATCGGAAGCAAGCAATCTGCTGCCGCCGCTCAGAGCTTCAACCGATGAAAAGGCTTGCGAGGCGGGATGGGCCGGCCCGGAGGGAGGAGCTTCCGGCCGCCTCTGGAGTTGGGAGTCAGATACCGTCTGCAAGTTTGGTGCAGAATTGTCCAGCCCTGAAAGAGGCGAGCCAGCGCTGCTCAGGATCTCTGCGGTATTTCCAAAGGATCGCCTCGTGCGTCTGCTCTCCTGCATGGCAGGAGACAATTTTCTTCTGTCCTTCTGGGCGCCCGCCACCATTTCATCCTGTTCTTCGTCTTCATGCTTTAAGGCGCTCTGTGGGGAGAGAGCGATTTTAGTGCTGTGAGCCAGAAAAAAATGCACTTCTTATTTATTTGAAAGATTTCTTCTCACAGTTCACGGTGGAGTACAATAATAAAACATGCACCATACAAAATAATTGTATTTATCAAACCCAACAGTTACTGCTCATTGTCCATCAACAAATATATGTAAAGCATAATAAACAGCACTTACAAAAAATGTATACCATCTATAGAGATAGCATAGTATTTACATGGCACCAAAACACAGAGGGCCTGATTTTAAAAAGCATTTACTCGAGTAAAAACCAGGTTTACTGGGGTAAATTCACTTTACTTGAGTAAGTGGGTTTTTGAAAATTGCTACAATATATGCCATTGACTTGTCTATAGGATTTACTCACATAAGTGCACTTTACTTGAGTAAATGGCTTTTGAAAATTGCTACAATAGTAGCTACATTTACGCATGTAACTCCTTTTGAAAATTACCCCCAGAGGCAGCAAAGATTTCCACCATTGCTACTCCTTTGCAATACAAAGATTGCTTTGGCAATGGAAGAAATCCAGACTGTAATGTCTGAAGTCCAATTGTGCCAAAATTTGTTTCAACATTGGCCCAGAAGGGAGTGTGCCAGGGACGAGCCTTCTCCTAAATGCAGCAGCTATGCACATTCACACAAATGCCAATGTGTTCCTGCAGGCTACTGTTCTGCAGTCCCCACTCTGAATTTCATAAATGGAAGATCGTTCCTGCCCAAAGGTTATGAAATTTGACCTCAAATGTAAAACACCCCCCCCCCCCAAAAAAAAAGATGTGTAGCTGCATTGCATGCCACCTTTGGCATTGTTAAGGAGCTTCTTACAGGTCAACGTTGTGCATTGTATGAATGCCACAACATTTAATTTGCACAAATCAGATTCAGAAACGTGTCCTCCAAAGTGGAGTTTATTGCTTTTTGCAAATATATATATATATATTTTTTTTTTTGCAATTTCATGTGTGCGTCAAAGTTCAGGATGTATGGCAGGTACCATAACAAAAAACACAGTCAGGGCTCACATGCTATGTACACAGCTTGTCAATAAAAAGAACGCAGATAGACTGGGAAGGAGCCTTTCAGGGAGACCAAACTTTAATTGTTGTAGAAGTCTCCTGCCTGCATTGGGACTGGCAGTAGCTTTAAGATTCACATTACACCGGTTCTTGTTACCAATAGCATTAGAGCTACAAATAACACTGATAATGATTCGGGATACATAGGTTTGCTCGGCCAGGCTGAGGTTACTATAGAAAAACTGCTGGAAAACTGAAAAGTAGTGAGCAACAACAACTATACACCCTTCCCGGGATAAGAGAAGTGGTTACACTAGAAAAGTCACCATTCCTTATATTCCTCGATTCTCCAAATTTCTCAATTTCTATGCTTTTACTCTTCCAGTTCCTTTCTTGCTACCAGAGATTCTGTGCATCAAACTCTTTACACCATAGGCACCTTTACAAACCCCTCTGTACTCTGTATTATTATACATGAATCACTATAGACTCTTTGCAGCTTAATGTACAAGAATGGACTCTGCTCCACATCCATATCCATGTAGCCTCAGTTCCCTTCAAGCCGATACCCCGGTACATTCCCCAGTGTCCCTCACTCCAACTCCAACTCAAGCCCATACCTGTGGGACCTCCCGATCTTCCTCCACTTCTTGGAGGCCACCCTGGGCAGAACTCAAACCCCGGATGTGTTCCCCCTAACAAACTCCCCGACAAACTCCTCAACTCCCCCTTTTATACTATGAAAACATTCCCTTCACAGGATCTACCACCTCATTTCTCTTGAAGAAGACATTTTGCTTAAAGCAGTGGTTCCCAACCTGGGGTCTGTGGACCCCTCGGGGTCCGCGAGACCAATCACAGGGGAGGCAACCAAAGTGCAACTGCTGAGAAACAGAGCAGGCTGACCTCAACTCTGAGGAGCTCAGCTCTCAGGCTACTGCTGTCTAATCCCACTGCCTGCTCCCATGACCAGGCGAGGAGGAACACTGATTTAAGAAACCCAAACCGATACAGAGAGGAGACAGGGAACAGTGCAGCTGATTGCCACCACGAGGAGTCTGAAGCTGCAGTGAGAGGAGGAGGGAAAGCCTGCTGTCACCAGCACCTTCACCAGCTGCTGCTCCATACGACCAGAGGCAGTACCAAGCAGGAGGTCCCTGTGTGCTCCCCTCAGACAGGTTCCTTTCTCACTTATTTCAAGGGGCTCTCTCCCCATTACTCTTCCTCCAGTCTTTTCTTTTCACATTTTAGTCCTCCTCTGGGGCACCAGTAGCAGAATAGGATTTTCCACATTTTATTAACCAGCTGGAGGGGGGGGGGGGGGGGGGAATTTCTTTTGATGTAGACCCATATGTAGAGTGACTGACCAGGGACCTCTAGGGTGACGTCAGCCTTCACCCCAGTAACGCAAGTGATCCCCCTTTTCTCATCACCAGCCCTGTCACTAGGAGTGCAGGGAAGCTTTCCCCCTTTGGCTGTTTACAATAGTCTACCGGCTCATTTCTTTTTAGGGGGTTTGTATTAGCATTGCTATAAGGAGGAGGGGGAGGGGCACAAATGCATTGGCCGCCAGGCACCGGAAATGCTCTGTACACTGCTGTATAAATATTCATTGAGGAAACCAGACCTGTCTGCAATACTTAAAGAGTAGAATTTCCCACTGCCATAGGGAGGGTAATTTTGAAATCACTTTGAGGGAAATATATATATATGTGGGTTGCACTAAAAACGGGGAATTATTAGGGCATGCCTAGGCCAGCAAAACAGGTATTTTCAAAAGTATGCACACTATTTCCCCACCTTCCATAGAAATAGCATGTGAAAAGTACATGAGCTTTCAGCGCATGCGTTTTACATCAGCTAATTTTCAAAGGGAAACTATATGTGCAGGCTTCCTTTCAAAATCTGCTAACAAATATATGTAGTAAAAGTATCCACATACTTTGCAATTATGTGGGCTACTCAAAATTGCCCACTTTGCATTGATACATTTGTCATTTTCTTTGGGGCCGATGCAATATTTGAGCGCAGACAACGGGTGCTCAACATTGAGCGTGCGCTTTCCTAAGGCATGCCCAGGCACCTCTCCTGGGTGCATGAAGCAATATTTAAATGAGGGGCTGCGCTGACAAGGAGGCACTAAGGACAAATGGGTGCCCAGGAGAGGTCGGCTGTCTGTGGGTTAGGAAAGCGGACGCTCAATTTTATGAGGGTTAGGAAAATGGACGCTCGTTTGAGCATCCGTTTCCCTAACCTGACCACCAGCACTTTAAAAAAAAACAAAAAAAAAACCATTTTTTTTTTTTAAACCTTTTAAACTTTTGGTTCCTCCAACTCACCACAATATTAAATCGGAGGATGTACAGAAAAGCAGTATTTTCTGCTTTTCAGTACAATTGTTTGGGCTGCTAGGAAATTAATGCCTGCTCTGGGCAGGCAATTTCTAAGTGTAAAAATGTGCAAGTTGGGCACACATTTTTCTTTTTTTTTAGATCGGGGTGAATAACTAATAGCCTTATTAAAATATATTTGCATGTGATAAGTGCTATTAGTTTCGACGCGCATTTTTTATTTATTTTTTTTTATTTAACATATTTCTATACTGGTCTTCATGAAGGGATTCATATCAGGCCAGTTTACATGGAACTTAGGGGAGTAACTAGTAAACCAAACAAGAGAGCCGAAGCAAAGTTACATATAACAAAGAGATAGAACTTGGGGGCTAGAGTAGCCAGGAAGTAGAAAAACAACAATAAACAATTAACTAGAAGTAAAATATATATGAATAGTAATGGGACTAGTGCAAACGTCCCATCAGTTAGATTGAGTCTGGGTAGAACACTTTAGAAATTAGGGGAAGGCTTGGAGGAAAAGCCAAGTCTTAAGTTTTCGTCTGAAGGTAAGAAGGCAGGTTTCCAGTCTAAGGTCAGTCGGCAATTTGTTCCAGAGGATTGGGCCCGCTGTGGAGAATTTTGTTCCAGAGAATTGTTCCAGAGAATTTGTTCCAGAGAATTGGGCCCGCTGTGGAGAATTTTGGACTCGCTAATCCCTTTATAGCATAAGGGGCTGTGGAGGAGCGTCAAAATTGTGCATCCAACCATGGGTTAAACAGTGCGCTCAGCTGAGTGCACTGTTTTGCATCAGCTCCTTTGTCTTTTAACAGACAGAACATGGCCAACAGTCAGTTTAGCTTCTGACAACATATCTGTACCTGAGCTCAATTAGAAAGGTAAGGGGTATGTAAGGTAAGGGGTATGTACCACAAGAACCTGGGTAATTGCCAGGTTCTTGTGGCCTGGTTTTGGCCACTGTTGGAAACAGGATGCTGGGCTTGATGGACCCTTGGTCTGACCCAGCATGGCAATTTCTTATGTTCTTAGAGGTAACCCAAAAGAGGTAATGAACTGGCAGATTTGTGTACTGCAAGAATCTCCATCTCTTAGACAAAAGTAGAATACTTATCCTGTTAGTTCCCTTAGATAACGTGAGGCCAAAACTCAAAAGATCAGACAACAGATAAGTTATCAGAGATATTCAGCAGGATAAAGCTATTTGGGTACACGTAGCCGGATAACTTTGAAACCTAACGAGCTATGTTTGAATATAGCCGTTTAGGTTTCAAAGTCATCCAAGAATGTGATCTCAGATAACTTAATATGAACAACCATATTCAAATGATATATCCTATTAAGTGTTGACCCAACTCCCATCCCCACCCCCCCCCCCCCCCCCAAAAAAAAAAAACCTTAGTGGGCCTGCCAGTCTGATCCCTCACCCCCTGTAGGGCACTGCACTCAATTCCCCCATCCCCCTTCAGCGGCTCAAGGAGGGACGTGCTGGGCCCGGTGCCATTGGTGGCCTGACGCCAAGGCCCCGTAGCACCTTCTCCATGGCCTGCTGCATGCGCTTCTCCAGCAATTTCTTGAAGATCGCTCACATCAAGGCAGACTCGGATCCAGGAGGTGTGGCCAGATCTTGAGAGCTGGATTGGTGACAGACATCAGGACTATTGGAAGCCGTAGCGAACCCCTGGGAACTGTGAAGGACTGGCCTTCCTCACCATGAGGTCACTTCAGAGGCATGCCAGCTGAGGCTGGTGCATCCCTGTGCCTGGCACCGTGTATCAATGGGGACTGATGTTGATGTTCGCTCGGTTCGGTCCCTCCCCAATGCCAAGGCCAAAGATAATGAACCCAATGTCTTTGATCTGGAAAAGGTGGGTGATAGTCCACCTCCGGCAGCCCTGGAAGCCATCAACGTTGACAGGGCCGATGGCCCCATCGATGTTGATGCCAATGTGGAAAAAAAACAAACCAGTGAAAAACACTCCAAAAAGGAGAAAAATAGAGAGACTAAACTTTGCCGTGAGACACTGAGCTCCATGGAAAAGAAGAGACTGAGGGGACCCATGTGGATGCGTGACCTAATGCATGCTCAAGCTTGCTCAGAGAGGCTCAGTCAAAGTTCTAGAAACTTTGACATACATTTTCTGTGCCGGGCTCCATCGGATGACATCACCCATGTGCGTGAGGACTGCCATCCTACTTGTCCTTGGAGAAAATAGAGTCCCAGTGTCAGTTCTTACAGGTGTAATTATTGGGCAAGGCTAGAAGCAGAGCATGACCATAATGCCAATAATCCAATATCACTGTGGAATTCCCTTAGTGGTAACCATATATCCATACTCCATATTCGTTAGGGAAAAAAAAAAATTCTTACCTCATAATCTGTAAATTTCTGCTTTAAGTCTGGATCAATTGCTTTATTATTCATGTGCCGCTGGATAATGTTCTCCATTCCCTGTTGTTCAAGCCAGTCCGTGACATCATAGAAGGAATCCTGATCTGGTAAAGCTGCCAGAGTCTAAACAGAAAACCAAAACAAAAAGGCAGGTACCAAATCACATGACGTCTTTGATTTTGAGCCAGGCAGTTTCCTCCTCCTCCTTTGTACTTTCAGCTCAACTGGAATCAGGGCTGGGATCTGGCACCACAAGGCTTTCATTTGCAACTACCTGGAAATGTTTTCCCCCCTATTCTTATATCCCCTACCCACCTTGTGTTTAGTCCCAGTCACTGCAGTGACAGTCCCAGGCAGGAGGCCAGAACTCTGCAATCATGAATCCAGAACACAACCACTAGATGTCACCCTTGGGCAATGACCGTGAATGCCCTTCCCCTGCCTCCGCAGCATCCCCGGCCCCTGCTGACCCAAGGAGAACTTCCGCATGGCAGTGCAGAGCAATTTACTAACTGATGCCCCAGGACTTTCAGTTTAACATTCAGCTTTTCATAATCTTTGGTCTAGCTAGAGCAGTGCCCATCTCCCCTCTACCTGAAGAGTTCTAATGAAAGAAAAAAGCTATTTAAATACTAAAACCCGTTCCTTATTAGAAGAGATCGGGTGCACTTCCACCTGTGCACATAGCACATTTTACATATGAAATGATGTAATTATTCTGATGATTAACATTAGCAATGAATTTGCAAACATTGGAAAGAAATACTGGATGAGCAACTCTGCTATGCCAATATGGACTTGATTAATCAAGGAGTTTCTTTCTATTCTTAGGCAAAAAAGTCCTAGATAAACCATGCTCCTATTCTCTCCTGTACTGCTAAAATCCCTGTTGATCTTTTCTATAGCAGACATTACAGAGAGAAACAATATGCATAAGGAGCAGAGGTCAATATACAAACTCAATCATAGAAAAAATTTCAAATGCATATTTCAAAGTCCTTTTTAATAGCATCAAATATGCTGTGCAGCAACAGAAGGGATGAGCCAGGGTCAAATAAAAAAAAATGTCAATAATATGAAAAATACTATGATAAAGACAAAACTGAATGACAAGCCCTCTAATTTCAGATTTTTCAGGTAAACAAGATGTACATTTAAGTGTTCCAATGGTGTGGAGAGCTCTAGGACCCATATTGATCCTGAAGAAAGTGGGGTTCTTTGCAGGCTGTGACATTTTATAGGATCAACATAAGAATTATGCAAAGATGGCACTGTATAAAACATGTTCATTCTAGGGGAGTCCAACTGGCAATTCTCTGGGATGCCTCCCTCCAGATTCTCCATTGAAGAAGATCTGCTGGCTGGACAAGATTGCGGGGCTGCTCAGCAGAGCCCAACCCGCCAGCAACCGAAGTGAAGAGCAAGTGGTGGGACAATCCAATGCACCCCAACCCACCGGTGGCTGAAGACCCCAGGAGGCCATGCAGCCGTCCAGCAGAGCTCAACCCACCAGCAGGCAAAGTTCGGAGGAGACTGTGGGCTACCGGGTGCTTCCCAACCCACCATGAAGAGGAGGGCCCAGGTTTGCCCACATATCCCTAATAAGAGTCTGAGAGAGTGTGTGAGAGAGAGTGTGTGAGAGAGAGAGAGTGTGTGTGTGTAAAAGAAAGGGAATGTGTGATTTGCTTTATGAGCAATATGATGGGCGCATGTTGTTGAACTGGCATCTCCGTGCAATATGCTATACATGCAGTTTAAGTTTAAGCATAAGTTTTGGAATAGAAGTTGCACCATACAACAAAGCTACATCTGCTTGCTAAGAGATCAGAATTTTAAGAAGTGAGACATACAGAGTCTTTTTTCATAAATTCATGGTGCTCTGTACTTTTGGAATTTCCCCTGAGAAAACAATTGGCAAATCAAGGGTCCTTGGGGATATGTGCAAAAAATGACTAGCTTTGCACTGGGTTTAAATATGTTTATCGAAATTAGAACATGTGTATATGTGCTATAAAATGAGAAGCATTACGCCAGGGATATGTGCAGCAACGTGATAAGCACTTGCTTGGGTTTAAACATGCTTATGGAAATTAAAAAGCATTGTGTCCAGGGTATGACATATGCAGCACCAAGAAGTATGTTTTATACAAGGCGCTGAGCACAATATTATGCATATTTTGCATACTGTGGGCATTAATTTCATGTAATTTATATTCATTAGGTGCAGTGAATAAGCTTGGTTGTGAATGTACATGTTTCTTAAATATGTATGGAGTTGTGATTGAATTTTAAAATTGTGTTCAAATTCCTAAAGGAATTTGTATTTGTTTGTGCACAGGGTATTTTTAGTGTTTGAATAAATATATATATTTTTTATAAAACACACACATTAGTACTTGCTCCTCATGGATATTAGATTGTATCAATGAAGCACTTTAATTACTGTGAGAAACATTGATAATAAAGACAAAAGTAGGAACACTAAGCAAAATCAAAGACATTTAAGTGCAGAGAATCACAGAATAAAAAGTAGTAGCTATCACTGTGTGATGAATTAGCAGAAAATGCTTCAGCCTCTATCCTGAATATAATGATTCATGTAAAGTGCTCATAAGAGTCCTGTAAGAAATAGGAAGCTGCTTCTGGTTATTAAGGGAATAGTTGCTTGATGAAAAGTTCTAAGCAGTAGTTCTTTTAGTTGGCAGATAATTTGATTCGCTGCCTTTTCTAGCTATTTATTTATTTATTTTGCACTCTGGGTTGTAATGTGAACTGTCCTAATTCTGCTCTTCATCTGTTCTTATGATTATTGCTATTTTATTGTAGTTATGACCTCTCTGGAAAAAAGATTCATGAAAGAGTACATGGATATTTGTTTTACTACATGATTGATTGGAATTGTTTGTGTTCTTTGCTTGCTTTTTACATGGTATTCTTCTTGTGTATTTATAAACTGCAATAAATATCAAATAAATGAATACACATTAATATGGAATTTTTAATGCTGCTAAGTGCTGGAATAAGCAAGTTAAAATATTTTAAAGTTTCACTCGTGATGCATGTCGGCTGTTGGAAACTACTTAGAAATCCATTGACAGATGCATTATATGTACCTACAGTACTACTGCTGCTGCTACTACTACTACTACTACTACTGAATGTAAAGTACTGAAAAGTGGACCATAAATCAAATAAGGCATTATTTATCTGTAAGAGTACAATTAGTAGAGTTCAAACCTGCATGTCTATTGCCCACCCAAAAAAATCAGTTCTGGCTTCACCACTGGTATGAAAGAGAGAGAGAAAGAAAGAAAGAACGAGCCAACCTGTGTGTATGAGAGAGAGAGAGAGCCTGCATGTGTGTATGAGAGTGAGAGCCTGCATGTGTGTATGAGAGAGTGAGCCTGCATGTGTGTATGAAAGTCTGCATTTGTATGTGAGAGAGCGAGTGACAGAAAGAGAATTAATGAGTCTGTGTGTGTAAGGGAGAGAGACAGTGTGTGTGTGTGTGAGAGTATGTAAGGGAGTGTATGAAAGAATGAACATGTGTAAGTAAGTGAGAGAGAGAATGAGAATAAAGTTTGTGTGGCCCCCCCTCCCCCCAATCCACAACAATCTCAGAGTGACTGGAAATCAAAAGATCCCAGCTATGGAGAGTGGAAGGTTTTTAAATCCTTATTAGTTTTAATTTTTGTGTGATTTTTGCAATATTTTATAGTGTTTGGGAAATATTAATACAAATTTATGTGAGTTTTTAATTACTGGATATTCTATTCATTACTTGTTTTGACATGTATTCCTTTTATTAGTATATTTTAATATTATGAATGTTTTTTTTATCTCTTATTGCTTGATTTTTGTGAGGAATGATGATGTTTCTTTTTTTCCATTGTTTCACCTCATAATACAGTCAGGCTTGTTATGATTTCCAATTCAGATTTTGTCTGCAAGTTTGAAGTGTTTTGGAGGGGGTTCCGAATTACTATTGTGCCATGGGCATCAAAATGTCTCAGTTTGGCATTAGATGTAGGTAAGTTGGAGATTAGGAATACACAGGGAGTGTATTCTGACTGTCATGATTCAAGTCCTGGCTGGGTGCAGGGAACACTACTCTAGGACTGGTGTAGGAGTGGTGCAGGACTGCAGAGTAAGGCTTGGGCAGTCTTCTGCCTAGTCATCCTCCTTCCCCGCAAGTTGGGCCATTGGGTTCTGGGGGTCAGTAGGGCTTGGCTGCGGCAACTGTACATCATGGTGAGTCTGGAGCAAGGCTGGGACAGGCTGGTAGAGCTGGAGAAAGGGTTGGACAAGCAGGTAAGGCTGGAGCCAGAACTGGAGCTGAGTTCAGGTAAGGACTGGAACTGAAACTGGGACTGAGTGCAAAGTAAGGATTGGAACTGGGAATGAAGCAGAATGCAGGTAACGGCTGGAACTGAAACAGAGGGCAGGTAAGGACAGGAACTGGGACTGGAACAGAGTGCAGGTAAGGAGATATATACAGGCTGGAACAAGACACAGAGACAGGACTGGACAAGACAGGGCAGGACAGGACCAGACAAGGATAAGGCAAGACAACGCAGAACAAGGAACAAGATGCCTGAGGGCAACAAGGCTGAAGGCCCATAGGTCACTAAGCAAGAGGCTCAGAAGGTTAAGGCCAGAAAAGACCTAGATTGGCCACAGAGCAAGGTAAGGTATAGACAGGCCACAGAGCAGGGCAAAGAGCAAGATGGCCCATAGGCCGCAAGACAGAGTAAAGAGCAAGAAGGCCTGTAGGCCACAAGGCAAGGCAGGGGATAGCACCCAGGTCAAGGAGACAAGGGAGACTCCATGAGAAGGCACAGGTATAGTGACGATGCAATATTATGTAGGGCTGGAATCTGGGTGTGGTGTGGTGCAGGCAGGGAGGAGAAGCTTGGCAAGGCAGTTAGTTAAGCTCAGTGAGGGCTCCTGGAGGCTTGGAAGCTTTACCACAGGCATAGTCAGGCCAGCAACAAGGATAAGTTATACAGCTAAGTAGGGCCATCTCGATTTACCTACTGCCCACCCCTAAGTTAGCGGGCTATCCAGATAGCTAGATAAGTGACTTATCTGGCTATCTAGCGGCTGCTGAACATAACCAGATATTCAGCAGCTGAATATCGAGCCCAATATGATCAAAGTAGGCTTGAATTTATTCAGATCTCATGTACATACAGAAATCCTAATCTGCGGATACATACAAGTACAAAACATGAACCAGTCCAAGTAAATCTGAATCCTAGCATAACCAGCAGAAAAAAGGATGTGATAATGCCCCTGTCAGATCATTGAGAAGACCTCAGCTTGCATATTGTGTACAATTCTGAAGGCTATAAGGTAACAAAATGGTGCAGTGTCTACAACAAAAGTGCTATAAATGAAACCTAAGGGCCTAAATATATAGAGCAGGATATTTAAAGTTTAAATGACTAAGTAACTTAGCCAGATATAACTTATCTGGCTAAGTTACGTGGATAATCAGCAGCAAGGCTATGTCGCTGAATGTCCATGTAGAAGTAACTATTTAGCTGGATAAGTTGTACCTAAGTTTAGACCTGCTATTGAGCAGGTCTAAGTTAGACAGGCAACTTATCCGGCTAAGTCTAAATATCGCTACTTAACCGGATAAGTAACTTGGCTAAGTAGTGCCACCCCGATCTGCCCACTGCCTGCCACAAAGTTCTCCAGCTAAGAGACAGCTGGATGAGTGACTTATCTGACTATCTAGTGGCCACTGAACCTAAGCAGATTATCAGCAGCTGCTAGATAGCTGAATAAATCCTACTTATACAGCTAACTGCTGGCTGAATATTGGCCCCATATTGCTAGAGGAGAGATGAGACAGGCTAGGGAGGAGGGAATGGAGGACATTCAAATATCTCAAAAGTATCAATAATGTACAAGAAGCAAAGCTTTTTAAGAGGAAAGAATGATCTAGAACAAGAAGCCATGGCATGAGATTCCTTGGGGGTAGACTCAGGAGCAATATCTGGGAACATTTCTTCACATAAAGGGTTGACTATGCATGGAATGGTCTCCCTGGGACTGCAGGTGGTACTCAGGATTATGTAGCAGTGTCAGTAAAAATGTCTCTGTCTCCATCTCCTGGCAGGGAAGCAAAACCTAGGACAGATCTGGGTACGTACAGGGAACCTTGGGATAAGCATAGACAATTTCTAAAGCTGTAAAGAAGGGAGAGGAAGTCCATAATCAACTGAGGTCTTACAGTGCTGAACCAGGTGTGAATCTGGGCAGACTAAATAGACTTTAAGGACCTATCATATTAAAAAAAAAAAAAAAGAAGAAGAAGTATAAACTTGCATGGCAGGGTGGGGTCCTGGATTTTCAAGCCTGATTTAGTCCCATCTTTAATTCTGAAACTCCAAGAAACCAAAGCAGAAAGAAAGCCCTCCAAGATTACATTTTGTAGATGGAAAAATCTTGCAAGTCTTTCAAAGGTCCCATAAAAAAATATTCATTTTCTACAGCTTCAAACTTAATGATTCAGATCTCACAAGGTTTTAGTTAAATAGTTACGAGCCTTATTCAAAAAAGACTTTTCCTCTTTTTCTGCCTAATGGAAAAATAATCTTTAAGTAAGTCCCTGTGCCTTAGTCATAGTGGAAATGTGGTATTTCTTTTATTTTTTGCACAAGGCTTAAATTTCCCACAAAATATCACTGCTCCTAAAATTACTTGCAATTTTGTTCATAATTTTTGCACAATCTGTATATTTTGCTCTTAGTCCTACTAACTAAAGCAGCCCTTGCAATAAGATTTTAACCATTTACCTTGTTGATAAGTGTCATCGCAAAAATAAGCAACTCAGAGTCAGCTCCATTCTTCTCCTCTAAGATTTCAATTAGAATTGACCATGGCCTCGAACCTTAAAATATTAAACAGTAATTATTTAACAATCTGTGAAATACTGGATTGATGTGCATACATTCAGCCACCTTGAAAGGAGGAGATCCTGGGGGCGTGTGTTTAGGTCAGGGGAAGAGAAATAACATGAACATACAAGCCAATGCTATACCGTGAGCCGGCTGCAGCGCACGGTTAACCCGCAATTGGACACGCATTTGGACGTGCGTCCATATCCCCCGATGCAAAACGGGGGATATGCTGATGAGGCTATTATCGATTCCCCCTCCATGCCAAAAAGAAAATGTGCGCCTCCGGTGCACATTTTTACTCTCAAAAATTAATGCCGGCTCTGGAGCTGGCATTAAGTCTCGAAGAGCCCAAAAAGTGTACCGAAAAGCAGAAAATACTGTTTTTCTGTACTTCCTCTGACTTAATTTTGTGGTGATATTAAGTTGAAGGAAAAAAATAAAGCTAGAAATGTCCGTCCCCCCCCCCCCCCCCCAAAAAAAAAGTGTGCTGGTGGGTCAGGTTAGGAAAACAGATGCTCGTTAATTGAGCGCTCGTTTCCCTAAGTAGCTGACAGCCACCTCTCACAGGCACCCGCTGCCGTGGAGGTGCTAGTGGCACGCAATTTCCCCCATGTGCCTCCTTTGTACCGCTGGCAGCCCATTTGCATGCAGCACTGGGTGCCCCAGAGAGGTGGATTGGCGTGCGTTAAGGGAGCGGGCGCTCAATCATGAGCACCCTTTAACACGTGCTGATATTGCATCGGCCCGATATTGCATTTTCAACTTTACAAGTATTATTTTCCCTGAAAAAGCATGCACAGATAATGCAGGTGTTTCAAAGTTTTGAAAATTGGTGGGACACTCACTGTTAAAAGAAGCTGTGGCTTTTTGTCCCAATATGGAGAGCTTGAAAACTGTCCCCTTAAGGAAAATCTCATTGCTTACATTTAATTGGTGGTTCAGGACCCCTTGTCACCAGCCCTGGGACATTTTCAAATGGCAAAGAATCAGCACTGCATATATACTTTGGATTCAGAAAAAGTGCACACTTGGCAAAAAGGTTGCCAAGTGGGTTTCAGAAAAGCATGCCAGGCTATCTTTCAAAAATAGCATGCATGGGAACAGATTTACCAAACATCTGCTCCAGAGCAAAAATGTCTCCAGATTTACCAATGGAAATATCCCCATTTCAAATGGAAGAAACAGCGAAAATAAACTGAAGCAATTTTTCCACTATGTCAAATCTTTGATAAATCAGTCCGATAGCATCAATATGAGCAAAACCGATGGAATCCTTACAGCTTAATAACAGATTGTCAACGAATGGAAACAGAACATGCCATACTACATATTGATTGACAGATGATCATCAAAGGCCAAGAAAACACAGAAACAGTACCAAATTTCTTAAGCGGTATCAACTGGATTAAAATATTTTCAAGCACAACTGAACACGTTAGACAATGACAGAAGATGACTAATTGGCCCATCCAAACTGACCAGTTGGTCCTGTTAGTCTGTAAGGATATATCCCAGCTGCCAAGCTCTAGAAACTTGCCCACCTATAGGAAAAGGTGCACCTTTTAGTTCTACCAGTTAATGTCATACATCCTCTACAATTAATCCAAAATTCAGCTGCCCATATCCTAACAAATACATGTTTAAGAGACCACATAACTCCTGTGCTTTCTTCCTTACATTGGCTTCCAATTGCCTTTCAGGTTCAGTACAAAGTATTAACTATGAGGTCCATATTCAAAAGCCATTTTGATGGATAACATAACAGTTATCCATCTAAATGGCTTACCCAGCTAAATTCGGCATTTATCCAGCTACATTTCAGCTGGCTAATAAGTTAGGGGGTTAGAATTTAGCTGGATAAGTTAGGGACAGTTCAGGGGTGTAACTGGGAGGAGTTGAGTTAGCCGGCTAAGTTAACCAGCTAATTCCAATAATTAGAGTTAGCCGGATGACTTATCCAGCTAAGCCTTGTCGAGTCAAAGATCTGTTCTAAAGTTAGCCTGCTATATTCAATAGTGTAGCTGCACTGTTCAACATGCCTCCAAAGTTAGCTAGATAAGTTTATCCTGCTAACTTTGCTATTCGGACTGTTTTTGAATATAGACCTCTCTAACTTTCAATTTGTTGTATAAAGATCCCGCTGCTTGGTTGAGTGCATCTCTCCATATATACACGGCAGCAAGACAACTGCATTCCGCAAATAATCCTGCTTGAATTCCCTGTATTAAAGGTAGCAACATTGATTACAAGGAACTGTACTTTCTCAATCTCTGGACCAAATTATAGAACTCATCCATGAAGTCTTAAGAATGACCACAGATGATAAAGAATTTAACCTAAAAACTTTCCTGTTTAAATAGGCCTTCTGTATATAATCGCCTTGATATAGCAAATATAAGACTTTCGCTCTAATCTTACGGCATAATGACATATCAGGCTCTTCTTTTCAATGCAGACTTGTTTAGTCGCTTTTTATCTGTTTTTAGTTGTGACTGTTATTGTTTATGATTTTATTATTGTTTCACTGTTAAACTATTCTTCCACACTGCCTTTGGTTAACCCCCCTCCCAGTTCTCCTTCCCTGTTGATATGTATTTCCAAACCTTTTGTTAGTATGTGAACCGGTATGAGGTCCCCACTAATACCAGTATATAAAAGTTTCTAAATAAATAATAAATAAATATTATGCATGTTCATTTGTAAACCATATCATGCATTCCATGTAGACCATGGTATATAAGACTTCTAAAATAATTAAAATAAATAAAAAATAAAACAAACAATATTTTTCCCAAGGAGCCGCTTGGCAATAGTGAACATAACATGATCAAATTTGAATAAATGATTGGAAGGCGAATAGTAAGTAAATCCAATGCTCTATCTGTAGGGAGATATCTCATGTTTTACCACTGATTCACCAGTTATGAATTATAATAGCCATGTACAGGCCAAATTCTGACAGGCTCCAAAAGGCACTGTCACAGCAAGAAAGAAGAAAGACATTTTATGCAGGTGAACTAAAACTGCACTGTCTCAGTGGAAAATGAAAAACTTTTGTCCTGTTACACTGAAGGATACCTTATTAGATGTGCCTGTTTACATGTTCCTGTGTCAGTATGAGCGAAAGAGGACAGAGAGGCAACAACTTAAGCTCCTAAGTATCAGGGATAGCCAAGCAAGCAAAGGTCAGAAAGATCTTCACCCTTAGAGGTGGGAGGCAGTCAGAGATGGAGGAAAAACACGGACACTGGCAGACAGATGTGGCAGCTCTCCCCCGAAGAAATGGGAAGGGGGAAGAAAACTGGCAATGTAGCAGGCCCCCCCCAAACTAATGGGGAGGGGGGAAAAGACCTGCAATGTGGAAAAAGACCCTCCACACACCACACACATGAGCTTATTTATATTTATCAGCTGGAAAGTATAAGACAGGGGGGCAAAGAAGAAGAAAAGAAAGGAGGCTGAAACAAAAAAAGAGTAACAGACCCCCAGGGGAGAGCGAACCAAACCCTGAACGCAAACCCTGAGAGAAAACCCAGAGAGCGACCCTGAAATCTGTGCCGAAGCATCCCTGAAAGCGAAAGGGGTCCAGAAGCTGCCCATCACTCCCTGCTATCAAGAAGGGAGAAGACTAGGTGTGGCCAGGTGATCAGAGAAAGGAGATCCCGGCTCAGGCAGAGAGTGACATGGAGTCATAGACGGTGAAGAGTGAGAAGCAGCCCAGACAGCCAGCAAGTACCAGAGGCAGAAGCTAGCCTTCTTCTTGCATAGCTTGCCTGCTCTGCTAGCACCAAGCCCTGGAAGCAAGTCTCTCCCCTACCCACATTCTTCAGCTCTTCAGCCGGAACTTGCCTCAGAGGTAAACAGCAATATCGCCTGAAGTTGGGACCTAGGGTGAGTAAGTTAGCCCTAAGTATTAACATATTAAGCAGGCTAAGGTTTATGGCATGTGTGAAACTACCCATGATACAGAACTTTCTTTAGGGAAAACTGCTTAGTGGCCAGGATGTTAGAGATAGGAATTGTTATTTTCTAAATGCTATGTCCTGCCAAATCTGATAAATAAAAGTCTATTTCTGAGGAGAATACACGTTTTCTTTTCCCTGACTTAGGGTCGCAAGTAAGGTGTGAGGGCAGCTGGCAGTGTCTTGTAGCAGACAGATCCCTGTACCCTTAAACCTGCTTATATAGCTCTAAACTTTCAAAAGGGAAACTTTGATAAAATGAGAAAAATAGTTTAAAAAAAATTGAAAGGTGCAGCTACAAAGGTTAAGAGTGTGCAAAAGGTGTGGCCATTATCAAAAAATACCATCTTAGAAGCGCAGTCCAGATGTATTCCACCCATTAAGAAAGGTGGAAAGAAGGTCACACAATAGCCGGCATGGCTAAAAAGTGAAGAGAAGGAGGCTATTTTAGACAAAAGATCTTCATTAAAAAATTGAAAGGAAGAGCCATCAGAAGAAAACAGGATAAAGCATAAGCATTGGCAAATTAAATGTAAGACATTGATAAGACAGAATTTGAAAAGAAGTTAGTCATAGAGACAAAAACTCATAATAAAAACTTTTAAAAATATATCTGAAGCAGAAAGCCTGAGAGGGAGTCGGTTGGACTGATAAAGGGGCACATAAGGAAGATAAGGCTATTGCAGAAAGACTAAGCAAATTCTTGGCTTTGGTGTTTACTGAAGAGGATGTTGGGGAGATACCTGTTCCAGAGACGGTTTTCAAGGGTGACAATTCAGATGAACTAATCCAAATCACGTTGAACCTGAAAGATGTGGAAGGCCAGATTGACAAACTGAAGACTAGTAAATCACCTCAACTGGATGGTATACACCTCAGGGTTCTGAAAGAACTAAAAAATGAAATTTCAGACCTATTTCAATTAATTTGTAACCTATCATTAAAATCATCCGTTTTTCGTGAAGACTGGAAGGTGACCAATGTATCCTCGATATTTAAAAAGAGCTCCAGGGATGATCCGGGAAAATATATAGACCGGTGAGCCTGACTTCAGTATTGGGAAAAATCATGGAAACTGTTATAAAGAATAGAATTACAGAACATTTAGATAGACATGATTAATGGAACACAGCTAGCATGGATTTACCCAAGGGAAGTCTTGCCTCACATATCTGCTACATTTTTTTTGAAAAGATGAATAAACATGTGGACAAAGGTGAACCGGTAGATGTGGTATATTTGGATATAATTGGATTTTCAGAAGGCATTCGACAATGACCCTAATGAGAGGCTTCTAGGAAAAGTAAAAAGTCATGGGATAGGAGGCAATGTCCTATTGTGGATTACAAACTGGTTAAAAGAAAGGAAACAGAGTAGGATTAAATAGTTTGTTTTCACAGTGGAAAAATGTAAACAGTGGAGTGCCTCTTTACTTGGACTAGTGCTTTTTAATATATTTATAAATGATCTGGAAAGGGGTACGATGAGTGAGGTGATGAAATTTGTGAATGACACAAAATTATGCAGAGTAGTTAAATCTCAAGCGTACTGTGAAATTACAGGAGGACCATGTGCGACTAGAAGATTAGGTTTCCAAGTGGCAGATGAAATTTAATGTGGATAAGTGCAAGTTGATGCTTATAGGGAAAAATAACGCTTACTGTAGTTGCACCATATTAGGTTCTATCTTAGGAGCTCCACCCAGGAAAGAGATCTAAGCATCATAATGGATAATACATTTAAATAGTCAGCTCAGTGTGCTGTGGTGGTCAAAAAAGAAAATAGAATGCTAGGAATTATTAGAAAAGGAATAGCAAATAAAACAGTGGATGTCATAATGTTTCTGTATTGCTCCATGGTGAGACTGCACCTTGAATACTGTGTGCAATTCTGGTTGCCACATCTCAAAAAAGATTAGAGAAGTGAATCAGAACTGGAATTGGTTCGTGGACGGCCAGCGCCATCTTTAAAAATGGCACGGGCCATCCAGTGCTCCTACCATGTGACAGGGGCCAGCCAATGGCACGAATACCCTTTCACATGCTAAGGGCAAAGGGCCATCGGCACCATTTTGTTTACTGGCAGCCGATGGCCCGAGAGTGGGAGAATGCTCCCGGGACCCCACTGGACAACCAGGTACTTAAACATTTTGGGGGGTCCGGAGGGTGGGGGGATACTAAAGAACTAGTTTTAAAGGGTCGGACTGTGTTTTTGTGTTACTTTTAAGTGCCCTTTCTTCCCGCCCCCCCCCCCCCCCATAACGATAAGAGAACCCACAAAATTAATCATGGTGTTTCCTATCACTATCGGGGACCCCCGATATCTGATGAGATTCGAAATTTTCAATCGTGAGATAAACGATTCACATCCCTAAAAAAGATATAGTTGCACTGGAGAAAGTGCAGAGTAGGGTGACCAAATGATAAGGGGCATGGAAGGGCTCCCCTATAAGAAAAGGCTAAAGAAGTTAGGGCTGTTCAGTTTGGAGAAGAGACGACTGAGGGAAGATATATAGAGGTCTACAAAATCATCAAAGGAGTTGGACAGGTTAATGTTAATCGGTTATTTATTCTCTCAGGACTAGGGGGCAATCCAAGAAGTTAGCAAGTGGTTCATTTAAAATAAATCGAAAAAAAATATTTTTTACTCAGCGCATAGTTAAGCTCTGGAATTCATTGCCAGAGGATGTGGTTATGGCAGTTAGTGTAACTGGATTTAAAAAGGGTTAAAGTTCCTAGAGGAAAGTTCCATAAACTGCTATTAATTAATAAACAATAGTAGCTTGAGATCTATTTAATGTTTGGGTACTTGCCAGGTACTTGTGACTTGGATTGGCTAATGTTGGAAAGAGGATGCTGGGCTTGATGGACCCTAGGTCTGACCCAGTATGGCATATCTTATGTTCTTTATGAAAATTAAATGCTAGAGTAGTAGTTTTCCTCAATGTCTTCTCTCCAGTAATTAAATCAAATCTGATTGCATTATGATTTTATTGCCAAGTGGTCTAACTACATTTCCTCTTGCACCAAATCCTGAGTTCTACTAAAGATTAGGTCTAAGACACCTTACCCTCTTGTCTGTTCCAGGACCAGCTCTATGAAGCTGTCATTTATTCCATCTAGAAATTTTCTCTCTCTAGCATGTCCTGATGTGACATTTATCTAGTCAGTATTGGGATAATTAAAATCTAGAGAGAAAAGAAGCAAACCCTTGCACATAAGCAAGTATCACAGTACGCTGGTGCAGGATAAAAATTTAGTCACCATTGATTTCTATGGTATGCTTTACTTGAAAAATTGAACATCAAGGATATATACAGTTCAAACAGGCAACTCCATGAATTCCAAGTAATACTTTAAACTCGGTCCCCCACCGAGTTTAAAGTATTACTTGGAATTCATGGAGTTGCCTGTTTGAACTGTATATATCCTTGATGTTCAATTTTTCAAGTAAAGTATACCATAGAAATCAATGGTGACTAAATTTTTATCCTGCACCAGCGTACTGTGATAATTAAAATCTCCCATTATTATGATGTTACCAAATTTGTTAGTTTCCCTAATTTCTGTTAGTATTTCATCATCTGAGGCAGATGGTAGTATACCCCCACCAATATACTCTTCCCCCTCACACATGGAATTCCCATCCATAAAAATTCCATATTGCATATGGCCACCTGCAGGATCGTTATTCTGTTTGATTCTATGTGATCCTTAACATATAGTGCTACCCCTCCCTCTACCAATTTGATCCACTTTATCATTGCGATACAATTTGTATCCTGGTATAGCACTCCCCCATTGGTTATCCTCCTATCAGGTCTCTGAGATGCTAATTCAGTGCTATACAATCTAATGCATCAATTTTTTTTTCAGACTTTTGGCATTTGCATACAGACGTTTCAAAGTATCAGTATTTGCAACCTCCTTAGTAGTTGACAGGAATGATTTGGAATCTTTTAACTCAGTCTGCTCTTTATTTAAAGGCACCTGGGTTACTTTTGCCTTTATTGGAACCTCTCTATTGAGATACTCTAACTCCCTTGTTTTGTTAGTATCCTTCAAAGATACTGCCCTCCAAATCGCGCACTGCTGAGCGACTGTCAGCTTTCCCCCATGATCTAGTTTAAAAAGCTTATGGTGACAGTGTCTGGAAATCTCAAGGTAGAAAAATGAGGCAGTAGCCAGAGCTGGAGCGATGCCAGGGTGCATAGAAAAAGACAGCCAACAGAAAAAAAAGAACAGATAATACTTCTGTACAGGTTACTGGTGAGACCGCCGCTAGAAAAGAGTGTCCAATTACAGAAGCCATTCTTCTGAAAGGATATGCACAGGATGGAGGTGGCCCAGAGAAAGGCTAGCAAAACACTGAAGGTTCTGCAACAAAAGCCATATGAGATTACACTTACACCCTAGAGAAAAAGGAGAGTCAGAGGATACGGCAGAGACATTTAAATACCCGAAAGATATAAATCAGGCACCGGCAGCAAACATTTTTCAAAAGAAAAAATGCTGTTAAACAGGAGATCACAGTCTGAGGCTCCATGGTGGCAGAATTAGGCAGGGCAAGTAGAGCCATAGATAGAGGATCCTCCAAAAATCAGAGGGCAGCAGAGGAAGTCCCAGTTTTTGGGTGCTTTCAGCATTTGGTACCCTAGGCCCATGCCTAAATCCAGCCCTAGAATCAGGAGCAACATTCAAAAATATTTTTTCATAGTAAGGGTGGTGGATGCATGGAATGGACGCCCAGAGGAGGTGGATGAGAAAAAAAAAAAACGGCAACAGAATACAAATACAGCGCGGAATAAGCCCCGAGCATGGAGGAACCATGGTTAAAACCCAAAGTTTAATGAGCATGGGGAGGCTCGAATTTCTTTTTTTGGGAAACAGCTTCATTAACTTTGACGGCAGTGGGGAATATTTCAAAATTTGATAATAAGACACAGAAGGGGGGGGGGGCCCAGGGTGTTCACTTAAATATTGGTTTTGTAAGAATCAAAAGTTGAAGATGACATGGTTTGACATGGCCTTCCAGTGAAGGTGGTGCAGGTCATCACTGTAACAGATTTTGGACCTGCTTGGGACAGATGTGGATGGAAAAGGAGAGGGGATATCAGTAGAAGACATGGGGGAAGAGGCAGCTGGTTTGGGGTAGCATATGGAAATTTATGAGGATAATTTCCAAAGTGTTTTACCCATGTTAATCAGCTGTCTGAAAATGGCTGTCCCTCAGTGTGGCAGAGAAAGACCCAACTGACCTATCCAGTCTGCTCAATTAAGATTCAGCCGCTTTGGGAGGATGTAAATATAGAGGTCAACATTCAAAGCCATTTACAAAGATATCTGACAAGTTGATAAATAGCAAGCGTTGCCATATTCAGCCACTTATCCGGCTAGAATTTAACCAGATAAGTCATCATCCAGCTAAAATCTATCCAAATTTTACAAAAGACATTCCAGGGTCGTTTCAGGGAGGAGTTGAGTTAACCTGATAACTTAGCCAATTTTTAATTATAGCCAGCTAAGGAGTAGATTCATCATTCTTCGCAAAATGATGAATCCCGTGAAAAATGGGGCGGGGCAAAGGGGGGGCGGGTCTGCGAAAGGCCGTAGCTGTTCGCACCATGGCAGTGTGATTTCGCCGGCCGCGGTGCAGCCGGCTGCAGTCTTTCACACAAATAGCGCCACCGTAAGAGGTGCTGCTATTCGCTGAGCTACTGCCGGCGAGAATGTTCCTCACATTATCGCCGGCAGTGGTGCTGCAGCTGACTCCTCCCCCTCCCTGCCCCGACTCCTCCCCTCCCAGTCATTTACATCCTATCGCACACGCAAAGGCCCTTTTCGTGCGCGATAGGGATTTATCGCGTGTGTTAGGGCCTTATCGCGCCTTAACACACGCGATAAACCTTTAGAAAATAACCCCCTAAGTTAGCTGGATAACTTCAGACCTGCTTTAGAGTAGATCTAAAGTAATCCGGCCTTGTGTGACTAAGGGAGTGATTCGCTAAATCATGGTAAAAGTTAATGAAGATTAACGTGCATTATTAGTGAATAGACCCCATTAGAAATAATGGGACCTAAGGCAAATAATTTGCATTAATTCATGTTTAATGCATATTAATTAATACTGTAGATTAGTGAATTGCCCTCTTAATTCTGTAAGATACAGAGTAGCAAATGCACATTAATCAGCGTGAACATTTAGCACCGGTTACCAAATCACTTCCTTGGTCAACAAAAGGATTTTAGTACAGTGCTGAGAAACAGGGTTCCATTGTCTAGTAATTTTGTCATTTGAAGAGAGAGCACAACTTACCTTTTTCATAATCCACATTGTTTATTGCTTTAATAAGATGCTGAGCATTGGACTCTGTGTATTCTATAAACACAATCAGCAGTTTCAATGCAGTTTTCACCACCAAACGGTACTGAAAAGGAGCAAACAGAGTGTCAATTTTTAAAACTTCATATTTGCCAAGGCGATCAACCCACCCCTGTTTCTATCAGCAATGACAACTCTGTCCAGCACCTGAATGCCCCAAGCACACCAAGGTCACTGCCTTGGCATCTCTGTGAAGCCCTGGCCAACTTTAGTAACACTGATTCAAAATCAATGGAAGAGAAGTTGAAAAGGTTTTGAATAAAAGATGTGCCCCCTAAACGCCCCCCCCCTCCAAAAAAACATATTCCCTCACATATTTCTATCTAGAGAGAGAGAGAGAGAGAGAGAGAGAGAGATACATATATTGCATAGCTCTCTTTCTAAATCTATCTGTATAGACAGAGAAATATTTAACTATATACACACATGCAACTTATTAGATATGGTAGATCACAATCAAGGTCACTTGAGTAGTCACGGAATGAAATAACCACCACCTCAAATGAAACAAAAACATTAAATAGCAGGAAAAAAATGTGAGAAAATAAAAATATCAGATGTTTTTCAGTTATTCTATTGTCCAAAGAGTCAATCCCCCTGGATAAGCAGCTGAAAAAAACCCCCAGACATGCTAATAATAGGGAACCAATGGAGCATCGTCACTTAGCACAAAACAATACTCAAAACACATTCTGTATTCTAGAAAGCTGCAGAAGCTTCTAGTGGGATTCTAGACAGACACGTGACCTGTCAGTATGACTACATCAGAATACTCACTTTTTCTAATGAAAGAAACAGCATTTCTTCATGGATGAGCATCCCAAACAGCCACACAAGATTACTGATTTCATCAGACAGTGCCAAATCAGGTCATTTGTCTCTCCATGCTCAGAAAGTTCTACTCTTCCTTTGTGAGCATGTGCAGACATTCTCATGCTAGCGTCCCACATGCAAATCTCCTCAGTCTCATATTTTCGCTTCAGTGTTCTCTTCTTGTATCACTGCTTTCTTCACTTCAAAATGTCATTGGAAAAGAAGGGAAAGAGTCCTTTTAAAAATTGCAAAAGATGTGGACAAAAAAATGTCCATTTTCGATCTGCACTCACTTTGTTTAAAGTGTTTAGGACCAGACTATGGTTCCTCCAACTGTGGCCCCTGCAGAAGGGTGCTCATTTATAGAGAGCTCCACTTAAAGTATAAGCAACCAAGTTCATCAAAGCAGGACCATAAAAAGACCAGCAAAAAATCATGCTTGGCCAGCTAATTTGTTTATCTGCATTGGCATTCAAGAAATCAACATTGCAAATGAGCCAATAAAGCTCTGCTCCAAGGCCCTAGAGCCAAAAAGAGCTAGCACCAGAACATCGACATGGAAGATCACTTGTATCGGAAATTAAGCACACATATTCTCCAATGCAGAAACATCAGTGCCAAAATCTCGAGGTGAAACATTAGCACATACTTTCACCAGTGTTGAAACATTGGAGCTCAAGTCTTATGGAACCAAAACATCACTGCTCTGAGTCACTGGTGCTGATACATACGGTAAGTGCTCACAATTGCTATGATCACAACCTTATGACTTGACTTCAAGTTCTAAAGCAAAAGAATAATACCTACAACAAACAGGAGCACAATCATCTTCCAGTACTTTTCTTGAAGTACAAATTAAAGGAAATAAACCAAGAAGACAAATGAGTCCTAAAAATAAAAAAGAAAGGCTATTTTCTAAATTTTGAAACACACTTCTGTCAAAACCCTCAGGTTTATCAATAACACTTCAATCATTACATTGGTTACCAATTAAATACAGAATACAATTCAAGATCCTGTCCATTATACACTCTCTCATCCACACTCCTAATTCAATTACCTTATGTTCCATTCTCCAGATTTAAAACCCACCAGACATCTAAGATCACTGGACAAAAACCTCTTAGACATCCCATCACCACGACAGGCCCGTCTTGACATCACCAGAAAAAGATCATTCTCTGTCATTGGACCAATCTTATGGAACGCATTACCAGACTCTTTAAGATCCATATCCAACTCCAAACACTTCAAAAAATCCCTAAAAACACATTTATTTCAATCTGCTTTCCATATATCACACACTAAATAACATAACTACTTCTCCATCACACAGGGCACAACATTATTATATATTGATTTATTTTTTATGTAAACTATTCATTGTTTTAGATTTTTATTTTTATTATATATTTTTGTAATTTTGAGCTTTTATAATTTGATAATCTTTATGTTCTTTTAAATTTAAATCTTTATTTACATTTGTTTTTTATTTAGTTATGTAAACCGTTTTGATTAAACACTGTTTGTAAAGACGGTATACAAACACTTTTAAATAAATAAATAAATAAACATTCAGAAGTGCAGCTAGCATCCTTTCAAAAAGAATTGCAGTTCCTCCTCCTATCCAGAGCAGTTCAATCAGTTCCAAAATCCCAGCAAGGAACATAATTCTATCTGAGATATTTTCTGTTTCCCAAAATAATGGGCAATCTACCTCCAATATTAGACATCAGGGATCTCAATATTTTCCGGATGAAAGAAATGAGCAAACATCCTTAGAGCTAAAAGACACTTACACACATATTCCAATCAACAAATTCCACAGCAAATATCTAATGTGCACTCTACAGAAAAACCCTTATTTGTACAGAGTGCTACCATTCGGATTAGCTGCAGCCCCCAGAGTATTCACCAGATTCCTAGTAATAGTCGTAATTTATTTAAGGAAGCAATATGTTCTAGTGCTTCCATACTGGCTAGTACTGAGCACCTTGTTCGATCATTTGATCAAAGACTTAACCTTCCTTATAGACTAAAGGAACTACCTGGGAATTCTTGCAAAACAAAAACTAGAATTCATTGGATTAGGATTGAATGTGCTCCAGCATAAAGCATTTCTTCCTTTGAAAAGCACTAACAAATAACTCTTGCCCAAAAAGTGAAGACAAGAGAATGGATAACAGCAAAAACATGTATGACACTACTGGGCTACATGACTTCAACAGTATATGTCACATCATTAGCATGGTTGAAAATGAGATACCTACATTGGCATTTGAAAAGTAAATGGAATCAATTAACTCAAACACTGAGTTACAAGATTCACATAAAGAAGTCAAAGATTATTTGTCAAGGTAGATAAACTAAAAGAACCTGCTGTATAGGCACCATTTTCACTGTTCAGAAATACAGTCAGTGTTAACAACAGAGTCATTGTATCAGGGATGGGGTGTGCATCTTCACAACACATGTTCACATGGTCCCAAGAAGAATCTCTACTTCATATCAACCTTCTGGAACTAAAAGCAATTTTCAATGCCCTAAAAATATTCAAGTCTTGGTTAATAAACAAGATTATACAAATTTAGATGGACAACCAAGTTGCAATGTTCTACATAAACAAGCAAGAGGGAAGAGGCTCCTACACCCTCTGCTTGGAATCCTTATCAATATGCAACTGAGCATCCAAGAGAAATCTGAAAATAACCTCAATCTACCTGCCTGGCAAGAACAATATTCTAGCTGACAGATTAAGCTGCCAGCTAAAACTTCACAAATGGGGAATCAAAGTCTTTGTTTTACAAGATCTCTTCTCATCATGGGGCACACTGTCAACAGATCTATTTGCATCTTCATTTAACCATAAGTTACAAAATTACTGCTCAAAGAGACCATCCCCGGAAGCAATGGCAAAAGATGCATTCCTAATACCATGGAACACAGGTCTACTTTATTGCTTTCCCTCCAATTCTGTTAATATCTGAAGTATCCAGAAATTAAGGCAAGACAAGGGAGAAATTATGTTAATAGCCCCTTACTGGTCTCAGTAAGTATGAATCCCTTGGCTAATAAAGACTGTCAGTAATTGCCAGATCTTTTAATCCCAGTGGCGTAGCCAGAATTGATTTTTTGGGTGGGCACGAGGTTAACATGGGTAGGCTGTAGGCATGCAGGTCTACTAGTTGTTTTTTTTACTGATAAATAATGCCAAATTATGCAGCATAGCATTCACATCTACGCCTAAGTATGAGGTTTACTTAATGATACAAACATAATTCACGGTGATTTGTGGTACTTTACCCTTCTTATTATTACGATTTTATACACGGCTCCTACCTGTCCATAAATTTTGAGAGAGCGGTTGTGTTGCTTATATTTAAATTGCTAACATCTCAAAATATAGATATATATTTTTACCTTTGTTGTCTGATCTTTGTATTTTTCTAATCAGTTGGTCCTGGTCTCTTTTTCCCATTTTTTCCCTTATAGCTCATTTCCTAATTCCTTTTCAGTGTCTTTCTTCTATTACTGTCTTCTTCCCTTCCACACACACACACACATACACGCTTTCTCTCACAGACTCCCTCTCACACACTCAAGCTGTCACTCTCATATGCTCTCCCCCCCCCCCCCCCACAAGCTCACATTCAAGTTCTCACTTTCTCACCCCTCCCCAGGCTTATATTCTTATGCACACACAGACGCACATCCAGGCACCCATTCTCACCCACACACATAAACCCAGACTCCCATTCTCACCCACAAACCCATGCTCCCAGTCTCACTCACACATATTCAAGCTCCCATTCTCATCCATACATATACACATTTAAGGTCCTATTCTCACCCACACATACACACATTCAAGCACCCATTCTTATCCACATATTCAAGCTTCTATTCTCACCCACCCACACAAACCCAGGCTCTCATTCTCACCCCTATATACACACATTCAAGCTCCCATTCTCACCCACCCACAAACCCAGGCTCCCATTCTCAACCACACATACACACATTCGAGCTCCCATTCACCCACATATTCAAGCTTCCATTCTCACCCACATACACACCCAGGCTCCAGTTTTCACCCACACACACTCCCATTCTCATCCACACATACACATTCAAGCACGTGCATAGCTTCCGCTTTCTCCCCCAGAGCAGGAAGATCAGCTGCCTCTCCTGCTGCCACCGGCCTCCTGCTATCTTCGGGTGTTGGGCGGTATGGCCCGCCGAACTTCCTGTCGGGGGGGGGGGAGCGGAAGCGCAGCGCACAACGTCCGCTTCCTCCCTCCCCCCCAAGCAGGAAGATCGGTGGGCAGTACGGCCCGACGCCCGAAGATAGCAGGAGTCCGGTGGCAGCAGGAGAGGCAGCTGATCTTCCTGCTTTGGGGGAGAAAGCGGAAGCTGTGCGCGGCGCTTCCGCTCCCCCAAACAGGAAGTTCGGCAGGCCGTTTGGTCCGAAGATAGCAGGAGTCCGGTGGCAGCAGGAGAGGCAGCTGATCTCCCTGCACTGGGGGGAGGAAGCGGAAGCTGCGCGCGGCGCTTCCGCTCCCCCCCCCCCCCCCGAACAGGAAGACCGGTTGGCCATACGGCCGCAGCAGCGCTTCCCCACGTGTGCCGTGATGGCGCGCGAGGCGTGGGTTCTCTTGTTCGCTGTCGCGGGGATGGGATCCCGCGACAGCCTTGCAGTTCCGGTGCCAGTTGGGTGGGCCTGGGTCTAAGTTGGGTGGGCACCTGCCCACCCAGGCCCACCCGTGGCTACGCCACTGTTTAATCCAATACGATGGGACAATGCTTCACCCAATCTTCAGGCACTAGGCTGACAGCATGGATGTTGAAAGTAGTATAATCAAAAGATTTCAACTACCAGAAAGAATAAATGAGATCCTATTAGTGTCCAGGAATCCTGCCAGTAGGCACGCCTACAATTTCAAATTTAAAAGGTTCATAAACTAGTGTAAATGTCAAAAAGAAGATCCTTACCAATCTGCCACATCTGCAATACTTACTTCATCTTGTGGACTCTAAAGACTAATGCCATAAGAACGCATTTAAGTGCAATCTCTGCTTACCACAATCTAATTGATGAAAAACCAGTTTCTTAATATCCACCAGTAGTGAAATTTCTAAAAAGAATATTTAACTTAAAAAAAGAGCCCATACCACAATGGGAACTAAGCATTGTGTTATTGCAGCTTAAAAGATCACCATTTGAACTAATGGACACATCTGAAATGAAATTTCTATCATGGAAAATCTTATTCCTGATAGCAGTTACATTTGCTGGAAGAAAAAGTGAACTATAAGTGTTAGACAATTACATCCCTTATATGCAAATATTCCAAGATAAAGTAATCCTCGGAACTCAACCTAAATTTCTTCCTACAATAATTTCCGAATTTCATTTAAATCAAGAGATAATACTTTCAATGTTCTTCCCAGAGCTGAATGCATCTAAGAATGAACAGTCCTTACATACATTAGAATGTAGACGAGCCCTTGTATTCTACTTATATAGGACAAAACCAATCAGAAATTCAATACAGCTCTTCATTTCATATGATACTGCAGAAAAGGTTCAACAGTAAACAAGCAAACCTTGTCAAGATGACAAGGAAGAATAGCCTAGTGGTTAGAGCAGTGGACTATGAACCAGGAGACCAAGGTTCAAGTCCCACTGTCACTCCTTGTGACCTTGGGCAAGTCACTTTACCCTACATTGCCTCAGGTACAAAAACTTAGATTGTAAGCCCTCTAGGGATAGAGAAATACCTGCAGTACCTGAATGTAAACCGGTGTGATATCTCAATTGAGATGAATGTCGGTATATAAAATAAATAAATAAATAAAACAGTACAGAAATTGGAAGCACCCCACAAAATAAAAGCAACCAGGTGCAATCAATCAGTGATTCAATGACACTTACCCAACTTGGCATCATTCCAAAATATCTGCAGAGCATGCTCATCTGTCCATATGTTTACAAAGCATTACTGCCTTGATAAAGACTCACACAAAGACAGTCATTTTTGACAAGCGGTACTAAGAAAAATTCTTGCATAGCTACATAAAACGTCCTGCAAACTATACTAAGGGTTGTCAAGAACACTTGAAACATGAATCTAATGCAACCCTCAGCTACGGAATCCCATCTTGTGTGGCTGTTTGGGATGCTTGTCCAAAGAAAAATTGAAGTTGTATACGTGTATCAGGTGCAGAACAAACAGCCACACAAACCCACCCTCCTCCCCAGGAAGTTTACTAACCTTGGAAATAGAGTGAGGAGATTCGTACATTGGACGCTAACACGGGAATGCCCACGTATGCTCAGAAAGGACGACGAGAACTTTCTGAGCTTGGAGAGACTAACGACCCAATTCAGAGCCGTTGGATGACATCACCCATCTTGTGTGGCTGTTTGTTCTGCTATCCACGGTGACCACCTGTTACAGGGAAGCAACTTTGCTTTCTGATCCATTAATTTGATAACTATTAAATGTTAATAATAAGAAAGCTTACTGGACTTGCAGAGAGTATGTACAGCCATTGGACGGTTTCATTGTGATGGATAACACCAATCATTCCATCTACAAACAGCATAATCTGGCTCAGAGCTGAAAACATAAACGAAAATTATTATTAAAATTCTGGCTAAGTACTGATGCTTGAAAGAGATTAAAAAATTACATACACTACTATAGTGACTGTGAATTTTCTGAATAATCAATGTAATTTTATGCCTAGAATCTTCTAATTTCATGACCCTGCTGAGCACAAATTCAAAACAAGAATTTATTATAGACCAAGACATTCCAAACATTTTTATTCCAATTAAGAATTAGTTGGATGGGAGGAGGCCATCCTAGTTCATTTCTCTCACTTCTGTACGTCACTTTTTGAAACTATTATATCAACCCCAAATCCTATTGCCTCCTTTTAACAATGTACACACTGCGAACGTTCACATCTTTCTCCTGCAATCCATTCTAAATTGTGACAGTGGTTTGTTCACAATAAATGTTGCTTCCATTTGTTCCTTAACATCTGTGTTCTGGTGAGTCTGAAGTTGAATCTGGTAGAACACAGATAAGACCTGAAATAAAGGGAGCAGTGAGAGAATTTATGGAGGATCTTACTATGACGAGGAAGAGGATGGGGAGTCAGTAAGGGGATGAAGGGAAAGGAGGAGGACAGATCTGCAACAGAGAAAAAAGATTCTTGCTGCCATATTCTGGATAAATTTGCACAGATGGACAGGCAGAAGGAGGAAAGGCAGCCAGGAGATGACGACAGTCAAGGCAGGAAGGGACCAAATACTGTATTCGAATTTTAATGCTTTCCATTTATATATTTAGACTTGCCTTTCCACTGAGTACCATTACTCCAGGTAGCTAACCTGTTGTACAACTCGCTGCTATGAAGTTTTCAAACAATGGTGACAAATAAATGTAATAAAGTACTGACTACAAAGTTGTGAATGCAATATCCATGCATAATTTTAACAAAAAAATCCCAGACAGCTACATGGACAAATTGGTAACTTTGATGAATGGAGGAGTAGCCTAGTGGTTAGAACAGTGCACTGTGAATCAGGGTTCAAATCCCACTGCTCCTCCTTGTGACCTTGAGTAATTCATTTCACCTTCCAGGGCCTCAGGTACAAACTTAGATTGTCAGCCCACTGGGGCCAGGGAAATACCTACAGTACCTAAATGTAATCTGATTTGACTTGCCTGAAAAGTGGAATGTAAATATTAAAAAAATGGTAGTAATAAATGTGGTTATGTACTATAGCATGAAGTTGTTAGGTTGCTATAAACAGCCAAAAGAAAGCTGAGCCCAATGCAAGTCAAATTAAAATACAAGCAGGACTCTTGTCTTCTAGCTTGTAATTTTCTCCATCATTCTGCAATATCTAAGGCCACTGATTTTATTGCAGTAATTATGACAGCTCTCAGTATTATAATACATAAGTCAAAAACTTACTACTATCAAACTGTACCCTAAACAAAATTTACCCTAACTAAAAAAAAAAAAAAAAAAAAAATCACATTTAAAATAGTATGAGCAATAAGTATTTTGCTGACCAAAGCTTTAAAATGATGCCATGGAGAATGTCCAAAACCAAATCTGTTCACCACGTACCATGGAAAATGTAGGTCAGAAAACAGTCTACATCATAGGAAATATAATAACACATCAGCTAAAGTGTACATAGTAACATAGGTTAAAGGGAGCCCAAATGTGTATCATGTTCAGCATTCTGTAGCTACCTTCCTGGTGATGATCGAGGAGAATAAAGCAGTACTGTTCATTGTATGATGTTTTATCTCCCAGTAGATACAATTCTTTTATGATCCTAGAAATGACATCTCCCGACATCAACACATACTCAAAGATCATCAAACTCATTGATCTATTTGTCCTCCAGACATTCATTTGATCCCATCTTAAACAAGCCCATACATGTAACAAAAATAAATTCCTCTGTAAGCACATTCCAGAGCTTTATTACTTTGAAGGCGATTAAGAAACCTATACATCTCGAATAATGGCCCCTTGAATTCTCTGCAAGAACATTATATGGCACGGCAATGTATTTGAACAATGCAGTCATATCACTTCTAAAACATTTTACTCTAAATATAACCTACTTTCTGGAATGGGCATACAAGTGGATCCAGAAAGAAATAACTGTATATGACTCTGTGGAAACGAGTGGTGATTCTCTAGCAGAAACCTGAACTGACTCCAGCCTTTCTTAAAACACTTTATCTTTATTAGCCACGTTAACACATACACATTAGTAGACTAACTTTACCTTCAGAACAGTGTACTCCAATTTCTCACCGTTAGTACCGCTTCCCTCAGTGCTCAAACAGCTTTGTTACAGCTCAGTGTTTGGATAGCAATATTCTACAGGAGCTGCCTTCCTCCTGGAGACTGGGCCTGATCTGACTAACCCACCTGAGTCCCAGCTCTTATTCTTCCCCTGTTGGACCCTGTCCACAAAGCTGTCTCTCACAAGGGGAATTATAGGGGACCAGACACCTAGCCTGGTCCTGCCCTGGTTTAAGGAGACAATGGGGCACTGCCTGACATACCCCCCTCAACTTGGACCCATTGGTTCAAGCATCTTCACTCCTCCTGGATCCCATCCAGGGAATACCTCATCTCCCCAGTCCCTCTTATCTGGACTCCCACCAGTTAGGCTTAGGGTCAGGGCTCTAGGATTATGCTCATCCCCACCTCCCACTGTAACCCTAGACCGCCTTACCATCACCCTATGTACTCCTTGCACCCCCAAGTCTTTTAACCATGTCTCTTGTTGTTACCAGGTTCAAATTCCACCCCAGCAGAACTTCATGGACTGGCTGTGGTGCCTCCATCGGTGATTCCTCTGGTATCCCCTCAGTACTCTCCATGGTTCCTTCCTCTGAGTTCTCCTCTGCAATCTCACTCACTGGGGTCTCCACTGCGCCATCCTCTAAGCTGTCCATGGTTCCTTCCTCTGGGTTATCCTCCGCAGCCTCCCTCACTTCATGGCACCTCTCACTTGGCACTTCATCTCCTTTCTTGCTGGTCTTTTCATGCCCCCTCTCTCTGGGCTTTCTAGTACATGCTGACATTGCTGGGAGACTGACCAGGACATCTGAGTTCTGCAACAGCTAAGCTTAAAAATATAAATAAATCTAGCTTTCTTCTATAATTTTTCCAATATATATTGCTTTTCTTACTGTTAATTTGAACCTGTTCTTGACTGGGCTAGTTTGGTGTTTCTTTCAACAGAGATTGTGGTTTTTCTGCTCTGTAGAAATCTGTATGTGTGGTTGTTTGATTTAAGTTAAAAAAAAAAAAAAAAAAAAGCGGCTCTTTTTTCTCCACTTGATGCTCTGAAGGTTTCCAGTTAGAAGCAGAAATTCTAGTACATGCTGACCTCACTGGGAGACTGACCAGGTCACCTGAGTTCTGCAACAGCTAAGCTTAAAAATATAAATTAATCTAACTGTTAAGTAATCTCAATTGTTAATTCCCTCCCTCCCCTGTGTTTACTTTCTTATATAGTCTTCCCTGGACTCCTAGATAATAAGCTTAAATTACTTCATCTCCCAGTACATAGTACTGTGTTCTCTACTTCATTTTAGAACCACAGGTCCTCTTTACATCTTTCTGTATTCCAAACAGATACTTCCCTCTTTCTTTTGCAAACTGTTTGGCCTCCAAACTGCTTCTGGCAGGCCATACATACACCAAACTTTCTTTGGAGGCTGGGGTTTCCTCTGTACTAGGTTTAGAGAAAAAAATCCCACACATGTCACCATATATGGAAACAAGCGGTGATGCCCTAGCACAAACCTGGATTGACTCCAGCCTTTTTAATACACTTTATCTTTATTTGCCACTTTAACACAAAAAAATTAACAACTGCCTTTACCCTTCAGAACTATGTACTCAAATTGTTCACAGTTAGTACCGCTTCCCTCAGTACTCACACAGCTTTGTTATAGCTCAGAGTTTGGACAGCAATATTCTACAGGAGATGCCTTCCTCCCGAAGACCCAGGCCTGGTCTAACCACCTGGGTCCCAGCTCTTAGACCCACGCTCATTGTATAACCGGCATATAAAAAATGTTTAAACAAATAAATAAGAAAGCTCTTATTCCTCCCCTGTTGGGCCCCACCCACAGAGCTCTTGCTCACAAGGGGAATTAAAGGGGACCAGGCACTTAGCCTGGCTTTGCTCTGGTTTAAGGGGGTACATAGGAGCACTGCCTCACAGACTCCTTGGCTCCCTGACATCTCCTGAAAATGTGGAATTGGTGAAATGCAAAATAAAAAAGTTATTAGGTAGTGTAACTGCACACATTTGCAGAATAAATGGATTAAAAAAAAAACCAGCCCAATCAGAATCTTCATCTTTTCTGACATATCTTGAAAATCTGGTGGGGAATGGATGGAAAACCAAAAAGTTATTAAGTGCTATAATTGTCAAAAAGTTATTAAGTGGCATAATTGTGGACATGTATTCACAGAATACATGGATCCCTCATGATCCACTGGGCACCCCTAATGTGGTAAAATTGTGGTGTGCATCAAATGCAGAATAGATATCAAACAAATGACAGGGAATGACATGTACGCATATTTGTGGAATACCTGGATCCAGAAAACAATGCTCATGTCTGACTCCTCTTGGCCCCCTTGACATTTCCTAAAACTTTTAGTGTTGATAGAACATCAAATAGAAAAGTTCTTATTGGGGGACAAACACACACAGGGTGATTGTAATGTTGTTCAGTGCTTTAGTTTTTATTCAAGTGGATTATTGTAATTCCTTATCAGGCTGATTTTAAAACAATGCACGCGAGCGGAGACACACTAGGATTTAAAATTGTGCACACAATTGCATGCATATGTTTTAAAATACACGTCCCGCGCCTAAGTATGCGCCTAATTTTAAGAGATAGATCGAGCAAACATACTTTATGTATCTTCCATTGGACTTTGCCAGCTTTTACGCATGTATGAAAGTGGATTTTGAAACATGCTCGCACAAGGGTCATCCCAGTTTTTCCAATTAGCCCATCAGTTCACTCAGTTAATATCCTGGTCTTCAAGACCCCTTTGGCTCTTTGTCCTGCATGCTCCCCAGATGACCTAGGTCCTCACCCTGTCCTATAATCTCTAAAGCATGAGATCTACAGATTTGGTCCTCATCAGGAGCAACAGTAAAGTTGTGGCTAACAAACGGACATGCCCCGCAGTCTCCCGTTTTAAAAAAGGCATTAAGCGCGTAAGTTTTGGCCCTGCCTTAGAATGTCCATGCTGCCCATGCCCCACCCATTTTACAACCTCTTATTTTTGGCAAGCACACAGATAGATACATGTGTACTTTGCAGCTTTTTAAAATTTGTGGTGCTCACACGCGGCCCACATACATGAGTATGTGGGCATTTTTGCACGAGCAACTCTTAAAATCTACCTCTCTATTTGGCCATTAAGAAGTTAATATAAAGAGTTATTCAATTACTTCACGATACAGCAGCTATGGTTATTGGGGATTCCAAGTCTGACCATATATTTCCATTGCACCATGAATTGTACTGGCTCGCTCTTCCTTGCAGGATTCTTTTCAAGTTGCTTTGCCTTATATTTAAGGCTTTTTCTAAAGGAAAATAGGAGTATCTAGAAAATTTTCTGATGCCATACAGACCTTTTCGGACTTTGAGATCCTTTCAAAGATAACTGTTGACAATTCTGTCATCACGATAGCTTTTGTGAAAGGGTATCAGACAGAGGACTTTTCAAAACAAGGTACAGTTCCTTACCTCTGGACATTCAAGTTGAAAAGCACTTTCTAAAAGTTAGAAAACTGGTAAAAACGTGATTATTTTCATATGTGTTTAAATAATGTTGGACTGAAACTTAGTATAGACTGAGTAGGGTATTCATTTTTCCTTTTAGGATTATTTGCTGTTTTATTTCATTTTGTTTTTATCTTTTTATAAACCATGTTAATGTAAAAAGTCACATTTTCCATACCTTTACAGTATTCTCTTCCTTCCTTAGTTTCATACCTGGTGGTTCTTTTATGTTTCTCTCCTCCCTTGATGATCTCAATTGAGATGGTCATTGATATACTTGAAGTGGTACTACTGGTCTTTTTCTCATTTCGCTTACTCCTTTTTTCCGGGAATGAATGTAGATTCGCTCAAGAGGACACAGATTGTCCTAAGGTTCTCTCTCTGTGAGAGACCACGTCCTCCAGAAAGCTGAGTCCCTGGGCCCTAGGGTACTCAGGTAAAGAACAAAAGAGTTCTCTAATAAAAAGAGAAAACCAAACCCTGAGGGTGGAAGGATGGAATAAACCTCCTTCTTATAACAAAAGGGTTTCTAAACCTATGGCAAAAATAGGTGAAGATATCCTTTTTCCTTTCTTTACCCAGGTCTCAAGCCCCAAGATCTCAGGATCCTTCCCTAGAAAAAAAAAAAAAAAAAAAAGGAACAGCAATAGAAATCTGCTGTCCCTGGAAGGGTCAAACTAAAGAATCCACAATTTAAAATGGTGAAGATGGTTTATATAGACTGAAAGTTCATCATCTAAGGCTCTCCACATGGGGGAGCAACATTTCATATGACCACATTCTGTGTTTCTCCTCTAAAGCTGTACTGTTACTCTTTGTAGGAACCCATGGGATTCCCTACAGTCAGAAAGAATCAAGGACTTTCTCAAGAAAACATAGAATGGATGGATGCACTATTTCATTTCAAAACAAAGTGACATTTCACAATTAAAAGTTTATAACTTGTATGTCAACTTGATAAACTGTTGATGTTTACACTTGGCACATTTTTTTATTTGTATATAGTTTCAATATTTTTTTAAATACAAATAACGTGAACGGTTTTCAATCAAAAATTGACTTATTTGTATAATCAAAGCTGTGAATCTGTTTGCAAAATTATGCAAATTTTCCATATAATTGCTGCAGAATTTTGAGAATCTTGCAAATAATTTGCTAATTCTTGCCACAGAAGCTTGAAAATCTACCACAGGAAACCAGGGGCCCTGGTGTAGATGTGTTTTAGACAGTGTGCAAATGAGAAATATATTAGTTGTACTGTCCATTTAAACAACAGTATAGATGTATGAACAATTCAAACTTGAACTCAAACCAGGTGGATTTCAGTTCAGTTTCTATTTGCTGTGAATTCTGGATTTTGTTGGGGAAACCTGTTGAATTTTCCTTCTAGTAGATCTGCAAAATCCAAACCTCACCTGCTGAAATCTGAAGCCTATCTACCAATTAGAAGAAATAAGTCCTGGATTGCAGTAAATCCGCATCCGATTTATCACATATCTAAGTATGTATTTTCTTAAAAAAAAAAAAGTAGGTTGATAAATTGTTTTGTGAATCGTTTTTAAAAGAAATTCACATATCACTATCAAGGAGCACCCCAGCCAATACTTACATATTGTGGTAGGAGACTGCTAAACTTCTGCTGCATTATTTTTAACTTTCCCCACTATCAGTACTGTCCAATTTGCACCAAGGAAGGAGAATGCTAAAGCAAATATCGTTCTGTGTTCGTTTGCACCTTTTAGCCTTTATTCTATGCAGAGAAGCTTATGAAATGATATTGATGAGCATGTATGTAGCCGTTTGCGTGGCTGTGCGTCTTTCTCCCCCGTGCAACTCAGAAACGTCATCAGCTTAGGGAAGCTTTGGGGCACAGCAGGACTTAGACAGGAATGAGACCTTTCTAGTTAGAAGAGTGGGATGTAATTGCTTGAGGTGGAATACAGCAAAGAAATGCATGAGTGGGAGACCGAATGGGAAGCTATGGTGAGACCAAGCCAAGGCGCTTCAGAATCTGTTGGGTTCTACTTGTATTTTGTGCTAATTCATTCCATTTGTGCCTGCTGCCATGTGTCCAACATATGTGCATGCATTTCATTTTAACTTTTAAACTCTAGATATTTTAGTAACATAGGAGACCTGGTAACTCATACTATAGGGTGCAATGCTCACTGATCTCTAGAGACATTATAACATATTTAAACCTGCAATTTTTTTGTATGCATAACATACCAAATCTCTTAAATCAATAAATGGTACTAGTGAAAAAGAACAAATAAGCATTACCTTGGGTGTGTTTATACACTGTAGCCACATAATTCATTCCAACACTGCAGTATTTAACTGTATATATTATTTCAACTATACTGTGGAAAACTAATACAATTAATGATATATAAAAACACCACAGAACAAACCTCTTAAGATATAGTTCTGGTAATTTTGGTCAGCTTCTGCTCCAACTTTGATCAGACAAGTTAAACCTTCTGAATTCACAAACTCTGGGACCAAGTCTTTGTCTTCCTATTAAACAAAAATGCAAGCAAAGTATAGGTTTAATGTTAGTGATTAATACCAGAAATGGTAGAATGAGAAGACATGTTATATGTCTATATAGGCATAATACTAGGAGACTTAAGGGATTTTCATGCATGAATTGCTTGGCATGGCGTAACACAAAGGGAAATTGGAGTAGAGGAGTAGCTCCCTGATTCACAGTGGGCTGTGAATCAGGGAAGCCAGGGTTCAAATCCCGCTGCTTCCTTGTGACCTTAGGCAAGTCACTTTACCTTCCATTGCCTAGGGGGAGAGTTACTATGCCATGGTATTTTAATATGGGTGGGGAAAATACCACAAGGGACATTCCTGCAGTATTTTTCTCCTCCACAGTAAAATACCATGGTGGCTTCCCTATGATATTTTTTCTCATAGAAAAATTCCATGGGAAAAAATACCAAGGGGAAAAAAATAACATGGGGAAAAGGGGAAAAAAAAAAACATTGCACGATGGCATCTCACTTCACCCGCGGCTACCATCTTCTTAAAGGACCAGCAGTGGTCCAAAAGCATCCCCCTCCCAATGTGGGAAAAGCCCCCGGGGGTCTGGTGAGACACCTGACTACCCCCTACTGCTTCTATAGACAGACCAGCAGTAGAATTTAAAAAAACAAAAAAACCCTGTGCCCAACTCACACCCCTTTCCTAAACCCATCCCCTTTCAAAAAAGTCAAACCACCCATCACAATCCATAGCCAGCCAATTCCCTCCCCTTAATAAAAGCCAACCAGTCCCTTCATGACCCACAATTCATCCTAGCCCACTCCCCCCATGGTCCTTGGTAGTTAGTGGGGCCTGGATCACCCCCTATGCCCTAGGCTGGCCAGTGCCATTTTCCAAAATGGTGCCAGTTGGGCTTTGCCCCTATCATCTGACAGAGGCAAAGCCTGGATGACGCACATTTTTTGAGCATTAAATGCTTAATGCGGCTTAGTAAATCTACTCCTTATATTGTAAACCCTCTGGGGATGGGGAAATACCTGCAGTACTTGAATGCAATCTGCTTTGAAACGCCTGAAAGGCAGAATATAAATCTAAAAATAAAATAAAACACAACTTGAAGGGCCCATGCTGATTGCTGTATGCTGGTGCTGGGATTCCATGGTTGACACTAGCCTATCTATTGTGGGCCTTCTTGTTTTGAGTCAGTGTTTTGAGATACTTCATCTGTCAGTTTTGAGTCAGTGTTTTGAGATACTTCATCTGTCAGTGATGCACCTATCATATCTTGATGGAAAATGAAAAGGGTAACCGTGCTTGAATGGGGAACCTGAGGTTTGTTAGCACAGAGCTTTTGTTCAGCAAGCTATCCCTCAAGGCTGGGGCTGATCAGCTCTAGTATGTATTCGTTATCCCTCACTTTTGACAGGACTGCTTCACCCTCACTGCCTTCTGATTAGTCTCCAGTAACCCAGCCCTTATTTAAGGCATTCTTTCATTTCTGGGTCAATCCCATCTTCTTGATGGTACAACTAGTTTTCTGTAATCCCAGCTCCAGTGACCAGCTCCCGTTTCTGCTTCGTCTTATGAGAACTCCTGCATCTTTCCTTGCCAGCCCTGTCCTATTCCCTTTGTACTTCCTGATTTTGGCCTTGGCTTGGCACGGACTACAAATTCTGCTCCATCAGGTCCCTGTCTCCTTAGGTACTGATCTTAACCCGTCCCATTATTTTACGTTTTGCCATCCTTGTTTCCCTCCCACAGCAAACAAACATACTGGTTCACCGATGCAGGGCTCAGCAAACCGTTCTGAGCCACAGCCCCACCTTCCATTCATGCTAATGGCTGGGGATCCCTAAGATAGATTCCTTCATATACATATATACAATGTATACAATGGTGGGGGCTGACTTTGATATTGTTGCTATTACAGAGACATGGGTCAACAGTCTCATGAATGGGATTCGGCCATCCGAGGCTATAACCTGTTGAGAAAGGAGAGAGGGGACTGAAAAAGGGGAGGAAGAGCAACTGAAATACAGGGGTGAGCGAGGAAAGGAGGAAACACTGTGGGCTGTCTTAAAAATAAGAGGCGAAGAGAGGGGGGGGGGGGGTTGAATACACCGAACCCCAGGAACTCTCAGACATGGAGACCGATTAAGCGTGCTACTAATGTCCAGCGCTCATACACAGTTCCAAACCCAGTCAAGATCACACAAATGGAAAAGGTCAAATACAGCAGCTCTAGTGAATCAAAGCAAGAGATTGAGTGCCTACCTAGCTCCGGAAAACTGCACACAAAATTTGATATACAGCGTGCTAGTTCTTTAGACCACATATTGCTTTAAGATGGAGTATGCAGTAGAGTTTTGGGCATCCCAGGAGATTTTTAGATGTATTTTATTGTTTTGAACTATTTTATTGCATACAGCAGAGGTCCCCAAACTATGGCCCGTAGCTGGACCTGGCCCGCAGATTTCATTTGACCAGCCTGCAAGGCTTTATCTTCATATGGCTGGATTGGACCATGGAGGAAGTTGGGTTTTTTTTTTAATTAATCTGTGGCTGGTGAGGAGAAGAGGCTCAACACCTCGCCACTGATCAATGCTGCTGGTAGGGAGGGCAGGCCCTGCCAGCAGAAGAGGGACCAGGACCCGCGTTATTGATGTTGGCCAATAATGGAGAAGCCAGGCCCTGCCAATGGCAGAAGAGGAGCCGGGACCTGCACCATTATTGCACATTGCCAGTAGGGATTTCCTCCCAGACCTGTAGGGCTGAACAAAGCTACTGGTGGGAAGGCCAACCTCCGCTAGTGTGGAAAGCAAAAGGTATGTGAGGGAAGGGAAGAGAGGGAAAATAAGGGCGTTAACGGGGGAGGGAAAGGGGAAAGTGGGATGAGTGAGGGCAGTAGGATGACTGAAGGTAGGGGGTGAAAATGTAAGAGAAAAGGAGTGGAGGAGGGAAGGGGGAATAGAGTAAGGAGAATGGATAGGGTGAGTGAAGGAAGGGGTGAGAAAGGCAAGGGAAAAGAAGGGGCATGGGGGAGAGGGAAGAGGGAAGAGAATGGAATGTGGGGAGGGTGTAGGTTGAGAGGGATGGGCGTAGGAAGAGAGGATGTAGGTTGAGTGAAGAAAGAAGGTGAGAAAGGGAAGGGAAAATTAGGGGAGGTAAAGAAGGGGCCAGCAAAAACACTAAGCGAGCTAGGCCTACGCCATCCCTCTCATCCTACTCCCTCCCCACTTTCCATTCTCCTCTCCCTCTCCCCTTGCCCTGACTTTTCCCTTGCCTTTCTCACCCCTTCCCTTCACTCATTCTACCACCCTCACTCATCCCACTTTCCTCTCTTTCCCTCCCCCATTAACGCCCTTATTTTCCCTCTCTTCCCTTTGTGAGGTCTTTCAAATTTATACAGGTGACATACAGTTTTATATGCCAGTTGACAGTTCATGTTCAGAGACCTCAACCAAGATTTCGTCCTATATGAGTGCAATTAAATCTTGGCTGGCTCTTAATAAATTAGCTCTTAGCTTAGTAAAAACAGATTGTATTACTACATCGTCTTGCATCCATCTCTAGTCCAATGCCTGTGGTTATTGATGGGAATGTCATAAAGATTTCAGACCAAGCAAAGAGTCTTGACATCATTATTGATGCCAAGCTTTCATTTATTCCACAAATTAGAGCAGTGGTTAAAGCGGGATTTTATAAATTGCAATTATTACAGCCATTAGAAGCTTTTCTGCAACCCTCTGACTTTTGGATGGTGGTCCAGTTATTGATAATTCCTCTAATTGATTACTGTAACATATTATACCTTAGCCTTCCTGCTGCTGCAATCAAGTCTTTGGCATACAGTATTATGAAAGGATTTCCGTGAATTTTTAGTACTTGTTTTATACTGTAGACAATTGCTGTATGTCTTTTCTTTTAATTTTGTATTCGTATGATGTATGTGTATTATGATATAAATTCAAATTTTAACTGTAAACTGCTTTAAATTAACTAGAAAGTCCAAAAAACAAAGAGGAGCACTTCTGCACGCAAATAATCTCAGCAAACCACAGGAAATGTGCAGGAGAAAATACAATGTCCACACAAAATTCAGTAATATAGAGTTTTCATTTAAGACGGCAACTCCACAGTGTATGTTACACCAGTTAAAGGTGCAAAGCGGGTCCCATTTTGCACCTTTACTGCTGTAATATACACTGTGGAGTTGCCGTCTTAAATGAAAACTCTACATTACTGAATTTTGTGTGGACATTGTATTTTCTCCTGCACATTTCCTGTGGTTTGCTGAAATTAACTAGAAAGGCCATGTCAAACTAAACAAACTAAACTAAACTAAGATGATAGTGTGGGCTATAGGCCTCCGAATCAGGCAGAAGAACTGGAAAGGGAACTGGCTGAAGATATCCAAAACGTGGGAAAGAAAGGGAAAGTGTTGCTAGTTGGAGATTTTAATCTGCCGGATGTGGACTGGAGTATCTTTGCTGCAGAATCTGTAAAAGGAAAAGAGATACTGTAGATGCCCTTAAAGGTGCTCTGCTTAAACAAATGGTGATGGAACCCATGATGGGAGGAGCGATACTAGACCTGGAGCTCACAAATAATGCCCAGGTAGATGCCCACCTGAGCACCGGTGATCATCAGATGTTACAGTTTGATAAATCGTCCAAGACCGAGAGAAGTCAAATGAAGATCAAAAACCTGGATTTCAAAAATACAGACTTTGTTAAAATGGGGAGGTTCCTTGAGGAGCAGCTAGAAGACTGGTGAAACTGGATGACGTGGAACAACAGTAGGCCAAGTTAAAAGGAGCTCCTATTAAGGCAACAAAATCTTTATGTAAGAAAATAAATAAAAAAGGAAACTGATATGCTAATCCCAATAAAAAAAAATAAAGGCAAGGGAAGTCTTGCCTCACCAAACTGCTACATTTTTTTTGAAGGCATGAATAAACCTGAGGTAAAGGTGAGCCAGTTGGTATAGTACATCTGGATTTTCAGAAGCATTTAACAAAGAACCTCATGAAAGACTTTTGAGGAAATTAAAAAGTCAAGGGATAGGAGGCAATGTGGACTGAGAACTGGTTAAAAGATAGAAAACAGAGAGTAGGGCTAAATGGTAAATTTTCTCAATGGAGAAAGATGAATAGTGAAGTGCCCCAGGGATCAGTTCTGGGACCACTGGTTTTTAATATATTTATAAATGACCTAGGGATGGAAATGAGTGAGGTAATCAAATTTGCTGATATAAAATTATTCAACATTGTTAAATCACAAGTGGATTGTGAGAAATTACAGGAGGACCTTGCAAAATTGGGAGACTGTGATCCAAATGGCAGATGATATTTAATGTGGACAAGTACAAAGTGATGCACTTAGGAAAGAGTAACCCAAATTATAGCCACACAATGCAAGGTTCCACATTAGGAGTCATCATTCAGGAAAAGGATCTAGGCGTCACCGTGGTTAACATGCTGAAATCCTCTGCTCATTGTGTGGCGGCAACCAAGAAAGCAAATAGAATGCTAGGAATTATTAGGAAGGGAACGGAGAATAAAACAGATTATCATAATGCTTCTTATCACTCCACGCTGTGACCGCACCTTGAGTATCGTGTGCAGTTCTGGTCACCTCATCTCAAAAAAAGATAGAGCAGAATTAGAAAAGGTACAGAGAAGGGAGACCAAAATGATAAAGGGGATGGAATGATTCCCCTATGAGGAAAGGATAAAGAGGTTAGGACTCTTCAGCTTGGAGAAGAGATGGCTGAGGGGAGAAAGGATAGAGGCCTATAAAATAATGAGTGGAGTGGAACAGGTAAACATGAATCAGTTGTTTACTCTTTCAAAAAGTACAAAGACCAGGGGACACACAATGATGTTACTAGGTGATGCATTTAAGACAAACAGGAGAAAATATATTTTTTATTCAACATAAACTCTGGAATTTGCTGCTGGAAAATGTGGTTAAAGCTGTTAGTATAGCTGTGTTTAAAAAAGGTCTGAACAAGTTCCTGGAAGGAAAGTCCCTAAATCATTATTAAGGTGGATTTGGGAAATCCACTGCTTATCCCTAGATAAGCAGCATTGAATCAAGCAACCTTTTGGGATCCTGCTAGGTACTTGTGACTTGGAAACAGAATTCGGGGCTTGATGGACCTTTGGGCTGACCCAGAATGACAAATCTTAACTTCTTAGTTTTTTATGATTTTTGTAGAAAACAAAAATGTTGATTTCGAAAGATATTTTTAAGTGTTATTTAATGTAGCGTATGCTTAAAACTACTTGTACACATTTTGGATGTCTTTGTCAGGAAAACAGTATAGAAATTATTTAAATAAAATAAAATAATGGACCCTATCTAAACAAATAATTAGGCAAGTTAAAAAATGACAGAAATCATAGAGGATTTATTCATGAGCTTAAGAGACTGAGCAATGCACAGCGCAAAGAATGAGTCTCTACCAATTCATAACAAGATAAATATAAAGTGCTTTCTTCAGTCTAAGTTTGCCAGAATCATTACCTGCTAATCATGTGACCTATTCTTGGGGCATGAATTAGTTTTGTAATGAAATAAGAGAATGGTCAAACAAACTACAAAGAACTTTCCCCAATATCCTTTCCATACAAGTACAACAGTTTCTTATTACTAAAATGTAGACATATTTTTACCTGAAATAACTGTTTCAATGAGAAAAGCGATCTTCTCAGCTCAGGACCATTAGAGTTGTAGAGTTTTTCTGTCAAATGCAAAAGAAATCAAATTATGATCATTATTTAGATGCGAAGAGGTAAATATTCAAAGCTGGGCATTTAAGTAACTTGGCCCGATATAACTTATCCGGCAAAGTTACAAGGTATATTTAGCGACACGGCTAAGCCACTGAACATATGTGTATATATTCGCGCTTGGCTGTATAAGTTAGAACTGGTTACGTTTGGATCTCCTCTATGGCATGTCTAACTTAGCCAGTTAACTTATGCATCCAAGACCGAATATTGCTAGTTAGCTGCATACATTATCCAGCTAACGTGCTCCTCCACCCTGATCCGCCCACAACTTATGTGGCTAACATTTTACCCGTATAAGTGACTTATGCGACAAAGCAGTAGCTGCTGAATGTAGGTGTATATTCAACAGCCACTACTTATCTGCAAAAGTTATACTTATGCTGAACACACTTTGAATATTGACCTTCTGCTTAACAGCTAATGCTGCTTCTGAAAGGAAGATGTTTCAAGAAGTCTTGAATGATCGACTCATACGGGGATGCATAAATATTGTTCCTTCTTTCCCTACCTTCAGTTCAAAGTCTAGCATTGCTCATTACATCTTACCATTTTATTTATTTATTTATTTTTAGTTTTTATAAACCGACGTTCCTGTATAAAATACATATCACACCGGTGTACAGTGAAATAAAAACTGTCGCCACGTGGGTGGCTTACATTGTAACAAATAACATTTAAATAACAATATAATAGTTAATTATTAATACATTAATATTAATATTATTATTATATTATTATAATAATATTATTATAATAATATTAATTATTAACACATTAATACAATAGTACCATTTGTACTATTGCAGGAAACATTTTGAGAAGGATAACATTTACTTACATGCTAATTTAGCTTCTCGGACTTGTTCTTTACTAGCACAAATATGAAACAATATATGTAGGGCTAATTATAAACAAATCCAACCAAATTTTTATTGGTGAAATACTCCACTAAATAGTAATGAAACCTGGCAAATTTTTACCCTTTCCTTTAAAGGAGGCATACTGAACTCTTTTCCTCCTTTAAAGGAAAGGGTTATAATTTCTCAGCTGTCATTACTATTTAGTGGAGTGTTTCACCTCTTTTTTTTTAATTATTTTATTTCAGTATATTCCACTGCCTCACAATTGTTTGAATATTTAATAATGGATCAGGTTAGATAATGCTGTACAAGTTGTAGCTGAGATTTTGACATCACATAGGTCCCTTGTAAGACATAGCCCCCTCCCCCCTACTTTCCAACTCCCCTTACCGTTAGACCTCGTCCATCCCCGCTGGATACCTCCACTCTTTTTCCCTTCTAGCTCCTTCAGACCCCCAAATCGCCACTCTTCCCTAGCCTCTCCACACTAAACACCCCTGTCCTGCCTATCACCCAGATTTCCCCCCCACCAAACATCCTCATTCCTCCTAGAACTTCTCCACCTACTTCCACGCCAACTCCCTAACATGATAACATACTCCATTCCCACTCTCAACTACCAGCCCTACCATCGAAATAAATTCCTCCCCTTCTCTTCTCCATCTAACCTCAGATCCCTAGTGCCGATTATGATCTCCCCACTATCTCAATTCCTCTGCCTAACCACACTATCTCTCCTACTCTTCAATTCACAGTCCCTAACCAAAAAAAACCCCTATCTTGAATGACCTCCTGCTAGACCACCAGCCAGACTTCTGTGCTATAACAGAAACATGGCTCAAACGGACATTGTACTTCTGAATCAACTCCCCACACAATTCTACGATATCTACTCCCTCCCCAGACTCAAAAAATGAGGGGGAGGTCTCCTTTTGGCAGTCAAGAAAGAACTAAAATTAATCCCTCAAGTGGTTAACACTGCCCCTAATTTTGAAATTGGATTTTTCAAATCCCTGCAATTACAAATCTGTCTAGTTTACACCCTCCCCCCCCCCCCAGGCCTCCTTGACCTCAATTCCTCCCCTCTCATCGAATTCATAGCCGAAAAGATAGATATGGACACCCCAGCCATCATCCTCGGGGATTTCAAACTCCATGTGGATAGTATTCCCTTACCCCCCTCCTGTGAAGCCTTCCTATCCTCCATGTCGGCCATGGGCTTTAAGCAAATTATATCCAGTCCCACCCACAAAGCAGGTCACACCCTTGATTTAATATTTACAAACTCCCACCTCCTTACTGCCGAAACACCCATCTGCACACCGGTCGCCTGGTCAGATCACTCACTCATATTAACCAAGCTTGCTATAAATAAAGCTTACCGCCCCAACCTAAAACAAAACAATATTATACAATACAGAAAATCCTGTTCTCAAGAGGAGCTAATCCTTTCCCTCACAAATGCCCTTGAAAGCCTTGACCTTACTAACGTAGACTCTGCCCTATGGATCATGGACCAAGATAACCAACCACATTGAGGACAAAATCTGTCCCCTTGTCTCCAAAGAAATAAATTCATCTAACACAAAAAAAACCTTGGTATACTGCTGAACTTAAGACACTTAAACAAGCATTAAGAGCCAAAGAAAAGAAACGGCGCAAGGATCCTACCCCCACTCTGCTAGCATCTTATAAACACACTCTCCATTCCTACAGAAAAACACCATCATTAAAACCAAAAAAGATTACTACGCCCTCAAAATCCACAAGTACCAATATAATGTAAAAGCCCTCTTCACCTAAGTCTCATACCTCACAAAAATGCCCCCCCCCTGCAGATAATGACGCTAAAAATAAATGTAACGAACTAGCTGGCTTTTTCCACAACAAAATTACCAAGTTCATTTCACTGTTCCCACCTTCCTCCCCCCATACCACTCATAAGAACCCTAACATTTCCCTTCACACCTTCAAAACTACCTCCGCCTCAGAGATAGTAACACTTCTAAAGAAAATGAAACCTTCTACTCACCCAGAGGACTCCATCCCTTCAAAATCACTTCTTACCATCCCAGATATCATAGTCAAACCAATATCAGAAATTATTAATTGCTCCCTTTCCCTAGGACTCGTCCCCTCCACTTGGAAGCAAGCCACCCTCAAACCCATTTTAAAGAAACCCAACCTAGACGCATCTGACCCTTCTAACTTCCGACCAATCTCTAACCTCCCATTCCTAGCTAAACTTACAGAAAGGGTGGTCAACTTGCAACTTACTGATCACCTTGAAAAACACAACATTCTATTCCCTTCACAATTCGGCTTCCGTAAGTTCTTCAACATGGAAACCCTCTTAATTTCCCTTACAGATACCCTCCTCAAAGGCCTCGACAAGGGCCAATCGTTTATTCTCACCATGCTTGACATTTCTTCCACATTCGACACAGTCAGTCACAACATACTTATCAACCGACTTTCCGAAATTGGTATTTCAGGAATAGGCCTAAGCTGGTTTGCCTCCTTCCTCAACAATCGTCACTACAAAGTAAAAACTGGCAATCACGAATCTGACCCCATTAACTTAACGCATGGAGTTCCCCAAGGCTCTTCCCTCTCCCCTACCCTTTTCAATATCTACCTTCTGCCCCTATGCCAACTCCTTGCTAAACTTGATCTTACTCACTATATTTACGCAGATGATGTCCAGATACTCATCCCTGTCTCTGATTCCATACCTAATGCTCTCAAGACCTGGGATAACTGCCTCTCGTCAATCAATTGCCTCCTTACAAACCTCAATCTCACCTTAAACACGACAAAACAGAGCTTCTTCTCATCTCCCCAGTCCACCGCATTCCCCCTCCCTCTTATCAACCCTCTTCCTTTTCCCAGCATGTCAGAGATTTAGGTGTCATCCTTGACAACCATCTCAACTTAGAAAAACTTAAAACCACCACTAAAGACTATTTCTACAAACTGCAGGTACTTAACAAACTAAGACCCCTTCTCCACCAAAAAGACTTCCGGACAGTTCTCCAAGCCACTTTACTTAACTAAAATAGACTATTGTAACTCCCTACTTCTGGGCCTACGGACAGTCTCAATCAAACCCCTCCAAATGCTGCAAAATGCAGCCGCTAGAATCCTCACCAACGCATGCAGAACAGATCACATCACACCTATCCTCAGAGACTTCCATTGGCTCCCAATTCCCTCTAGAATTCTCCACAAGAGCCTTACAATTATCCACAAGACCCTGCACAACAAGAATATTTATTGGCTTAATGATTCCCTCCACTACCACACCTCTAACAGACCCACCAGATCTGCCTACAAAGGATCCCTATTTACACCCTCACACAAACTCACCCAACACACCTCTACCAAAGAACAAAAAAAGAACCTGAAAACATGGCTGTTCAAACAGGCCTACACATAACTCGCCGCTCCCCTTGATTCAATACCACCTCCCCCCCCCCTCCAAAAACATATAGGTCTTAAGTTAGTTAATGTTCACTCTCTCTTCAACTTCCTCCTAGGTCATCTAGACCCTTTCCCACCTCTTCCCTTCTTGTTCCTGTGATATCCCTGTTACATGTAACTTATTTTTCACTTTCACAGTTTACGTTTTTTATTCCCCCTTGTTGCATGTAAACCGATGTGATATACTTATGAATGTCGGTATATAAAAAGTGTTAAATAAATAAATAAATGATAATAGTAGTAGTAGTACATTTACAATTATTGAAATTTATGAATCGGAAAACTTTCATATAATAAAGATTGAGTTAATTCCCTTTCTTGGAAAGGCTTATCAGTCTACATATAGGTCTTCCTTAGAAAACAAGTAAGGAAAATATGTAGAGGAATAGCTTTGGGAATGCTTTCCAACACAGATTTATAGAAAAGATGCGTGGGGAGTGATTTTTGGTGGAGGCGTGTGGAGGGTAGATGGAATCGTATGTAAGAACACCTACTCATAGCTGAAAGTCACCTAAAAGCGTAATTGCTTTCTTTACTATTTTTATCATAATTATTAATTTAAGAGAGACAGTATAAAATGTATATGATTATCCAATGAATCATATAAATGGAAGTTCCAATCCACTTTCCATATAGAACAGATTTTTGTAATATGTAACCGAAAATTGATTGGCACCTCCTAGATAAATGTACAAACCAAACTTATATATGTGCCTCTATGTAAACCGTTGTGATGGTGTATTACTAAACGGTATAGAAAAGTTTTTAAATAAAAATAAATAAATAAATAAATGTATTGGGGTGTGTATGCAGTGGGTGTAGGAGTGCGTAGATGGGTGGAGGTCTGTAGGAGTGTGTGTGTGTGTGGGGTGTATGTGGTTTGTGTGGTGTGTGTATGTGTGTGTGTGTGTGTGTGTGTGTGTGGATGGCAGGTCAGTGGGAGATGTATGGAAAGTTAGGGGGGATGAATAGGAGAGTATGCGATGGGATGTGTAGCTGACAGGTAAATGGGTGTTAGAATGTCTGTGTGATTTTGGAATTGTGGCGAGGTAGCAGTGAAAGCGTCTTTTGGTGCCATCCACCATCAGCTGCTTCAGCTATTTTTCCTGTCTTTGTGCTGGAAGGGTGAGCTTTTGGAATGGAGCAGTGGTCAGCAGGGCTTCCTTTATCCATGAGCAGGCCCTGCATAGAAGGGGGCCCAATACATGAGCAGGCAGGGCTCTTCCCTGACAACTCTCAGGTCTATACTGTAAAGTGCGGTTGGAGATTCCCCGTCTGCAACTCGCTGTGGGCGCACAATTGGGACGCGTAAAGCGATCCTGCGATACAGTTTCCAGTTTCACGCGCCCTTAGCGCTTCTTGAAACCGACGCATAACCCTTTCCGCACCCAGCATGTATATCAGATGTGAATGAACGAATTAGCTATTTAATGAAGGAATTAGCTATTCCCTCCGATACTGTGACGCGCGCTCCGATTATCTCCTTTGTAACCCGCTATTTTGCCGCGTCCTTAACCTGTTAGTTTACCGCCTACCCTCTACCTGGTGTTAGTCCTGCACCATGGACGACCTCCATATATACTAACCCGCTTTCAAACTGCATTCAGCCCTTCTTTTTGCATGAACGATGCTGCACGGAACTCCGATGGCATTAGTTATTTGCTTTAAAAAACTATTTCATCCCGCATGTTCCGTATGGGAGCTGACAGCGGCTTACAAAAGAAGTTATAGTTCTCATAAAATGCTAAAGTTGTTATATATATATATATATATATATATATATATATATATATATATATATATATATATATATATATATAAATACCTAGATGTCACTTTCCGAATCCCCCATCCCCACACGGGCGGGCGGTCATCGAGGCGGCGGCGGGAGCCGGCGGGTGGGTGGGTGCGCATTCGATCCAGGCGGCGGCGGGAGCCGGCGGGCGGGTGGGCGCGCGTTCATCCAGGCGGCGGCGGGAGCCGGCGGGCGGGCGGGTGTTTGATCCAGGCGGCGGCGGGAGCCGGCAGGCGGGTAGGCGTCCGTCCGATCCAGGCGGCGGCGGGAGCCGGCGGGCGGGTGGGCGCCCAATCATCCAGGCGGCGGGAGCCGGCGGGCGGGTAGGCGCGCGTTTATCCAGGCGGCGGCGGGAGGCGGCGGGCGGGTGGGCACGCGTTTATCCAGGCTGCGGCGGGCGGGCGTCCGTTCACCCAGGCGGAGGGAGCCGGCGGCGAAAGCGGCCTCCAGCAGCCCCCGCCGGGAGCGAATGAACGCACGCCTGTTTACAACCGCGCAATTTCGGCGCCCAAGGCAGTCACATGCCGTGACGTCAAGCGTCGTGACGTCACGCCTTGAGCACCGAAATTGCACGGGCGTAAACAGGCGTGCATTCATTCACTGCCGGCGGGGGCTGCTGGAGGCTGCTTTCGCTGCCGGCTCCCTCCGCCTGGATGAACGGACGCCCGCCCGCCGCAGCCTGGATAAACGCGCGCCCACCCGCCCGCCACCTCCCGGATAAACGCGTGCCCACCCGCCCGCCGCCTCCCGGATAAACGCGCGCTCACCCGCCCGCCGCCTCCCGCCGCCGCCTGGATAAACGCGCGCCCTCCCGCCGCCTGGATGAACGGGCGCCCACCCGCCCGCTGCCTCCCGCCGCCACCTGGATAAATGCGTGCCCACCCGCCTGCCGCCTCCCGCCGCCTGGATGAATGGGCGCCCACCCGCCCGCCGGCTCCTGCCACCCACTTCCTGGTACCTGTCATTTCAAATGTCATTTGAAATGACAGGTACCAGCGCACCCAGGATACTGTATAGGCGCTGTATTAAGCGCCTATACAGTAAAATGGGTTGCGCGGGCCTAACGCTTCGCAGACGTGGCTTGCATTTGCAAGCAATTTGAATAGAGTATCGAGCGATATGTGAAGAGAACTGTGCGTGCGGGAAACGAGGGTGCGCCCGGCACTGCCGCACTCTTTCTAACGCGGCATAACTGTCTATTGGCTAATGCCCAATCCCAGGTAGCAGAAAACAGCCCCCTGCATCCTTCTCCAACACTTCCTCTCCCTGACAACCTGCAAGGAAGAGGAGAAGATGATCGAGGCTTGAGCAGACAGCGTACAAAGCACAGCTTCCTGACATTCAGGGCAGGAAGGGGAGAAGGTGAGCCTTATTCCACCCTCCCCCCCCCCCCCCCCCATCCACAGGGAACAGGAGGGGAGGGGTGGAATGGACAGCACAGCAAATAAGAATTCATCTTCTGCTTGCATATTTTCATTTCTAATTTGTGGCTACTTATTCTGTGTTTGCTAAAGGTCTGCGTTCTGAGTATGTGACTGAGGTGAGGTATTTGTTCACTGATTTCTTTTTTTTCTTTTTTTTTTTTTTAAAGTGAATTCCCAGAAAAAAACCTGAGAAATCCACACAAAAATAAATAGGTCAACCTGTAACTATGTGTTCCCTTTTCTTTGTTCTTGGGGTCTTAGCTATTCCTTTTTGAAGACTCCCAGGACACTACACAAAGATATTTCCTCAAATTTAGTGTTCCCTGTACATGGCGCCTGAAAGCTACTGATGCTTTGACCTGATCCTGTCCTTTGCTGCCACTCCTCTCTACTAGAACTCGGTCTGTCAGATACAGCTGATCAGTTTCTTTAACCAGGTGACCAGAGTTGGATCAGAGGAAAGCACAAAATAATATGCCTTTAGAATTCATTAAAGCCTTTGGCGCAGTTCTGCACAGGCGACTTATAAATAAACCAAGCACCTTTGGTATGAGCTCTAAAGTGAATGCTTGGTTAGAAAGTGGTTGAGTGAGATGTGACAAAGGACAGTGGTAAATGGAGTTCACTCTGAGAAGAGGGGACCAGTTCTTTTCAACATTTTCATAAGCGATATTGCAGAAGGGCTCTCAGGAAAGGTTTGTCTTTTTACAACTGATACCAAACTGCAACAGGGTAGCACACAGGAAAGTATGGAAACCATGAGGTGGGATCTAGCAAAGCTTGAGGAATGATCTAGAACCTGGCAGCTAAGATTTAATGTTTAAAAATGGAGTCTTGTGCAAAAACCCAAGGGAGCACTACAATTAAGAGATGAAATTCTTCTAAGCACAAAACAAGAGTGGGATCTGAGGGTGACCATATTTGGTGATCTTAAGGTGGTCAATCAAGCGAATAAGGTGATGGCAAAAGCCAGAAAGATGCTCAAGTGCATATTGAGAGGAATGGTCAGCAGAAAAAAAGAGAGATAGTGCTCCTGCAAAAGTTCTTAATGAGACCTCATTTCACACACTTTTTACAATTCTAGAGACCACATTTTCAATGGGGTCAGTCCACAGGGTGGATATTAAAATGTTCATTGGTCTTCTTTCTAAAGAATTTAGGGAAAGACAGACATCTAAACAAATATAACCTAGAGGAAAGGTAGAATAGTGGAGATATGACAGAGGCATTTAAATTCTTCCAAGCTAAAAAGGCACAGGAGGTAGGTTCCCTTGGACAGAAAGGAGTCTGTAAAATGAGGAGTCAGAGTGAGGATGAAAAGAGTAATCCAAGGAAATTCTTCTTTACAGAGAGGGTGATGAATGCATAAACAGTCTCCTAGTAGAAGTGGGAAGTGGTAGAGACAAGGAAAGTATCAGAGTTCAAGAAAGTACAGAATAAGCACAGAGGAGCTCCGAGGGTATGTTAGGGATGGTAGAGCTGCACATTTGGTTTAGATAGGCAGACTAGATAGGCCACATGGTCTTTTTCTGCCGTCATGTTTCCATGTTTCTCTTTGTTTCTCTCTGTTATACCAGATCTGTGTCTTCTGAAAGTAAAGGACCTCATGCTTGCCACTTTTTTTGCGCTAATTAGGAAATTACCATAGAACATGCCCCTTTTTCTACCACATGCAATATTTACAGCAATTTGATAAATCTAGGCCTATATCTATGAAAGAAAGGTAGGAAAAAACCTTCCTTTCAAATGAGGTTCCAAAATGAAGAATCTTCTCTAACCTCAAACGGTAAATAATTTAGGTTTAGGGTTTCTCCAGGAAAAGTGAACTGAAAAGAAACACTCTTCTCCCCAACTTCTTTAGGGGTCCCTGTCTGATACAGAAACAAGAATCAACCACTGCAGCAGTCTCTCAAGGGGCTACTCTGACATGGATCAGTGTTTCCTAACCCTCTCCTGGAGGGAAACCTAACCAGTCTGGTTTTCAGGATATTCATAATATGCATGAAATAGATTTGCACACATTGAAGGCCCACTGTATGCAAATGACCTCATGCATATTTATTACAGATATCCTGAAAACCTGACCGGCTAGGTGTGCCTCCAGGAGAGGTTTGGGAAGCACAGAGAGATGGCATAGCCCTTCTACAAAGCCATACCTTCATAGAGATCCCACACACGCAGTGGAGGTTGTACATGCATACAAGTTTATTTTATGCATATTCATTGTGTATGAAAGCCTAACTGGCTGGAGATCCGACAGGACAGGACAGGTTGAGTGCTACCTTAGATAAAGTAGCACCAATGAAACAGCAAGATGTGAGAATTAGGACTAAATGCACAATTAAACCTATTAAAAAGGCAAGTATGCTGTTTTGAAAAGAAATGGCCTAAGAATAAAACAGAACAGAATAAACTGGCATGTAAAATTGCTACTGATTACTATAAATCAGAATTGAAAAAGCTTTAAAAAAAGAGGTTTTAACCACGAAGCTATGAGAAACAGTTATTTAATATTCTGTCTCATTTTCTTACAATAAAAGGAAACTGTTTATCAGGAGTTCCTTCACTGGTCTATGAACTAAAAAGAAGGGGAACTATTTTAGACCTAACCCTTACTGTCATGCAGGATTTGGTGCAGGAGGTAATGGTAGTGGAGTCACTTGGCAATAGTAATCATTGACTTAACAACTAAAGGGAGGACATTAAGGAAAACTATTACTCTAGAATTTAGCTTGCAAAAGGAAGACTATGATAAAATGAGGAAAATAATTAGAGAAAGGTTACGAGTTCACATTAGGCATGGGCACTGTTTAAAAATACCATCTAGAAAGCCTAGAACAGATGTATTCCACACATTAAAAAAAAAAAGAAGGCCAAACAATTGTCAGCATAATCAAAAGATGAGGTACATAAGCCTGTGAGGGAGTCAGTTTAACCATTAGACGATCCAGGGTAAAAGGGGCACTTAGAGGAAAACAAGGCCACAGTGAAAAGAAAAAATGAATTCTTTCTTTGGATATTTACTGTGGAGGATATTTACTGTGGAGGATTTTGGGGAGATACTCATGCCAGAAAGGGTATTTAATGGTGATTATCTGGAAGAATTGAAACAAATCATGGTGAATCTGGAAGATGAAATAGTTGTAAATCACCTGGACCAGATGAAAGAACTAAAAAATGAAATTGCAGACCTATTACTAGTAATTTGTAAACTGTCATTAAAGCTGTCTATTGTACCTGAAGATTGGAGGCTGGTCAAAGTAATGTCATTCTTTAAAAAGGACTCCAGGTTTGATCCAGGAAACTATAGATCACCGAGTTTGTTTGTTGTCAGTGCCAGGAAAAGTCACAGAAACTCTTCTAAAGAATAAAAATTACAGAATATATAGACAGACATGGTTTAATGGGACACAGTTACCACTTGGGTAACATATTTTATCAAGCGGGATATTAAGTTTTAATAAATGAAAATGGATTTACCCTAAGGACAGTCTTGCCTCACCAATCAGATTCATTTTTAAGGGGTTAATAAACATGTGGATAATGGTGAGCCAGTGGATGTGGTGCATCTGGATTTTCAAAAGGCATTTGACAAAGTCCCTCATGACAGACTCCTCAGGAAATTAAAAAGTCATGAGATAGGGGAAATGTCCTGTGGATTATGAACTGGTTTAAAGATAAGAAACAGAATAGGACTAATTGGTCAGTTTTCTCAATGGAGAAAGGTACACATTGGAGTACCCCAGGAATGTTATTGGGACTGATACATTTTAATATATTTATACATGATCTGGAAAAGGAAATGAGTAAGGTGATCAAATTTGCAGACGAGACAAACTTACTCCAAGCTGTTAATTCTCAAACAGATTGTGAGAAATTGCAGGAGGATCTTTCAGGACTGGGAGACCGGGCATCTGGGAAGATGAAATTTTATGTGGAAGAGTGCAAGGTTATGCAGAGAGAAAAATGATCCAAGCTGTAGTCACCACCCAGGAAAGAGATCTAGGTGTAATCGTGGACAATACATTTAAATCCTTGGCTCAGCATGTAGCAGTGGTCAAAAACTGAAACAAAAAATTAGGAATTGTTAAGAAAGAAACAGAAAATATATCTCTCTGTTTTGCTCCAAGGTGCAATTGCACCTAGATTACTGTGTGCAATTCTGGTCGCAGCATCTAAAAAAAACCAAAAAAAAAACCTAGAAAAGTTACAGAGAAGGGGAATTATTTTAAACACAACAAAGTAATTCTGTAGTACATGCAAAGTTATCTTATGAACAAACAAAATTTTGAAGGAAAAAAAGATAAAACCACATTTTTTAATTACTAACATAAGATAAAAACAAGTCCAGAAAGGGACAGAGAGATATTATAGAATTAGCAAAAATACAAACGGTTTCATCAGATTAAACCTCCTTTTACCAGCATATGAGAAGAAATACGAACCTTATCAATACTAGTTTTATCATCAAGAAATCTTTTCAGTTGCTGAAAATCATAAAAAACAAACTTGCTCCCTTGATATATCACCACACTTTATTTACAGGGGAATTTAAGGAAAAAAGAAGCCCCCAAGCCTAAGACGTAGGGATTTTAACTGCAAGAAATATTTCCTATGCAGTTGTGTGTGTTTAGAAAATCTGGAGACACACTCATTTTCTCTCTTAAAGAAAAATGTTTCAGTATCGGGTCCCTATCCATGTGCAAAGCAAAAGTGGCAATCAAAGTATCTCTACCCACAATATCCTTTTTGGAGTTTTCTAATATTGCAGCAACATCTAATCTCCCTGAAGAAACCAACAAATCAGCACCAGTTTCGGAACTGGCAAGCAAATGTTTCTTAGAGGAAATATAATACACTTTGGGGCGGATTTTCGCGCGCCTATTTTGCATAGGCCGCCGGCGCGCGTAAAGCCCCGGGATGCGCGTAAGTCCCGGGGCTTTCGAAAAGGGGAGGGAGGGGGCGTGTCCGGGGGCGTTCCCGAAATGACGCGGCGTTTCGGGGGTGGGCCCGGGGGCGTGGTCGAGGCCTCCGGACCAGCCCCCGGGACTGGAGGACGGAGCGGGGCTGCCGGCCGACAGGCGTAACTTTGCCGACAAAGGTGGGGGGGGGGGAAGGGAGGGGGAGGGGGGGGGGAGGGCGAAGAAAAGTTCCCTCCGAGGCCGCTCCGAAATCGGAGCGGCCTCGGAGGGAACAGGCAGGCCGCACTGGGCTCGGCGCGCGCAGGTTGCACAAATGTGCACCCCCTTGCGAGCGCCGACCCTGGATTTTATAAGATACGTGCGGCTACGCGCATATCTTATAAAATCCAGCGTACTTTTGTTCGCGCTCGCGTATTTTTTAAAAATCTGCCCCTTTATGAATGGGACGCATACTCAGGCAAAATATCGGAAAAATATTTTTTAACCATCTCATAACATGACTATTATTTACTCCTTGGAAAATTAACAAATCTAAATTTCTATATCTACAGTAATATAATTTTCAAATGAATCAGTGTTTTTTATCATAATCAAATGTTATTTTTAATTATAAGCGGCATGAACAGAGTTCATTTCTGAAACCTGATTGGAAAGAGTTCTTAAGAGAGAAGAGTGGGAATCTAATATGGAAGAACGTGCCTCAATGTGGACAGATGCATCAACGCAACCTTCCGAAATATCTTCCACCTGTTGCACATAGTCTAAAGATATGCTCTTTTTAGCTGGGATGTTTAAATTCTTCTGCAAAATGGGAAAAGTCACTGGAGTTAAGTGAGAAGGGAGGGGAGGTGAAAAATCTCTTACCTCCCTATTACCAGAACTTGGATCCCTTTTGGAAGAAAAAGGAGAAGAAAAAAAGATCATCTCCCAAATTCACCAAAATAGAAATATGGTTCAGGGCTTCTTTCATTTGAATCCCACCAACAGCTCTTTCTTCACTTTCTTCAGGAGCAGCTGGTTGTGAATATGCGGAGGGTCCAGCAGTTGAAGATGGTTGTATTGGAGGATTCCGATTTTCGGGGCTGAAGAGACATACAGTGCTCAGAGGTGACACTGAAGATACAGCTTCCAGTATTCCACCAAGAGCTCCACCGTTAGGCTAGCTTACAGGGATGGTGACCCAAGAATCGAGAGGACCTAACAGTGGCTACAGGAACATTGGCGATGACATACTTTGTTCCTTCCTCGTTTTCCCCAAAAGTCAGACAATATATAAATATATAAAAATATATAAACAATATGCCAATCCTAGCCAGAAGGAGAGTACTCACTGCAACAAGATGATCATCAAAGGGGAACCAGAGTCCCCACCTACCTAGTCCATACCCAGAACCCCTCCCTTTCCATGTGCAGCTAGCCCTGCTTTTTACAAAAACGCTAACAGAAACTTCAGGTGGACAGAGTACCCACAGAGTTACAGAGGTTTCATAGACTTTGCCTTCAAGTGATGTCAGTAAAGTGTCAGTGGGTTAAGGAGGAATAACACTCCCATTGGGAGGGGTTCTAGGAGGGAATTACAAACCCGGCACCAGTGGATGCAGTTGAGAGAAGCTGGGAGCAGGATTCCAAGACTTGGAGTTTATGGTAGATGGGTCCATCTCTTCTCGTTTACTGTGATCCACGCTAAAATATGAATCTGAAGATGTGGAATGCAAAAATGTTTAAATAAATAAATACCAGAGGGCCTATCCTCAGGGAAGGCTGAGAGGAGACAGAGGAGAAGGATTCCAAGAGTGAAATTCATGGGAGTCCAGCAAGAGTGAAAAGGCAGAGTGTTCCTGAAAAGCATCAGATTCTGCGAAGCTCCAAGGAGAAAGGGATTCCCTGGACTTTGAGGGACGAGTGTACTGGGAGGTGCCAAAGGAGAGGCATCCAGTCTGGGAAAGTCCTTAGCGTCAGAGGCTGACCTAACTCAAACTATATGGAGACTCTAGACTGGAGAGGAAGATTCCCCATCACCCAAAAGGTACTGGGAGGACCCAAGATGGAAGGGTACCTTCCCTGGAGAGCTTACCTGTTTGGAGAAAGTTGAAAGAAGGTGAAGAGAGCAACTGAATTTGGATTTTTGCTGCGTTTTAGTTGTGTTATTGTGGAGTATTATCAATTAGTGTTTCCTACCATCAGCTTCAATAAAGACTTTTTGCTTTGAAAAGTGGTTATTTTGAGTGTTTGGAGCTGAAGTTCACAACAGCCCCAGAGAGGAAGAAATCCTAGGGGGCTTGAAAAGAATAAACTTTTTCCCTCCTGTGCAGAAGCCCCTTTTCTATAATTATTTCCTAGATTCCATATGCTGGAAAGCATAAAAAAAAAATAATATTGAGGGGGGGGGGGCAAGATTATAGTTTCAAATATACATTCTGGTCAGTTTTCAAAGCCTTGTGCATGTCAAAACTGGGAGATACGCGTGCGACTCAGACCCACATGTGCTGTGGGGATTTTAAAAGACTCGCGGCCATGCACATCTCTCCCGTTACGCGCACAAACATCTGTTTGCCAAAAAGGGGTGGGGCATAGGTGTGATCTGGGCAGGGCATGGGCGGGCCGGTTTTGTAGCATGAATCCAGCGTCTAAGTAGTGACCCGCACAAACACACGCCGGGGTCCCTTACCATGCCACTTTACGTCTGCTAAGGACGGCGTGTAAGTCATGTACAAAAAAAAAAAAGCTAGTCAGCGGGGGTTTAAGGGTCGGGGGTAATAGGGTAAAAGGGAGGCAAGTTAGCTAGGTGGATTAGGAAGTCCTCTCTTTTACTGAGGCGAACTGGGAAAAAGGGCTACTGCATCAGTGCGTGCAGCCACTAAAATTATCCCCATTTGCACGTGTCAAATTGTGCGCACATGTACAAGCATATAATCAATTTTATAACACGCATGCATATACGTGCATATACACGCATATATTATAAAATCGCCGCATCCATGTGCACGCACGAGCGAGTCTTAAAATTTACCTCAAAGGGTCCAACATGATTAACAACACCCAAATAAAAAAAAAAATTTGCTTATAAATCATTGTGGGAACTCTGCCTGATCCTTAAGCTTAGCCCTTGGGACAAAAGCTCCCTGGCAGAATATTTTGTACAAGTTTTTGCTTGCACATTTCTTTTCCTCATGAAAGTTATTTTGCCTTCCTGGAGTTGCCACAAACTAAGCCTTGGTCGAAAGCTATGCTATTTTAAAACTGGGCAACCAAACCGACTTACAGGTTTTTTTTGTACTTTTTTGCCAAACCGTAAACCTAGCCCTGGAAGGATTACTAATTGCAAAGGACCTCTTGATTACTGAGTGACGTGTTAAGAAATGCCAAAGTGCGGCAGACAGTCCTAGCCGTGAGTAATTTGCTTGCAGTGTTTTGACAACCAGACAGAGTATTGGATAAAGCGGTGGCTCACTGTAGTCGTGTACACTCTCTGTAAAGGCATAAACCTTTTCTTCTCTAACGAAAGGTGGTTTAAACTAACCAATCTCTTTAAATCCTGAACAAATAATTTTAACTAGAAGAGAAGCTTTAAAAAGCTTGGCAATACCACCCCAAAATATTTACATTTGTTATGACTTCTTGTATCATTTTCCACTTAGTTTGGTTTCTTGACTTTACATTTGGCCTCCACCTTATCTCTTTTATCTTTATTGCAACATTTTTTTCTCATCAGTAGCTCAGCTTTTTTTTTCAGCTGCTTCTCTTTACTTAGGAGCCAAGAAGCAGCGATAGAATTTCAAAGTGCACTCGTAACATTCTTCCTACTTTCTTAAATTATGAGGGTTTTATTCTTCCAAACAAAATAAGCATTACCTCCTTTGGCTCTGTTTTTTAAAAGCTTTTTTTTTTTTTTTTTTTAATTGAAAATGTGATAGTTACAGTATAAATTGCAAGTGCAATAACACTTGATATTATTCTATCACATTTCTTTCTCCTCTATTATTGTGTCAAGGTATCCTATCAATGAAAATGTATATATCTGATTTAATGCAATTTTGTTTAAACCTTACGATTATTTAACATAAATGCATAAAATTCTGGCTTTTTTTTTTTTTTTTAATAAAACAGAAATTTGAATTTTGAAAAGCCATTAAACAGGTCTGCATTTCCCACAGATTATTTAGCCAAGGTAATAACAAAATCAGATAAAAAGTCTAATTCTTAAACTTTTATGGAAGATCACTGGATTAAAAGGTGTGTGTGTGTATGATTCTCTCTGGCAGGCGATTTTTTTAAATATTATTTACATTAGTTATGTCTCCAGAACTAGTTTAAATCACAAATACCCAGCATATACCACTGGGGAGAAAAATAGCTCCAGAACGTTACTGGTTTAAGCATTTTTTCCACCGTTCCAACAGTTAAAAAGCTTAACTGCTGAGAACACTACTGACATATGCTCCATTTAATGCATCGTGTTTTAAGGATAAGGAGGAAATGAGCAGCATTAGTCAGCAAACCACACACTATAAATATTGTTACTTTCAAAGGATCTAAGTATTGGTGCCAAATGGACAGCCATGGAAAATGGCATTCTCTATTTTATTTTAGCACAGCAAAGCATGGCTGGCCACACACAGACAGCAGAAAGTAGAGAGGCAGTGACCCATTGGTTCCTTACCCGGAGCAAAGGTGCCTCACAAGGAGGTCATATTATAATTGGATATCTTTATTAAAACTTGTGGATCACCTAACTCGCAATGCAGTGTATGCAGTGGGATTGCATCATTTTCCAAGCATGTGCTAAATGATCCATTTCACAGTTTTAATATACTGGGCCCCAGAGAATTCTAGAGAGAGAGTAGATGTATTCATTTATTATTATTATTTATTTTTTTTAGAAGAATGGGCTCACAGGCAGCAAAGTATTACTATGTGTTAGGAAGCAGCTGCAGAGCAGGAATATACAGACTGTGGCTTTTGTCCCTATTGTGGAAGATAAAGAATTGGGAAATAGGTCTTCTAGTTACTATTTTCCTCTTCATTTTTTTTTTTGTTTTGCATTTTTCACTGGTGTGTGTTTGCTAGAACAGGGTCTGGAAACCACAAAGAGCCTCATTAGAGATTTTTGTGAGACAGAGAGCAAGTTTGCTTACATGTTAACAGGGTTCCCTGTACCCAGCAGGTTATATCATCTATAACTCATGGGTGATATCATTCGATGACACCAACACAGACCCAGATCTCAGAGCTCAGAAAGTGCTGCGTGCAGTCACAGACTCACAAGCTCCTCTGTCTCTTCTACAGCTTAAGGTTTAGCGAAGTAACTGACTCTCCAGGGAGGCTGAAGGATATTAAATGAATGGCTGATTCAACCTGCTATCTTCAGAGAACCCTGTTTTCTCCATTGATAAACAGGATTAAAAGGAGCCATAGCACATGAGGAGTCCCAGATAAGTAGTTGCTCCACAATGCAACCCTCTAACAGACAACCCAGTTCCACCAGGTGGAGAATGGAGTAGTGAGTGACCGGACTGCACAAAATTGCTTAACCAAAATTACTGTCTCCCCAGAACATGCTGTCCAGACAGTAGTCGGGTAGTAAATGCGTGAATAAATGACTAAGTAGGAGCTTTGGCTATGTCTTCAATGGAAGTGATTCTCAGATGAGCCACAACCATGTCTGTAATCTGTAAGCCAGCCATCACATAAGAGTGCACTATACACTCCACTAGCCAATTAAAAATAATTCTCTTGGCAATTACCTTTCCAAATCTATTAGGATCAAAGGACACAAGCAGTTGAGAAATTTGACAAATTGCTTCCTCCTCAACTAATATGCTAGGGCTGTTGCAGTCTAAGGAGTGAAGAGCCCATTCCCGTTTGTGCATGAGATGCTAGAAAGAAAGTCAACAGCACAAAAGCTTGGTCAATGTGTGTAAACCCTTCTGGGACCACTGTAAATGGGTTATTCAGCATAATGTAGAATTTCCCTGCAATGAGATGGCTCAGGGGATGTAGGTGTTAGGATGAGTGACAGGACGCTTCTTCCCCGCCCCCAATATCTGAGAGCATATTTGGCGCTCCCATGAGTGCTAGGGAAGAGTTTAAAGGGATCTGTCAGGGAATCTTTGAGAGCTCCTCAGGAGTTGGGGTTTTCTGGGAGTTTGGCAGGGCATCAGTGGGGGGCGTTCCTATCTTGGTTTTCCAGCAGCTGGGAGTGGAAGAGGAACAACTAATCTGAAGGAAACAGAATGGACCGGGATATAGGCATTTCCAACCACCAAAAGCAAGAGGAAAATTGTCCTGGGCCATCCTGCAGTTGTGAATACTGTGAGAAACTTCAAGGAGGACTTTATACTTTCTCTCTTGGCTCAGAAGTGACAAGCTCATTTGGGTGGAAGTGTGAGGTGCTTGGGAATTTCGGGGTCTTAAATTTAAGAACTTTGCCTGCATCTGTGTGATTTTGAATTGCTGTTTTTTCCGACTACTGTACTTTACTGGACTTTGAATTTTTGTATTGCTTGAAACTGCCAATTGTTTTCAGTAAACTTTTACTTCCGTTTGGAGGATATTTTTGGTGTGCCCTTTTATTTTTTGTGCTTGCATTCCACAGGACCTAGTTTTCGGTTTCCTTTCCCCGCCCTGTGTGATGTACCATTACTCTGCAGGAGTGGGAAATGGGACCCCTTCCCCAAGTGTGGGTTACAAGTGGAATGCAGACATCACTTTTGGAAAATCTTAGGGCAAGTTCATGAAAGTCTGTTGTGAAAAAACTGCAGCTATGTTGAATAGGAATCCAGAGCTTGTAATTCACTTAGTCTTTGTGCGGAACTGACAGCCACAAGAAACAACACTTTCCAAGTTAGAAATCGCAAGTCCACTGATCCAAAAAGATCAAAAAAAAGTTTTGTGAGCTGAGCTATAACGATGTTAAGGTTCGAAGGCACTGGGGTTTTACTGACTGGAGGCTGGGAATACCACAGTCTTTTCATAAACTGCAATATCAATGGATGGGGGAGGGGGAGATCAGAGTCCCAGCCACCTGCTGCTGATACCCTGCAATGGCACCGATATGTACACTAACCGAAGAGGTGCTAGGGCTGAGGGTCAGAGGAAGAAGAGATACTTAAGTAAATCCCTTGGGCCTCAGGAAAAGGGATCCAGCTACCTGGTTTCATACCATGAAGCAAACCTCTTCCACTTGAAACTACAGGATTTTCTGGTTGAAAGCTTCCTAACTGCAATCAGCACATCCTCCAGCTCCCTGGAAAGACATAAAGTAAGTAGGAGACTACGGCATGTTCACCTTCCATGCTGGATTTGGAAGGCAGTTTTCTACCTTCCTGGGTAATGAGAGCTGGAGACACCTCCAAGTGATCAGAGGCTGAACTGAAAGCTGGAAGAGGTGTGGCAAATCTGGTTCTATGAGGATCACCCTCTCCCTATCCTGAAGCATCTTCTGGACAGTTTTAGCAATGAGAGGAACTGGCGGCTTCGTGTAGAATAGATGGGGCACTCCAAGTTAGCATAAAAGCATCAGGAGCCTTTTGGAAAAAGCTTTGAATAGGTTGTATTAGTTGGATTATATGCTATATCCTGTTCTATGTAAGACATTATTCTTTATATTGTCATTGTAATTGTTGAAATGTGAACCAAAGTGATTAGTAACTTTGTTACCTGAACTGCGGTATATAAAACTGTTAAATAAATAAAAAATAAAATAAATAAATATGCATGTATTTATGTTATGTTGTAAACCACTTTGAAGCCTTTTGGGAATTGCAGTCTCAAAATTTGTAATCAATAAATGAAAAAAAGGAAGATAGATAGATAGAGACCCAAAAAAAATCAGGCAATGTGTAAGTTGTGTAGAAGTGTTCAACATAAACAAAAAAATTAATCCAGAGGAATATGGGAAAAGAGCACAAATCTGAGTAATGAAGTATCAGTTATAAAAAACAAATCTTTATTAGCTTATATATCCGAAACATTTAAAATAAATGAGCACCTTAAAGTAACTAATTATGACATATAGAGTGCACCTACCTATATTCATATGTCCTATATTGTGGTCCTATATTGTGGAACGCTTTGCCTGACTCTCTAAGGCATATATTTAATCGTAATGAGTTTAAGAAAGCGTTGAAAACTTATTTGTTCCAAGCAGCATTCAAGGACATTGAGGTTACCCATAGCATGCAGACTCTTTAGTTGTATCTCCCTTTTACAAGTCTTAGAAATTTTCTAGGCCTTGATTTATACCCAGTAATTGGATTTGTGTTGTACTAGACTAATTCTTAATGTAGATCAGTGATACTGATACTATTGTTTTATTTTCTGTTCTTTAAGTTTTTTTAAAAAAAATAATAGCCAGATTCCTTACCCCATGTCACCTAATTTTTATGTTATTGATAATATTATTATTGTATTTTTATTCCTGTTTTATTTTATTTCTATGTGATTTTATTGAAGTTTTTATTTTTTTCTGAATCTAATTTTGTTTCGAAGTATTGTAAACCGCTTTGGTCGGCATTTAATGTTGGTAAAACGGTATATAAAACCATTAAATAAATAAATAAATGTTCATATATACTTACATTAAAATAAGATAATCCCTGCCTATGCAAATCTAATTTTTCAATACAGAATATGTGCCTTGCAAGTGGTTCGGGACACTCTTACCAAGAATGTGTTCTCAGAGGGCTTTATCTCGTTTGTTACAGAATTAGTATTCATAGCACTCAAGAACAACTTCTTTAGATTTAATGATCAGTACAACCAACAAATCAAGGGAACCACTATGGGAGCTACTATGGCAACGTCATTAGCCTGCCTCTATGTGTCCCAGTTTGAGGAGTCTTACATTTAACCTTCGGAAGAGTGGCTTAATATCCATCTGTGGGGTTTTTTCATAGATATTTATTTAATTTGTACGTTTTTATATACCGAAGTTTAGCCAGGGCCTTCACTCCAGTTTACATTTGAAACAACATATTACAATTACATTTGTAGAGGCCATTGGTAACAAGAAACATAAACATGACAGTAAACTAGTATACCTATGATCTGTGAGGTACTTAAAACGAGATAACTTATATAACAGCATAATAAGATAACATATAACCTCATAATATGATACATAGCAGATGGGGACAGGATATGGCTTTGGGTCCTCTGAATCTCTCATGTCTTTTGCATCATGGATCATGGATCAATACACTTGACGTGAATTTACAATTCACCATCCATTTTTATATAGAGTCTCTCTCTTTCCTGGACCTGAGGGTATCCAAATTTCAACACTGACTCACAACTACTGTTTTCAGTAAGCCTACGGATCATAATAATTTACTACCCTTTCAGAGTTTTCATCTATACAATATGTGGTCCAATATTCCGGTTGGCCAGTTTCTCAGACTTCAGTGCCTATGCGAATCTTCTGTTGAATATAAAACTTCAGGCTTGCCAAATGCGTACCAGATTCCTAGAGAGAAGCTATCCTTCAACGGCTGTCAAACGAGCTTGCAAACGGGGCTTATATGCCAATCATGACCTTTTACTACAGACTCACCATCACCCTACATTGGATCAGCTTATCTGTGTAATTCCCTTTTCTTCCAGGTCACACCAGGTGCAGATCATCATATTGAAACATTGGCATATCTTGACACTGCATAAGTGTTTGGAGGAGAAATCAATTTTTGCATGAACTAGAGGTTGAAATTTGCGCGACCTACTAGTATCTCCTTACCCTCGTAGTAGCCTTTGCTTGCAGCCACTTGGACAATTTCCCTGTAATCATTGTTCTGTTTGCACTCATGCACACATGATCCAAATCTTTCATCATCTTGTGTTACCAATTGCACATGAACTCAGAGGCCATTTTGTTGTGGTACGTCCCAGGTGATTTATGCCATCATTTGTCCATGCTCTAAGTTGTACATTGGCTACACTAAGCTGCCTATAAAAACTCAGAGTAATCAACACAAGAGCTGTATACGCACCTTGTTAGACATTGATTGGACAGTGGACATTCACTTGACCAACTTAAATGTTTTATTATCCAGCAGCTTCATTATCCCTGGGGTGGACATGTTAACCTTCAGTTCAGCATTGTGAGCAGAAATATATTTATCGTTGGCAAATGCTGGCCCCTGCGGGTCTTAATTCTATGATTGAGTGGGAAGTTTTCATATTGTCTTCATTATTGCATGAACTACTAGCCCACTGTACAGCACAGTTTTCTGCAGCATCATTTTTAGTTATTTCATGTCGTTTTAGATGTTTATTCCCTTTCACACCACCTGGGAGATTGACAGCACCATTCGGGGCGAGCGTCTGATTGGTTGCTTTTCTCCTCTGCCACATCCATCTTGGGGCTAACTTAATCTCTCTCACATACACACCGTACACGTTCTCAGCTCCCACTGGTTTGTCTGAGAGAGGGGAGGAAGGCACGGCTCAGGTCAGATATTACATTCATTGGTTCTTCATTTCTTTTCCTATTACTGAACAGTGCTTCTCCATTTGGGAGAAGTTCTCGTATACAATGTATAAGTTCAGTTCTAACAGTGTTTTCCTTTATTTTATAGACAGCCATATAAGCATTTTTGATTGCAATTGCAAATTAACAACCGCCCGATAGGGTGGCGGTCCCATGTTCATGGAATTGTTGACTTGATTTCCATTTAGATCCTATCTCCCTGATTTTCATTATTAACCTTCAGGTAATTTATCAGCATTTTTCAATGTTGATTCTCGCTTAGCGTTCCTTTCTTTAACCTTTGCTCTGTGCAGTTGATGCAATATCTTCATTACAGTTTCTCTCTCCATTCAAACATTGATAACACCTGTTCTTACTCCTTGCATGAATCAGCAGCTCTAACCGATACCAACCATAGAGAACGTATATTTTTGCTTTCTTTATGGCAGTCTTTGAGGCATCTACACTTTAAGCCAAATAAGTTAGATTGGGTTTGGTTGGTTGGTTTAGTGACGGGTGATCCCAGCACTTTATAGTTTAGGCACAGGTTTATCTGTCTTCATTTTTATTTTCATTCTTGCTTATCGATATTTATGTTGGGGATTTTACATTCTATTCTTTTATTTTTCTGTTTGCGTTCTTAGTCTCAGTATATTTCCCTTCTTTTTGTATATACTAGTGTTCTGCTTGTTTCCTCGCTGGATTTTTCCTGCTGCGTTTTACAGCGTATCCCTAAGGGGAACAACTGCGTGTGATCAGAGTTTGAGTCGTTACTTTTTAATGGCAACTTTTCAGAACCTTTGAATGGGGTCTTTAATTTTGTTATAAGTGACTTCACTATTAGTTTATGCATGAAAACTTTTTTCTCTTTCTGGCTTTTCTAGTTATGACCACTCAGCTAGCTCCTATGTTTAAGGTTAGCTTGCACATTTAGCTCTCCTCTTTATTTCAAAGCGAGGAGCCTATATAAGGTAATGTGCTTTAAGTCTTTTTTTAATGTACATTTGGATAGCTATAGGGAATTTTTTCATAATTTATTGAAAAAAAATTTTCAGAACTTCTGGTGTTCTTTGTGTCAGGGCTTTCCCCCTGAGGAAGCTGGTTTCACTGAAACAAGGATCTTGCCAGAGCAATAACATCATACCCAACAAGAATACCATAGTGTTACTGTTTATAATCCAGTCTATAAATTGTCTGTACTTTTTCATGCATGATGACTTATTCAACACCTGGTTCCATATATTATTTCAATAATATTATCTTTGGTTTTTTATAACAATCTGATGAACCTTTGAATGGTTATTATTGTAAAAACACTAATAACTTTTTTAGTATTTGAGTTTAAACACTTCTGTGTTGAAAAATCAGATTTGTATAGGCAGGGATTATCTTATTTTAATATATGTATATGTGAACATGTGGATATAGGCTAGGTGCACTCTGTATGTCATAATTAGTTACTTTAAGGTATTCATTTATTTTAAGTGTTTCATATATATAAGCTAATAAAGATTTATTTTTTATAACTGATACTTCATTATTCAGATTTGTGGTCTTTTCCTATATTCCTCTGGAATAATTTTTTTTGTTTATATATGCACACACACACTTGCTCAGATGCATGGAACAAAACTTTGACAACCTAGTTGTCCACTGATGTGAATAGGTCGATTATTGGCATTCTCCAAAGACAGAACAGGCTATCCACCAACTCCTAATTTAAAGACCATTTGTGGGAGTGCAGTACTCTGCCGAGATGGTCTGACAGTATATTCTGAACCAGCAGTAAAGAACAATTACAAGAAAGGTATAAATTAAAAAAAATATAAAAAATAAATGCAAAATTACAAAAAATAAAAATTAAATAATAAAAAAGTAGATAAATAAAAGAATGAATTATAAGCTTTATAAAACAATCAATATATATATATATATATACATATACATACACACTAAACCACAGGATCTAACATTGCCATGTTTTGACAATATTGATTACGTCGGGAATCAAGAAAGACCAGTACATATATGCTTTGTAAAATGTATACGCAAGTGAAAACGAAAAAACATAACACTGAAAAAGTCCAGATGACAGGTACACTTAGGGAAAGGTACACTTAGGAACAGGTACAACAAAGGGAAAGGTGTGTTAGTAAAAGTGGTGAGACACTCAGCCAGGACCCTGACAAAGAAGAGGGAGATTGAGGAGGTTACCTCCAATGGTCCAAAAGAGAACTTATGACAGCAGGAACCCAAAGAGGCCTCGCTGCAAAGATGGAGCAAGTCTCCTGCCTGCTCTCGCACAGAGGACTCAGGATTTTAACTGAAGGCAACGTCCGCATGGATTCTAGTTTTCAGGCGCAGTACTGCTGCACCCAAGATGAAATCCAGCCAGAACTGAAGCAGCTGGGTGCATCCTGATCCAGGACCAGGCAGCAATAACAGAAGAAGTGGGTGTCCATGATGGGCACGCGATGCCCACACCCACAGATAGAATTTAAGAGCTCTGTTGAGAGGCTGCTGAGCATCATCAAAATGAAAGATTCACAGACTTGCAAATCTAAGGCAGTAAGCACAAGTCCGAAAAAGTACAAGCCACAAAACAGAGAGAATGGGAAACATGTCCACGCAGTAGCTTGAAAGAGGGGCTCACAAGACAGCGATTGCATCGGGAACTCCTGTGCATGCTTAGAAACACCTTGAGCTCCGAGAGCCATCAAATGACATCACCTACATGTTATGACTAATTTACTCCTGCTTGTCAAGGGAAAATTAGTTTTATATGAACTAATCTTCTACCAGGTGCCATCTAGGTGACAGAAATCATTTTTGAGGAGCTGGAAGAGATAGTACCATCCAGGTACTTGCATCAAGAGCAATAAAAAGGAGTACATGAAGAAGACTGTCCTTCAGGAGCACTAAAGGAGGCCCAAAATAGGAGAGAGTAGATCATAACCATTGGCAAGTATACATCTCTCTCTCTCTGAGCCGTATTTTAAAAGATTTATGTGCATAGAGTGGCTTATGCGCGCCGGGCCTATTTTATAAAGCCCCGGGATGCTTCTAAGTCCATGGGCTTTACTAAATGGGTGGTCCGGGGCGGGGAGGTCCGGGGGCAGGGTGGGGCCAGAGGCCTCTGGCACAGCGGCCATTTGCTGTTGAGTTGGAGGATCGCATGCTGGCAGGCTGCCGGCGCGTGCAACCTGCACCTGCCTCCAGGCAGGCGCAAAATGTATAAGAAAAATTTGGGGGGGGGGGTTAGAGTAGGGCTGGGGGGGGAAAGTTAGGGGAAAGGGTGGGAAGGTTAGTTTAGGGGGAAGGGAACGGGGGAAGCCCGCGGGCGTCGGCGCGCACAAGGTGCACTAGTGTGCACCTTGTGCGCGCCGACGCCCGATTTTATAACTTGAGTGTGCCTGAGTGCGCATGCTATAAAATTGGGTGCACATGTGTGCGTGCCAGGTAGCGCATGTACTTTTGAAAATCTACATATATATATATATATGTGTGTGTGTGTGTGTGTGTGTGTGTGTATGTTCTTGCTCAGATGCATGGAACAAAACTTTTGACTGTCTAGTTGTCCACTGATGTGAATAGGTCAATTGCTGGCATTCTCCAATGACAGAACAGACTGTCCACCATCTACTGTTTTAAAGACCACTTGTGGGGCTGCAGTACTCTGCCGAGATGGTCTGCCAGTGTATTCTGAACCAGCAGTAAAGGACAATTACAAGACAAAAAATAAATAAATACATGTAAAAAATAAGTTTTAAATTAAAAAAAAATAAATTTTAAATTAAAAAAAAAAAAATTTCACAGATTTTCCCAGAGGAGTTGGCAATCCTTAGAGCCATTTATTTGGAGAAGTAATTTCCATTACATCCTGGAAGGGATTTTGCAAGCGTTAATAATGACTGCAATATTATAACTGAAAATAGGATTCATTTTCCTAACTGGATTCATCTCCCAGAAGGTGTATATTGTATTAATATGTCACTACCGAGGACATTTATTTTCACCAATCACCGTACGAGAGTGACTGTGACTGGTGCCAAGTCCCAAGCCTCAGGCGCTTGAAGGAGTTCTTTCCCAGCCCCAACAGAGCAGAATGAAGCTATGAACAGCACTGGGGTGCATCAAATCTCAGGTGCTTTGTAGTGACCCCATCATCGGGTGCAGGAACATGGGGTGGGGGGGGGGGGGGCGCTACACAAACTTGACGCAGAATCAGATCAGCAGTAAGGAGACAGAAAGCTCTGTACTCCTGTGTTAAGCCACTTAATCACCCATAAGAATGTCCATACTGGATGAGATCAGAAGTCCATGCAGCCCCACATCCTGTCCTTATCAGTGACAACCAGTGGGTGCTTTGAGGAATGTTTATGTTTATAGGAATGTTTATGTTTATAGGAATGTTAATAGCTGGGTGGCTGGTAGATGTAAGGATAGCTTGGCAACTTGCCTGCCTGGTGCGAAGGTGGTGGATCTCACATGCCACCTAGATAGGAATTTAGATAATGCTGGAGATGGCCTGTCATGCTACATGTGGGCACCAATGACATATGAAGGGAGGTTCTAGAAGCCAAAATGTAAGTATTTAGGTAGAAAATTGAACTCCAGAACCTCCAGGTAGCATTCTCTGAAATGCTCTCTGTTCCACACGCAAGATCCCAGAGACAGGCAGAGCTCCGGAGTCTCAATGTGTGGATGAGATAAAGGTTTGGAAACATGAAGAGGGATCTAGTGAAACTCAAAGAATGATCTAGGGTCTTGGCAGCTAAGATTTAATGTTGAGCAATGAAGAGTAATGCATTTAGGCTGCAAAAACCCAAAGGAGAGGTACAGTATATATGAGATGAAATTCTTCTAATCACGAAAGGAAAGGGAACTTGGGAGATTGTATCAGATGATCTTAAGGTGGCCAAACTGGTGGATAAAGCAACAGCAAAAACCAGAAAGATGCTTGGGTGCATAGGGAGAGGAACAATTAGCAGTCTCCTGTGTAGAACTGTGTCAAAGGCCTTACTGAAATCCAAGTATGCTATGTCTAGTGCTCTTCCATGATCTAACTTTCTGGTCACCCAATCCAAGAAATTGATCAGATTCATCTGACAAGATTTACCTCTAGTAAAACCTTGCTGTCTCGGATCTTGCAATCCATTGGATTCCATAAACTGCATTATCCTGTTTTAGCAATGATTGCATTAATCGACTCACCACAGAGGTCAGATTAGCCAGCCTACAGTTGCTGGCCTCCTCACTTCCACATTTATGAATAGGAACCATATCTGCGCCTCTCCAGTCCTCTGGAACTACTCCCAACTCCAAAGAAGCACTGAAAAGGTCAGCCAGTGTGCTACGATTTCTCTAACTTCCCTCAATACCCTCAGATGTATCCCATCCGGCCCCATCGCTTTATCTAATTTAAGTTTAGTTAGCTCCTCACGAACACACTGCTCTTAAAATCAATTGAGTTTTACCTCACTTGCAATCTTACTTATTTTATTTAAAAAGATTTCCCACGTGTTTCAAAAGAAGCTCACAACAGTTCACAAATTGTACATGCACAAAAATATATTTCTGTTCATTTATGTGGTCCTGCTCCAGGCCCTTCCATAGTGAGCACCAACCAGAAATATTTGTTAAGCAATTTTGCTGTTTCCTCATCAGCCTCTACATACTCCTCCCCTTCACCTCTGAGTCCTACAATGCCACTTTTGCACTTCCTTCTATCACTAACATATCTAAAAAATAAGTATTGTTCCCACGATTTATCATAGTTGCTATTTTTTTCTTCCATTTCAGTTTTTGTATTCCTGATTACTTTCCCAGCTTCTCTTAGCTTTCCCAGATATTGTCTTCCTCTTTCTGTGTTCTCTTGTAGTTTATGAATGCTGACCTTTTCTCCCTTACCTTTTCAGCTACTTCTTTAGAAAACATAGCGGCTTCTTTTTTCCTCTTTCCTTACACAAAAGGTTAGATGCCCTTACGATATTTCCGTTTAAGTCTGCCCACTGCCCTTCTGCTTCCCCTAGATTTTCCCAACCAGCTAATGACTCCTTGAAGCGCTCCCCCATTTTAACAAAGCTAATTTTCCTGAAGTCTAGGACCCTTGCCTTTGAATGAACCTTCACCTCTTGTGCTCTAATACTGAACCACACCTATCCAGTGATCACTGGATCTCACAGAAGGTATTCTAACGAATGAAATCACAGAACATATAGGAAGGCATGTTTTAATGGGACACAGACAGCATGGATTTACACAAGGAACGTTTTGCCTCACCGACCTGCAATTTTTTTTTTTAAAGGGGTTAATAAGCATATGAACCAGCAGATATAGTGTATTTGGATTTTCAGAAGGCATTTGACAAAGTCCCACCAGGCCCATAGGCAACTGCCTGCAGTGTAAAATTTTATAGGCACCTGAGCATCACCGCTGCTGCTCATGCCCAAAACCCAGTATCTGCTGCCATGCCACCCCTTCTGTTTTCTTGCAGCCCTGGCTCAGACGGCAGCA